>NC_058101.1:65050681-65353712 GCF_020171115.1 Neogale vison | reverse complement strand
CCTCACGCTATGTGTCTGTGGTGGGTCCACCAAGGCTTGGCTCCCCACGGCCCCTCGGGATCCAGGCTGACTCAGCCTGGGACCCCACAACCCTTGACCTTCTTGGCTGTGGTGACGGGGACAGAGAATGAAGCTTCTCGTGGTCCCAGGTCAGAAGTGACTCTCCTCCCTTCCACTCCCTTGTGGACACACCTGCCCTATGGAGACCGAGGAGGCAGAGGGAGGAGCAGACTCCCCGCTGAGCAGGGAGCCCCATATGGGGCTCAATCCCAGGACCCTGAGATCATGACCTGAGCTGAAGGCAGATGCTTAACGACGGAGACCCCCAGATGCCCCTGCCTTTTTTTTTTTTTTAGTTAAATAATAATGACAGTAGCCACAGCATGATGCATGTGGTCTATTGGCAAAACCCACAAAGCTAATGAAGAGGAAGGGGCTCTGTAAACAGCAGAGCCCTGGAGAAAATGAAAGGAGCTTTGTCGAGCGGCCGAAACCCAGAGGCCGGTCTTTTCTAAACTAGAAAGGGGAGACGCTCAAGGCCGCAGGAAAGCCGTGCCGTCTGCCTGGCTGCTTTGCCCATTGAAACCGGCTTTTTTCCCCTCTGCCGTGGCCCACTGGGGTTTTCTGAAATGACCCCACGTCCTCCTTTGAGGCACCTTGCTTGCGCTCTGGAGGTTGACACACAAGCACAGGGAAATGTCATAGCCACTCCCAAGTGCCCCAGATAATCAGCCGGGCGCTGAAGGACGCGGGCCCATCCCTTCTGGCGGCGGTGGTAGCCCCTGATGACAGATCCGCAGCCCAGAGGTCTCCCACAGGCCAGGCCCCACGGGGTGGGGAAGGGTTCCCTCCAAAGCCAATCCCACCCAGCATCCCCTTTAATCCTCACAAGCCGGACTTCCCAAGAGGCTCCTGGGAGAGAGGTCGTGGGTCAGCCCCACGGTAGGCCCCCAGGCCTGGGAGCTCCAGCTCCCATGGAACGGTCCCGACTGACCTGGGGCCCCTTGTCCACCTGCAGATTTGGCCAAGCTGCACACCTCTGCCCTCTGTCCACAGCCAAGGCTCCCTCTCACTGGAGCCTGGAAAGGGTCTCCGTGTTGAGGGACACTTGCTATCGGCCCGGGGCCACCGGGATCTCTGGAGATCATCCTTCCACCCTGTCCTCGTCCCAGGCTGAGGGCCCAGGCCACTGGGAGGGGCGCTGCTCTCCACGTGGGGCTGCGCACAACGTATGAACACGAAACCTCATGCCAAGCAGCTCTTCACACCCCTCATCCCACAGCCGACAACCTGCTCATACACTTTTGGCTGGAAGGCAGTGCGGGCAACTGCTCTTCTGGGTTACCCTCTCCCTACCAATGGGAAAATGAGGCGTCGAATAGAACTAAAAGCCACCCAGCTCACGTCCACTGCCGACTGAGGCCACTGTGCTTCGGGGATGCGGGTAGGTAGCCACCGTCCCCGTGCTGAGCTCCTGGGAGGAGCTCAGCGATCTCTGTGAACTGTAGGAACGAATGGAGGTCTCCAGGGGCAGGGAAGAGAGCACATGTGAGGTCACGCTGAGCCCAGTCCTGTTCCCTATTTTAAGTTTGACCTTGCCGGTTTCCCTCCGTGCCTCAGCCTCCACATCTCAAGAATGGGATCTCAAGAATCTCATTTATCCAGCTCCCTCCGCCACAGGGCTTTGTGCAGCATGTGAATGACCCACAGCGTACCACAAGGCACCCCGCATGCCCCCAACCCCGCTCCCGAGTCGGGCAGCCCCTTGGACCCTGGACTCCAAGCTCAGTGCTCTTGTCTGTCCTGCAGGAATGCTGGCACGCGCCCCGATTCACACCTCCCTGCACTGAGCTTGCACAGGCTTTTCCGTCCAAGTCAGCAAACAACGCAGGGAATCCAACTGGCGAGATTAAAGCCCAGTTATGAATATGCATGACGCATTCAGCAATCAAACACCCCGAATCCTTTCCAGAAGAAGGGATCCGAGCATAATTTGCTGCCACATATTTAAATTCAAATTAGTCATTATTTAATGTTGGGACAAATCGCTGGAGAAGGTCATGTTTTCGGTTTAATGTTTTTTTCTTAATAAGCGAGGCTGACTCCCTGGCGGGGAACACGTGCTCCAGTTACAGGTTCCTTTCTGGTTTTCTGCTCATGCTGAAGGCACGCCCACAGGGGACAGCCGGGAACACTGTCCCACTTCCTCTGACCAACGCCCCCACCCCCACCCCTGGCCCGGCAGTGACGTCATCCCTCCGCCAGGGTCACCCACAGATCTGCTAGATCTGCACCACGGTGGGCGTTTCAGATGGTCCGGGTTCAAAAGTCACTCTGCCACTTCTCAGCTGTGCCACCTTCCTTGGCTTCCCTGAGACTCGGTCCCCTCATCTGTAGAAGGGGTTGCAGTAGCTCCCCCTGCAGAGATCACTGTGGGTAGCTCCAGAGCACGGGGCTTACAAGGGTACTTATGACAAGGATGCCCCCAAGAACATGCCGCTGCCATTGTCGTTACCCTCTGCACAGCCTCCTCGTCCTCACCCTCCAGGCTGTGCTCACCGCCCACGGCTCTAATGTTTATCTCACTGGTCCCCTGAGGGATGCACAGGCTCCTGCCAGGGGGAGCCTAGCATCAGTGCCATGGTGCCCAGGGGCCCCCACGACCCCACCCACCCTGCCCAGCAGTCCGTCCCACACCCCCCGTGTGCCAGGCACCCGAGAGGCTCGCCCTCTCCCCAACAGACCACACTCCTCGCCTTCTGTGTTTCCTGGGGCCCCAACTCTTGGCCTCTTTGCTCTGAATTACCAATGGCCCCTAAAGAACTAACTTGATTTCTTTCTTTTTTTAAAGATGTATTTATTCATTTCTTTATTTGAGAGAGGCAGAAAATGAGTGGGGTTTGGAGGAGCAGAGGCAGAGGGAGAAGCAGACTCTGTCCTGAGCACAGAATCCTGTGTGGGCGGGGCTTGATCTCATGACCCTGAGATGGTGACCTGAGCTGAAACCAAGAGTCAGGACTGCGATGTTGGCCCCAATGAGCCACCCAGGTGCCCCGAGAATCAACTAGATTTCCACGTTCTCTGTGAAGAGTCCTGACCTGGGCTGAGTTGCTTGGAGTTTTTAAAAAAAAAAAAAAAAAAAGGCAGAACAAAGAAACCAAAACACAGACAACACAGAAGTCTTGGCCACACAGTTGTCTGAGCATTTGCCACACTGCACAGTGAATGAATGAATGAATGAATGAAGAATGAATGAATGAATGAATGAATGGAAGACCAACACGTGTCAGTCTTCCCTGCCAGCCCCCTCCCTCCAAGCCCAGACTAGTTCTTCACTGAAGGCGTATCTGACCCTACTTTTCCAAGATGGAAAATAAAAGGTCCCCACAAAGACTTCCGAATCCCAGGGACGGTCGTGAGTCAGCAGACCAGGCAAGGCCCCCGCAAACCCTCAGAAATACGTCCTCGGCCCCAGACGAAGCCTAGCTTCTCAGTGCTGCCCAGCAGATTCCAAACTGGGTTTCCTGCTGTTGCTCCCTTGGCACCAAATTGACCCAAAATGTGCTGAAAAGCTGGTTCCTCGGGGGTGCATCAAACAGGCAGGGGCCAGAGCAGACCCCAGGCTCTGAGCCTAACAACCCAGGAGACATGGAGAGATTTCCACATGCTCGGAGTCTAAGTTCAAATGCAGCCTTTCCTTCCAATAATAATAATACAAACATAACCCAGAGGCCACATGAAGAATACCAAGGCCAGTGTGGTGTGGGACATTTCACGGCCCAAAGCCAGCTGCTTTGGGGCTGCAGCATGGGCCGGCTGCTGGAATAGAAGACAGGGTTTTCGGCCACAGAAGCTGTTCTCAGTGACAAGCCAAAGAGATGCTGCCGGGCACTGGGTGGCAATTCCCGCTGTCATGCCCACTCCGCCCCTCTCTGGGACCCTGGGACAGAGGACAAAGGACGCTGTGGGCTGTCAGACAGACAGGAGGTGCTCTGACAAGTCCCGCAGGGCCACTGTTGACAGTTAAAGAAATTGGTTTTAAAGGCCCGATAAAGTGTTCTGTTGTTCCAGAAAAACAATCCATCTTTACTTCGCTGCTGCTACTGAGATGACAAATTGATTCTTTTAAAAAATTTCCTGGTGCCTGGGTCGTCCTGCTGGGAAGATGCCGGAGCTCCAAGGAGGGTGTTGGAAGTGTTTTCGGCACAGGCCAGCTCTGCTCTCAGAGACCCCAGCCTCGAAGCCAATGCTGTCGAACAGGCCCCTCTGCAGGAAGGGGGGGCAACAGGACAGACTGTCCCCAACTTGCCAGCCCATATACGTCAGGTGATGGGGAGATGGGCAAACAGAATAGAACCCAATCCTCCCCGCTGTGAGCACCCACCTGGGAGGCCCAGTGCAGGTGACTCCAGCTAGGGTGGGTCTCTATGGAAACCCCAAGGGCCACCTCCTGGGACCTCATCCACCAGCCAGCATGCCCAGTCAAACCTGAGTCTAAACTTAGGTTTGGGGAGTTAGCCAAAATCCCTGGGGCCTCAGTGACCTCATCTTGGGATGGGATGATCAGGGTCCCTGCTTGGCAGGGCCATCCTGCGGATGGAACACGTTCCTGTAGGTGCTCAGAGCCCGCCCTGGCCCCGGCCTCCATCACAGACACCCTGTTATCTGACATTCCTTCCTTTCCTCTGCGAAAGGCCTCTAGGTTCTTAAGAATAACAGGCATCCGTGAATTATATCCCCAGAGAACAGAAAGAAGTACTCCAAGAGGTAAGGCACACACGGGTTCACAACAGGTATGAACCACCCAATGTCCGTCCGTTGGTGAAGGAATCAGCAAATTGTGGCATATCTGCCCGGTGGGACATCGTTCGGTCATAAAGCCAAATGACGTGGGGGCCCAGGCTGCAGGGCATGTGAGCCGTGGGAACACCACAGTGAGGAAGGAAGCCAGACGCAGAGATCGATTTCCAGAACAGACGGATCCATGGATAGGAAGGGTCCAGATGGCAGCCAGGCTGGCAGGAGGTGAGCCGGGAGGGGTGGCTCCGTGCAGATGAGAAAGTTCTGATACTGAGGGGAGGGGGTGGGTCCACAATGCTGGGAACGTGTTCAATACCACGGATTTGTTCACTTTCAAATGGTTAATTTTATGTTATGTGAATGTCACCGCAACTAAAACAAACAAACAAACAAAAACAGCTACTGCATAGGGAGGGCGACATTAAGAAAAGTCTAGTCCTTTCTCTCCAGGTAGAAGAAACACGTGTTCATTGGTGACAACACAGGAAAAATGTAAAGAAATACATAAAAATGAGATTTATTCTTTGCACATACATTCCACTTTTGGAAAATTAGGAGATTGACATGCATATTTTTGGTGACTGGCTTTTCACACAAGCATATTCCTGTAGTCTTAAATGTTCTTTGAAATCATGCGTTCAAGCATTTGAATACTTCGCCTTCCTGCAGATGCTCCAGATTGATTATCAATCATAGGACTGAACGTGGCCTGTTCTTCTCTCCATGGCTGCTTGGTGGCCCGAGACAGAACCTGATGAAGGTCGTCCACGCAGGAGTCCCAACACCCATGCCCTCTCTGCCTACACAGGACACCAGCCACTTTGCCACCCAGGGGGTGACCTACAGAGGAGGGAGGGGACAAAGAGCTGGCCGGGAGAACCTCAGGAACAAAGGGTCGGAGGCTGTGGGGGTGGTGGGCTCCAAGGAACGGGCATGGTGGGTCTGGAGGGGACAGAGGCAGGTGGAAGGGATGGCCAGCAAGGCGGGAAGGGGAGGATCTAAGCCCCCTCGAGTCAGTCCCTCCCCTGTGCTTTCTGCATCCTGGGCCCCAAACCTGGACTCCTCCCCAGGCTGGAGAAGCATGGCCAGGCCACTTAACTGGGAGCAGGGGAAGCTGGGTGTGCTGAGCAAGCTGGGTCCCTCTTCACAGTCAAGGAGGCTTTTCTGAGAAAGGGACCTAAATCCATGCACTGGGGACTCCAGGCAGGCTGCTTGCCTGCCTTTCATTGGCTCCCCTGTGCCCCTGAGATCTGGGGGAAGGAGCGAGCTCTGTATCTCTAAGCACCTCTGGTCCCCAAGGACCGAAACATCCCAGCTGAGTTTCCCCGGCCTTGTGGTTATTTCAGCTCCAAAGATGCTCTGGCCGGCTCTGGGGACAAGAGCAGAACAGCCAGGAGAGGCATAGGGTGGGGTGTGCCTTGTGGCCCTTCCACTGTGACACATGGGGCATGTGGAGGGGGAAGGAGGCCCCATGATGTGGGTGGGGGGGGGATCTGCCTTTGCATCAGGTTGTAAGGAGCCATTTCTCTTGATAATACTATTCTGGTTTTGTACCCGGACGTGTTCCCACTTTTTCTATGGGACTAGCTGACTTCATCGTCACCACAGCCCTGGAAGGGAGGAACCACCGTGCTCATTTTACGGAGAGGTAGAAGGCACAGAGAGGTGAGGTGACCTGCCAAGGTCGCACAGCGGTGAGTTCAAGGGAAGCCCCAGGGCTGCAGGGGAGCATCCTCCCCGTGGGGAAGAGTAGCCCAAGCCCACAGAAAATGAGCCAACTGGTGCATCTGGAACAACGCTTGCACTCAAATACGGACAGAGGAGCTTTCTGGCTCCTTCCCACAGTCTTCCTTGGCCTCAGCTTGTGATGAGGAGGGTGACGTTATGTGTGATGGAAGGACCTGGCGACTTTCAGACTGCCTGCTCCGTATGGAGCTGCACAAGACAGTAAGCATGGCGAGGCCTGCCGGAGAGGTGCTGGTCTGATTTTCCCTCCTTTCTTTGCAGGGAAAAGAGCGAGAGTTAAGAATGGGGCACTCTTGACTTTGAGCCCCTGCTTAGCCGCTCACCTAGCTGTGTCTCTGAGTCTCTGTCTCTTCCTGGAGAAATGGGAACCGGGATGCGCCCTGCCCCGCCCAGCTCCGGGGGCCATCACAACTATGAGAACTCCGCTCCCCGTGGTGATGTGCACAAAATACTGAGTCCAGACCGCTGCCCCGGCCTCCCGCATTAGAGCCGCAACTGGCCTACAGACATGCAGAAAATGATGAATTCCACCTGAACAGGAATCCTGAAGACAGCCCGCCCGCTGCCGAAACACCAGAGAAACGCCCACCAACCGCGATACCGCGAGAGTTGAATCGAGGAGCCTGTGGGGTAGCCCCCGAGTACGCTGAATAGACAGCTCTAGCCTGTCAGGCAGATGGACGCCCTGTCCCGCCCACCGTCTGCCACGGGGACCCAAGCTGGCACCACTGGGCTGGGTGACCCTTTGGGGCCACAGCTCTCTGTGCACATGTGACAGGGGCTGAGGGTCTGGTAAGGGGACCACTGCATCCTGGCTAGAGGCAGACAGCCCCCTAGGAGCAGGGCATACTGGGTCTGTGACTTCGGATCACTTCTCGAAAACCAGAGAGGGAGGGACTTATCAAGGGGAAGATCTGAGCTGGTCCAGCAGCGCTGTGGACATCCCATAACAGGGTTCCAACTGCAGAGACGGTCCTGTCAGGGCCACAGTGGTGGGGGTTGGGGTTGGGTCCAAGCACAAGCGGACAGCGGGGGAGCTGAGAAGATAAACGCCTCCTTCTCCTGTGGGCGATGTTCTTTGTCAAAGATGGGCAAGCAGGAAAACAGAAGAAAACCCCAGCATGGTGCTTGTGAAGGGACATGACAGCCCAGTTGAAAGGAATGAAACCCCCAAGATTCAGAGAAAAGCGTCCTCTCTGAAAAGGATTTATCCCTGAAAGCTGAAGAAAATGTAAGAAAACTCGTGGCTGGCACCCTCGGGCTTTCAGAGGGAGTGAGAGAAACGTGAAAGGAAAATCTCAGGGTAAGAGCAGAAATAAAATTGCCAAAGTGGGGGCAGGGGAGCAGGGAAAGGCAGAGTTTATGTGTAGAAAAGGAATCGGGGACAGTGCAGAAATCCTTGTGGAACGTTCCCAGAAGGTAACAGAAGAAGACAAAAAAATAAAATAAAAAGGAGGGGAGAAAAAACCCAAAATGTGTCCTCGGAGGTTAGAACACAGGAATCGAGCCTCAAAACTGAAAGTGTTTCCAAGGAAGGAGTCACAGGTGTAACAGAGAGATGGTCAGAGACACGGAATGAAGTCTGCACGGGAAGCAGCTCAGCACGTCCCAGACAAAGTCCCCGAGAGGACGCTGGCCATCAGATCTACCTGGGGGAGATACTTAACCACAAGGAGAGAGAAAAACAGGCAAATGAATGAACGATTGGATTGGCGGAAGATACCTCTCAAATGCTAAGTGTTAGACCACCAAAGGACCCCTCTCCAGATGTTTGAAATTCTATATCTGGTGCGGGCACCATCCAACCAGGCTGGAGTCAAAGAAGAATCCCAGAATGCAAGACCAACACCCGGGTCAGAAAAACCTGACCTTGTCCCCGTTTCTATCATTGAAGCTTTCATGGTCCTAGCTTCACACATCCTCAGCATCAGCGTTTGAAGATGTCTGTTGGCCACTGACAGGGGAACCACAATTACCAACCCAGAGGGGGATGGACACATCAAATGGGAGTGATCTCATGTGTGAGGCTCACAGTCTCAGCCAATGGGATTCTAAATCCTGAATGTGCTGCAGTCCACTCTCCAGCACAGAGATCCAGGATAAGGAGGTAGTCATGTAAGGACCATGGTCTGTGAATTGTGTCTATACAGTCTGAAGGAGGTAGGACACATGGGACCCGGCCGGCAGACACTCTGCTGTTGGCTCTGGAGTCGGCAGGAGACCCGAGAAACGGGCATCTGATGCACTGGAGCTCAGCTCTCCTTTGTCTCCAGAGCCTGGAGGGGTGGCCAGGGTGACATTCGTCCTCCAGCTGCTATCCATCCTATCCATCTCCCCACCCACATGCCGCCGCAGACCGTTCCTTTGAAGTCTGATAGCTTTGAGGTGTGGGGCAGAATTGCAGACCCCATTAGGGGTAACAATTCAGCCCAAGCCCTATTCGTCCCTTGGGGAGCCCAAGCCCCCACATCAGGAGGCGTTTTGGGGAGACACAAGAGCTTTCATGCCTGTTATGTCCATTTCCTGCTGAAGATCACACAGCCCCAAAGGGGAAATTACATTTTTTAGATTTATACGACTGCCTCAGATCTTTCCTTTCCTCCCTCCCTCCCTCTTCTTCTCATCCGTCCAACAAAGCAGTTTAGAAGACCTATTACATATCAGACTGGAATGATGTCATCCCTTTCCCTGTCGGTTTGAGCACACTGAGAAACCAAGTAGCACCAAGAATCACAGCAGGATATTTACACCCACCTCCCTCCATGTTTTGCAACGCGCTGTCCTTATTCTGACACCCCCTAGCGCCTAGCATCGGAGTCTATAAACAGAGCCCACGTAATTAGGCTAATGACATCGATTTTCTCGGTTCAACTGGGTAATGGCAGAATTTATTCCACATTAGAAAATCTCACACAGTCTGTTGCAGGCTGCAGAATTATGATGCTCTCGGAACTCTGCCTGCAAACCTACCCAGACTCAGATTTACTCCCCGGAGCCCAGCCCACTCTGTCCACCCTCCAGAGAGTTCTGAGCTTGTTTCTATCTCCTTCAGCCCGCCATGGCGCCGAAGCACCTGGTTCTCCATGCACTCTTCTGGCTTCTAAACAGGAGCCCTGCTGGACACAGACACAGCTATAGTGTCCAGAGACCACACCTCAAAGATTTCCTACCTCTCCCTTCCATCTGTGCCCCTCTGTGCCTGGACTCAGAGACCAGAGGCATTCCCATTCTCGCCCACTCTTTGTTCCCATTCCTTCTTATCAGCAACACTTATTGGCCACTGTTAATACTGACAATTGCTTCAGCCAGCATAAAACACCTGATGCATGATGGACATGATGTCAGGAGGCAGCACCTGGCAGGTGGTGAAGACGGTGATGCTGCCGTAACAGGGGACATTCTCAGGTTAGAGTCTGCAAAGCATGGCCACAGATACTTAGTCCTGAGCATCTAGCCTCTGGAGCAGGTCTCCTGAATCCTATTTATGGATGAAGAGGCTAAGACAATGAGGAGAAGGGCTGCACATGAGACACAGCATCACAGAGGCTGAATCCAGGTCCTCCAGCCCCAGAGCTCAGGTTCTCTGTGCTGTGCTGTGCTGAGGCTCAGAGTGAGATCAAAGAGCATGACCTGAGGATAAGGCCGTGTTGTAGCCCCGCTTTATCGTTCCATGGCTAGGTGGTTTGGGCAGACCGAGTCTCAGGGAATGGAGGGACACTGGGACACATGTCATGTTAAACCAGTGCAAGCCACCTGTGATGCCTGTCCTCTCTCTAAGGCATCCTGTCTGGCAGTGCCCCTCAGGCCCTCAGGAAAAGAAAGCACCTAGAGTGGGCTCAGAATGACAAGGGCAGGTGTGCTGGGCACTTCTGCAACACCCCTACCTCCCCACAGAGGCAGCTGCAACCAAGGCTGACCTGGGCAGAGCCACTTCTGGACAAATGCAGGAGCTGGAAAGTTTGTCAAGGTCCTTGGGAACCTGGAGCCAGCCACCTTCATGTCAGCACGTGTGTATCAACACTGGTGATGTGACAGGTCCTGAAGCCATAGCTCATCCACCCATGCTCAACAATGAGCCGAGTGTGGATGGGGACCTGCCACTGAGGGGTGGGTAGGGTAGGCAGTGAAATGACCCTGATTAACCGGGCTACTCAGATTGCTTCTTGGTTAAAACTGTGACTGGCATTGTTAATACAACTCTCTGGCCCAGATAGTAAGTTTTTAGTGCAAGGAGGCATTCAAGTAGAGGCTACACATTTTGTTGCAAGATGTGGCCTGCCCAAGGAGGGGCACTGGAAGACACTGACATTGCCTGAGGATATCGTAATCTCAACCTTCTGTGATCTTTTTGTCTTTAACAACCTTCTATTTGACAGTGCAAAGCCATCTAGATATCCAAGTATCTGGGGAATGAATATTAAATTGTGATAGATATATATATTTTTTAACCATCTTATGTAAAAACTATGGAAGGCAGTGTGGGGCAATGGCAAAATCAGTGCCTTTGTCATCAGACACCCATCGATTCGAAACCATCTCTGCCCCTTACCTAGCTGTGTGATCTTGGGCAAGTTACTTACCCTCGCTGAACTTCAGTTTCAATATCAGCAAACTTGAGGATAATAACACCTTCATCTCAAAGTCCTTTTGCATATGAGAAGTAGTATCTGGAAATGCCTTAGTATTATGCTAAGAATATACTACATCTTCAATAAATAGTAGCTAAATACAAAAATGGCTACATTATCATTAACTGAATCTCAGATTATTTGAAGTCATTAAAATGATGCTCACAAAGCATTCTGAATAATGTGGGAGAATATTTCCAAGAGGAAACTTAAGAGTATTAAAGTATCTCAACTATATAACAAAGATTCATAGAAAAAAGACAAGAAGAAAATACATCAGAACGTTACAATAGACGGCAGATTTACAGGTGGCTCTGTTTTTCAGCGTTTGAGCTCTCTGTAGTAGGCAAGCATTACTGTTGGGGAGCAGGACTTAGATTCTGGGCAGGTTTCTGGCAGCAGGAGTCCATGGTGGGGTCAGGAGGGCCAGGCTGTGCCTCCCAAGGGCACCAACCAAGTGGCCAGAGAGGCTCAGCTGGGTCAGCACCACAGACAGCGCTCAGGGCAACCAATGCCCTTGTCTCCACGGAGGCTCTTCTCTGGTGGTTTTGGGACCAGCTGCTGTTAGACAGGTTCCCGCATTCCCGTAGCACCGGATGTCACACCAGCCCAGAAGATGGCAGATGCCTTTTTTCTTTAGTGTTTCATTGAAAGGACACTGACTTTGTTCTAACGAAGTAACAATAACATAGGCAGTCAGGTGAACCGCAGCAGAATTTCTACTCCCTCCCATCCTTGTCAAATGGGGTATCATTACTGTTGTTATCTTGGGGTTTTTTTTTCTTTTGTGGGTTTTGTGTGTGTGTGTGTGTGTGTGTGTGTGTCAATGTAAGGAGTAAGAGAGGTATATAGTTATTTGGTTTGCTTTTACATTGAGGCTTAACATCTTTTCACATGTGTGTTTAAAATCTGTATTAGAACGTGCTATTTTTCTGTATGTTGCCTTTTAAGTGACTTTTTCATTTTTCCCTTAAAAAATTCTTCTTGCAACTTTTTTAAATTAAGGACATTGGAAGGCCAGAGGCTTTTGTGCTTGACTGATCTGGGTTTGATTCTCAAGTCTACCCTCTCTAGCTGCCTACAACTTCTTTTCTCTGAAACACAGGTTCCAATAAGACTAATGCAATAATTTTAGTATAAAACAAAGAATACAACCCAGCCATAGTTATTACTGTAAGTTGAGAGTGGTCTCCCACTGTTCTGTATCTCCTAAAATTGAGATTGACATTCTGGCCCAGAAGTCCCTATTCATAACCAAAGACACTTGGCTCCCTGATCCAGACACTCTCCCAACTCTTCCCACATCTCCCCAAGCCCCACTGCTATGTGAGGGCCTCTGCTGTTGTCCCAAATATCCCCTAATCAGGTAGAAAATAAAGATTGTCAGTTCCTCCTTGAGACTTTCTATGGGGAAAATTTTAAAGATCAAGTGATAATTTTGTAAAGAAGTAGGTTACTATGCAAAGCCATTTCTACCAGCTAGAAAAAAAGTATTTCTTGTCTATTTGCGTAGAAAATGGTAAGTTAATGTGCCATGAATTGGAAAGGTTTGCAGGAAGCCTGGGTTTTGGCTGCATGGCCGACTGGGTGAACTGGTTTAACCAAACAGCCATCTACATGCATACCTTCAGGAGCACACACCTAATTGAATGTCCCCTCTTCCTTGCCTCTGCTCACCTTCTCCCCTCTGTCTGGAATCATGCCACTCTGCTCTGACATGAACAAATCATACCCTGCTCTTAATGACAGGCACAGCTGCCTTTTTTTCTAGGAAGATTTCCTACATCCCTAGAGGTAGAAGAAATCTTTATCTACAATCTGCTGACACTTTCCGTCTCTGTGTTCTGGGAGCCCCAGACATGCATCGGTTTGTGTCCTCCACTAGAAGGTGAGCTCCTGAAGACAGGTCAGGCCTCATTCACCCCTGCATACTCGGTGCTTCATAAGGCCTGGAAAGCACAAGCGCTCATCAGAAGTGCATTGCACTGAGAGCCAACATGACATAAAAGACACATGGAGAAACACGGCCTGTGTCTTACTGGTCCCGGGACCTTGCGGACATTCAAGGCTGTCCTAAAAGGTAAGTGGGATCCAAAAGGGCAGCCTGGGAGATTAAAAGAATCCAGACCAATGTCCTAATTCTCGCTCCTCTAAAGATTAGTTATGTGGGCAAAATAAGTTCTCTGGGCCTCAGTTTCTCCAGCTATACCATGGGGATAATAATATCCACTTCCAAATGTGAGAATGTCATGGGATTACATGCATGTATGTGGGTAGGGGAGAAGGTGGCCTCACCAAGTGCATAGAATCTTAGGTACTCAGTGTGTGGGCACTATCATAAACATTTTTTTTAAAAATCATAACACAAGTAAACATGGAAACCACCCACATGTCATCACTCGTGGATGGGAAAAGGGAACTCTTCATCGGGGCATGCAAACCCTTGTGATAAGAGTCTAGGATGGGGGGGCCTGCGGATGCTGGTTGGTCATATGGGTGTGCTCAGGCTCCATGAGCACTGAAATCACAACTACTCATTCATTCATTCTTTCATTTGTTCATTCATTTCACCATGGGAGAGACACAAAGACTTGTGTGTGGCTGGAATGACAGCAAGTCAGTCCCAAAGACCCTGATATCGCCCTCAACCAGACATTAGAGTCAGCAAGGGGTTAACTTAGGGGTGAGGTGGGCTTTTATCCAGTAAACAGACATCAGGGTTAAATCACCAACACTTCACAGAAAGTAGGAAACTGAATACAATTCCAGGGGAGTACTTTGAGACCAGGTACTCCCCTTGTTCCATTTTATAGATGGGGAAACTGAGTCCCAGAGTACTTACATGTCTTAACCAAGGTTATTACACCTGGAGTTGGAACAGGAACCCAGGTGGCTTCTGAGGTGCCACCGCTCATTGCTGACTTTGTTTGCCTTCAGACACCCTTCAGATGCACAGGAACTAAACACTCCCTTGAGCATATAATCAAAATTAAGAAAACTCATCAACCGGCTCAGGCTTAGCAGGACAAATTAACCGGAAGTAATCATGATGGGTAATTTGATCATAATTCACAGAGACAGACAGGAGCTGCAGTTCAGTAGAAAACCTTTAAAGGACTTCAGATCATAGTACTTTTCAAAGTACTTTAGTACTCTAGCTCTTACCTTGTCTGCCCACCTGCCTTACCTGTCCATCTACCTGCCTTCATGGTTTGCCCACCTGCTTTACGTGTCTGCCCACCAGAAAGCTGATGGCAGAAGTTGTAAGGTGCCATCTTTTAGGCATGCTGTCTTCCTTCCTTATACCTGTCACTTTGTCTCTGCCTTTTCTGCTCTGGACGAACACCACAATCTCACCTGGAGCCACCAAAAGTCCATGCCCCCTAGTTGGTCTTTTGCCACAGAGGTTATGGTCTCTCCTGAGCCTGAGCCCAACTCTGCAGGGTCCCTGCCTCAGCCTCTCCTGCTGGAATCTAACAGACACGGCAAACGGGCTGCCAGAAGACCATATCTGCCCTCACAAGGTTTTGACAGTTGTGACGTTTCGCAGGAATACCACAATTCTCAAAAGACTGGGGCGATAAGCCCCATCCATGTTCACGTACTCCCCTGCCACGGTCCCAGCCCGCATCACAGCTGGGCCGGCCCTGCTCACCTACATCCTCTGCCCCACCCCTGTAACCTCTGGAGCTTGCAGCTTCTAGTTCTCCAAGATGGTCTCAATGTCTTGCCTTGGTGCTCTGGGACCTTCCTCTCCAACAGTAGCCACATTTTCCAGATTCTGCTCTTTCTCTCCACTCTCCACCTCCATGCCTTACATCTGTCACCAGTTCCCAAACGGATCACAAGTTCTTCAAATCTCTTTTTCCAGCCAACTCCTATTCATCCCTTGATGTCCAGCACAAAAGTCACCTCTGTAGTAAGACACACAAGGCTGAGTACCCCCCCTCCTCACTTACATCGTGCTTGGCACCCAGTAGGCGCTCAAGGGCTGTTCTCATTGCCTGGCCCTCTCCTACTGTTTTCTTTTGCTAAATCCAAAGGGAGGCCAATACGTCTTGTAAAGAGATCTTTTAAAAATGATAGCTGAAAAAAAAATTTAAAAAAAATGATAACTGAGAGTAAGCTCATACTTTTAGAATGAAATGACTCACTAAAAGGCCCCTACTGGCTTGTTACTGTATTTAGGCAACCAATTCCTCCCCGTGATCCACGGGGCCAGAAGACACGGTTTTTTCTTTGCTACAACGGCTTTTTGGCTGAGTAGGTGGGTGGCTTTGGTCAGAAGAGGAATGCTGCTGGAGTAGAACTCTCTGGTGCCATTAATCCTGCTTTCTAGGAGAATATTCTGACGCTGGATCTCCCCCCTGTCCTTTCAACTCGCCACCTTCTAACACACACAGCTGTGGACTAGCCATTAAAATCTTGTTTATTTGCTGAGATGTGACTCCCCCCCACCCCCGGCAATGTGACCGTCTTCACTTCATCAATTCACGAGCCAATGGAGCTTTTCTAAAAACCAATTTCCTAATTATGAACTCAGACCATTCATTTGTCAAATGAATGAACAGAAACAGAAACATCAAATAATTCCCATTCCTTGTCCCTCGATAAACACCTCACCAGTCAAACACGGACTTCTGCTTGATTCCCCTTAGAACAGGAAACACAGGGCAGCAACTGCAATGTCTAAACACACAGGCGAATTCTGAGGCCTTGGATGACCGAGGAGCGAGAAGCACACCGTCGGATCTGGGGACCACTTAGCTGAGCACTTGAAATGCACCAGCCTGGACGAGGACCAGCAATGTTAATTTAACTCAATTGTAATTAAGTTAGTTTTAATTTTGAAAATGATTTCTGTTTGCTTATTGGGAAACTGAAGTATCTGCGGGACAACTCGGGCACGTGGCTCCACTTCTCTGTCTGTAAATTTCGTAGCTCAAAATATCGGCCAAGTGCCCCCAAACACATTTTAGTGGCTAAGGAAACTGAGATGTGCTGCAAGACCAAGAGAGAAACTGGATTTCAAAGACTTAGTATGAAAATAGAGTGGAAAGGATCTCACTGGTAATGTCAGTTACTTGTCCACACTGAAGGGGTTCAGAGCACGTCTCCCTTCCACGTGCCATGTTAGCACGTGGACTATTTTCCACCGAAGGCAATCGAGACCCTGTGGGCTCCAGGGAAGATTTTGGCCCCTCCCTTAACACCTAGAAGAATCTACATGGAGGATCTTCCCCAGGATGAGAGTTAGTACAGAGATAAATTTATCTGAAGGACCTATCCATGGGACAGGGAGACATGACATCACCAGACACCTGCTCCTGACTGCCCTATGAATGCCCTCCTCCCCTTTGAAGCCTCAGGCCCCCACCCCACTCCCTAGCTCAGGATGGTACTGATACCGTGTTGTTCCTTTCCGACTCGGACCCTCTCATGTTCGGGGGAGGTTTCCAAATGTATGAAATTCAGTTTGATTTTCTTCTGTTACTCTGTCTCATGTCTATTTATTTTTGTTGTTGTTGTTTATTTTGTTTTGAAGCATGGAGCCTGGTACAGGGCTTGAACTCACAACCCTGAGATCAAGATCTGAGCTGAGATCAAGAGTCAGATGTTCAAACAACTGAGCCAGCCAGGTGCCCCCCTTAATCTGTCTCATGTCAATTTGATTCTTAGACCAGCCAGAAGAACATTTGAGGGAAGGAGTTATATTTTTCCTCCCCTACAGTTCTGGTGAGCCCCGTCTGCTGACTACAGATCACCCCAAGGCGGCTGCAGCAGAGATACATTCAATACTCTGACAGCTGGAAAAAGGTCAGAATTCCCACAGCAGATCCTGGGTCTGTACCTGCAGAGTCCAAAGGAAGCAGAGCAGTGAGGGTCCTTTTGACCTTTTTCTAAAATTTAGAGAAGCAGAAAATATTGGGGGAGCTAGCTCCTTGGGCTTGGTGACTCTAGTATTTGGCAAGAGTACTCTGTGTTTTTATCCATCCTTTTCCTCCCAGAAATGGACATTAGTTCTGTCTGCTGTGTTGCTCTATGGCCCAAGTGCTTGGCATTCTGGCCAGTGAGCATGCCCTCTCTGGTCTGCCAGTCAGAGGATGGGTGTCTTTGTCCATCTGCTGGGCACCCCCAAAGGCTGTGGATCTGACAATCTTTGTCTGTGTCAGGATCAGAGATCCCAGTTCATGAGAAGCTGTTGCTATCTTGACCTTCACTGTTACTGTTAGAAAAATCCCATTCCAGAAGCACCTGCCCAGTGTCACAAATCAGCGGGTCTCAGACTGGAGGCATCCCATTTTCATGGAAGACCGGAGACCCATGACCACTGGTGGGACAAAGGCCTTTGCTTTCTGAGACTGGCTTTGAGAAGAAACTTCTGTGCTCACGGGGGTACATCATCTGTACCCACCCCAAGGATGCCACCTGCATCCAAGAAAGATTTATCTTAAGCCTGGAAAATTACCTGAAAAGGCTTATTAGTCTGAATCACTATTGACAGATCCTATTCATTGATGGCCAAATGACTGCTTCTCTGAATTGGCTGTATTTGAGCGAAGAAAAAAATTTTAAAAATCTCTCATCCTAAACAATTTCTTGGCACCTTCAATGAGACCGAATTAAAAAGAGGACACAAGGAAATACAGTGATTCCTCTTAGGGGCTCCCTTAGCAGGATGAAAGAAGAGAAATCAGACTTGAACAAAAAGTAAATTCAACAGAAATTCCCCTTCTCAAAATCTCTCCCCATCTGTCTATTTCAGCTTCTTTTTTTTTCTTATGAGATTTACAGAGTGTCTCACAGCCCCCTCTCCAGGCCTGGTATCCATGGGTTACTCATGTACAAGCTGAAAGCCAGAAGGAGAGCTTACTGGAGGCAGTGGGATGGGCAGCAGGACCCACCCTGTAAATCAGGCTCCACCAGCTTCTGGTCTTCCTATACAAGTCCTTCATGGATATAGCCTAGAATCCCACCAAAAGAAAAAATGTCCCCTGGACAGCAGCAGATCTTTTCCAGGAGATTCTAGCAAATTTGGAGAAGAATTAGAAAGACTGGTAGCAATTGCTTTACTAGGTATTTACCCAAAGGAAACAAACATGGTGATTCAAAAGGGCACCCACGTTTATAATAGCAATGTCCCCAAGAGCCAAACTATGGAAAGAGCCCAGATGACCACTGATAGATGAATGGATAAAGAAGATATATCATCACACACACACACACACACACACACACACACACACACACACACGAATATTGCTCAGGCATCAAAAAATGAAATCTTGCCATTTGCAATGACGTGGATGGAACTAGAGGGTATTATGCTAAGTGAAATAAGTCAATCAGAGAAAGACAAATACTGTAAGACTTCACTCTTATGTGGAAGTTAAAAAACAGAGGATCATAGGGGAAGGGACAGAGGAATAAAAGAAGGGACAGAAGAATAAAATAAAACAAAATCAGAGAGGGAGACAAACCACAGGAGACTCTTAACTCTAGGGAACCAACTGAGGGTTGCTGGAGGGGAGGTGGGTGGGGGATGGGGTAACTGGGTGACGGGCATTAGGGACGGCACATGATGGAATGAACACTGGGTGTTACATGCAACTGATGAATCCCTGATCTCTACCTCTGAAACTAAAAGAAAAGAAAAGAAAGACTGATAGCCCCTCATGAATCCCCCTCATTGTCCCAAGAGGAAACACGTGACCAGAATTTCTCCTAGGCTCTCTAACACATGACCAGGTGTTGCTCAGAAACTCGCAGAAGAGGAAAATAAAATTTCAGGATGCCCCTCCTTTCCAAATCCAGACCCATCGGTTACAGATCCTTTCTCTCCCAGGGACAACTTTGATCCTATGGATGGTCTCACTTCACCTCCTGAAAGAACCTAGCTTGGGCTGTGTCTGCCTTGGACAGGTAGGTTGCTGGCTCTTCCTTTGGGATACTTGGGAGTGATTCTGGATCTTGGGAAGATGGTATCATTTGCACCCTCTTTGGGGACCCCTCTTAAACCCCAAGAGGAGGGGGAGGTTATTCAACACTGCCGGAATATTTACTGTGTGTTCTGGTTGAAAACTGGCAAGATATTTAGAATATATACATATATATTAGAATATTATATATATATATATATATATATATATAATGTGATCTCTTTCTCTCTCTGTCAAATAAATAAACAAAATCTTTTAAAAAATGCTACAATAACAAAACACATTTAAAAAGAGTTCTTATTAGAGGAACAGGAAGAAAAACTTCTGCCAAACAGAGTACACAACAAACAAGTTTCTGCCACAGCTGTGCAGTCTAAAACTTAAAGATCCCAGAAGTGCGACCCTGAACTTGGGTCTACCTCTGAACTACCTTCAGAGGTAGTTTCTGGCACAATTTTCTGAACTTCCTCTTCCTCTACAGAGAAATCTTTCTCAATCAAGTTTAAGGAAGCTTTGTACATAGACTCGTTTTCATGTGTGGTTTTTTTTTTTAAGATTTTATTTATTTATTTGACAGACAGAGATCACAAGTAGGCAGAGAGACAGGCAGAGAGAGAGGGGGAAGCAGGTTCCCTGCTGAGCAGAGAGCCTGATGCGGGACTCGATCCCAGGGCCCTGGGATCATGACCTGAGCCAAAGGCAGAGACTTTAACCTCTAGCCACCCAGGCGCCCCCATTTTCATGGTCTTGTAGAGCTTCCATTTTGTTCAAACCTCCACATTCTTCCATCATTATACTAAATTTCTCAGTCTCACCTAGCTTCTCAGCAGCTGGAAAGATGTTTGAAATGGCCTCCAAGGGGCTTATCAATGGTTCTATTATGCCATGATGAACGAGGTATACAATATGTTCAGTTGTCCCACCACCTGCGTAGGTGGTCACAGCCCAGACAGCTTCCTTTTGTGTCTTAAAGTCGGCCTTAGAGGGAGCACCACTGAGGAATAGGGCTAATCCATGATTCACAAGTTGTGGCATCTGGTCCTGGCGACCAGCTGTGATGTTTGACATTGTCCCCATAGCTTCCTTCTGAATATTAGTTTTGGGGTTCATTAGCAGGCTGGGAAGACAGCAAGTGCTCCTGCATCTATGATCCCCCGAGTCTGTTTGTCTGTCCCAGGGACAATATTTCCTATGGCTCTTAGCTCAGGAGTCACAATGGACGATTCAGTAGCTCCTAGAAGCTTCCCAAGTTGGAGCACAACTCCTGTTTTCACAACCATTTCAATCTGTTCATTTGGACCATCAGGAAGGTAGGAAATGGCCCAGCAGGTATCTGCCAAGACTTCTAAATCATCGTGATGCAGGGGACGAACTAAGGTAGGAAGAATCAGCTCAAGAGCATCTCACCGGGGTGTGGGATTCTTGCTCCGACAAAGGTTTGAAAGTGTCCAAGTAAGGTCACATAAGTAGCCACATGCTAAATAAAGATGATACGCCAAGAACTGCAAGGAGATAACCAAGTCTTGAAAAGCTGAGCTACCCCCTGCAATGTTTCCTAGAGCCCACACAGCTTGTTCAATGACACGGGCATGGGAAGATGCCAATGGAGAAATGCATGCTGGGACAGCACTTCCATCTACTGCAGCCTTGGTCAGTTCTGATGTCCCAGAAGCAAGGGTAGTGAGCATCGAGCAGATTCAAACCGAATGGGGCTTCCATCGGTTCTGCCCTGGAAAGACACACATTTTGGAATCAAACCAGCCCAGATTATGGCATCTATAGGGGGCTGTTCTTCCCTAGAGAGCAGTTTCCTGGCGGCTTGAGTAGCCTGGAGCTGGCTTTCCAAGTTGTTGCATCAATAGACCAGTTTACGGTGCCCGGGTCGTTGCAAGTTTTCCTGCCCTGCAGAAGAAGCGTCATCAGGAAATCAGCTTCTGTTTCTCCTTTTCAGCATCTGGTCAACCTTCTTAGCTTTCGTCAGCTCCACATTAACTTCCATTCGACACTGCCTCATTTCCATACTGTCTTTCCCCTTGTTCTTGAATCTGTTAAGGCGGGCAGCTGGTGAATTAGCATTCTTGTTGGTGGACACGGTTATGAGACAAAGGGAGAAAGCTACATGGCCCGCTCCGTTTTCCATGGGGGACGGACCAGGGTGCACAGGCTGTGGGTCAGCTGTCCTCAAAATGTCCACCATGGATCACCCCAAAGACGGTCTCTAGAATACTTTTATTTTTAAGTGGTCCTGTAGTTAAAAGTTAGCCATACTGGAAGCTGATATTCAGAATGTGATTGGAATTTCTTAAGGCCTTCACCCCTGAGTTAAAATTAGAGCTACATTCCCAAAGGAAAAGAAGCAAATTGAAGATAATTAGCTGAGGAGATCAACCTATGATGCCATTTAGGGGATGTAACCAAAGAGATAGATTTCTTAAGGGATTGCAGGCAACTGTCCTTACCTTACAAATCTTTGCAAAACTAGAAGTACAGTCTCAGAAATAATTCAGAGTTGTTTAACCTGTCCTTTTTACCAATCCTAAAACCCTTCCTATTTATCTCAAAACTCTTTTAAGTATTGTCCTTAGGAATCCCAAGTCCTTCTTAGAGAAACTTAGTGCCTTTGTGATAGAGATTTTCTACCCATATCTCCTCTAGGACCCAAGAGCCATTCTTTGAAACACACACGTTAGGGAGAGATTTCTTACCAGAAGAGAGAGACAAACAGACAGAGGGAAAGAGGATGTCTTTGGAGAAGGGGCAAATGAGCACATACATTAGAAAGTGTAAGACCTCTGTCTGCCCTGTTCATGTGTGTCCATGCCTGTGTGTCGCGGGTGTGTGCTAAGTCTTCTATGTCTGGATGGCATTGCCAAAATTCATTTGTAAAATAACTTCACAGAGCTGTCTCGAGACACGAGCTTAGAGGCTTGGCTGTTTCAAAACTCTCAGAAATTATCAAAACAAACCCAAGTGTTCTTGAAGTTCACGTCCTCCAGGATTGGTCTCTAATATGTGAAAGGTGGTTGAAGCATGCTGGTATAATGATATCGGCATGGGTTTAGAGTCCTTAGCATTAAATATAATCCTTTTATGCTACTTACCTTCACTGAAAGTAAAATCAGCTCCTGTCACCTCCATTAGAGGGCTTGTCAGCAGGAAAGACAACATAAGTATCGCAGTTTAGCGGTTTCATGCTTTGTAAGGTTTTTGTGACTGATCAAAACACAATTGTTAAGAACAAGTAAGATGAACAGACGCACATTTCTAAGCCAGTCTCCCCAAATCTTTTTGGTAATAACCTGAAATTTCAAACTTTGCTATTGAGCGTTGAGTGAAGCTAAATTCATTGAATACCCAGATTGATTCCAAATAAGAGAAAATAAAGAAACATTAATTGCTGACGAAGAACGTAAACTACCAGAAACAATAAGGGAAACATCTCTGTGGGCAGAGAGACTGAGATGTGGGCTTCCGGTAAGAAACAGGATGAGGGGGCACCTGGGTGGCTCAGTGGGTTAAGCCACTGCCTTCGGTTCAGGTCATGATCTCAGGGTCCTGGGATCGAGTCCAGCATCAGGCTCTCTGCTCAGCAGGGAGCCTGCTTCCTCCTCTTTCTCTCTGCCTGCCTCTCTGCCTACTTGTAATCTCTCTCTGTCAAATAAATAAATAAAATCTTAAAAAAAAAAAAAAAAAAAAAGAAACAGGATGAGGAATGGAAACGAATTTTTTTTTGTGGTTGAGGGAGAAGAAAGTAGTTTGGTCCTAAAGTTGAGTCTGGTTATTTGAAAGGGAAAACACAGAGCGAAGTCTGAATGTTAAAAAAGGAAGTTATAGAAGGCTTGTTGGAAAGGACTCCTCGGAAGGGGATTTGACACACGAGCAGGACTGGCTAAGTCAGGTATGGACTTAATCAAGTCAGTGGGCTTTAACGCCAAAAGTGCACTTGGTGCAAGATCCAAGTTGGGTTTTTTCTCTAGAGGCCATTCAATGTTCGGTCTGAAGATTCCTTATGGAAAGTTCCAGCAAAGCAGATTTAAAAGCAGTCCACGTGGCCCAAGACCATTCTCGGGCCACTTCTGCAAGTTGTCAGGCCAAGTCTGCCGGAAACCAGACTCATTTTGCAAACAAATGAGTCTTCATTTGGCTATCTTTGGTGGAAAGGAGGGTGGTTTTATTTTTATTTTTATTTTTTTAAAAGATTTTATTTATTTATTTGACAGACAGAGATCATAAGCAGGCAGAGAGGCAGGCAGAGAGAGAGGAGGAAGCAGGCTGCCCGCCGACCAGAGAGCCCGATGTGGGGCTTGATCCCAGGACCTTGAGATCATGACCTGAGCTGAAGGCAGAGGCTTAACCCACTGAGCCACCCAGGCGCCCCAGGAGGGTGGTTTTATAGAGAAAAATTATGTCTCCCCGACATAACCTGTTGGGTAGTAGATGATTCTAGATCTGACGAATGGTCTTTCAGGCGTTGCTATTTGCTCCTAAACTGGATGAGATCCTGAATTCTTCCGATGTCCTCAAATATCTGCTTATGATTCTCCAAACCAACATTTCTGATCCTCTCCCATCCTTTAGACTTGGAGTCACCAAGAACAAGAACTTCCCCTCCCCCACGAGGCCCTGCACGCCAGGCAGCCTGATGTAAGCTTGAGAGGAATCATTGCAGCAGCCCTGCTCAGACAGACCCCTGCCTGCGGCTGTGGAGGGCCACACGGAGGGACCTCCAGCGATGTGCAAACGGCAAACGATGATGCTGTACCAGACTGCTGCCGCCTGCCCTCTCTCCGCGTGCGGGTGCTTTGAGCCTGACGCCCAGAAATCCCACCGATGGCACTCAGACATGGGGCTTGGAACTTGCTCTGCTAACCAGTGTGTGTCTAATTTCCATAGAAATACCTCTTTTTTTAAAGATTTATTTATTTATTTATTTATTTATTTGACAGGCAGAGATCACAAATAGACAGAGAGGCAGAGAGACAGGAAGAAGTAGGCTCCCTGCTGAGCAGAGAGTCTGATGTGGGGCTCGATCCCAGGACCCTGATATCATGACTTAAGCCGAAGGCAGAGTGGCTTTAACCCACTGAGCCACCCCAGCGACCCCAAAATACCTCTTATTAATTACCCGGTTGCTTGCACGATCAAGGCCTAACTTTGGGAGCTCACCCAGAAGACCATTTCGTGAAACCCGTCACATCAGTTTAACTGGCCTGGCCCATTCTCAGGACCAAGGCTCTTAACAGGATAGGGAGCAATCCACCCACTCAGCTTTGGGAGCACGCAACCTCTTTCACATCTCAAAAGCTCAGCAGAAGGGGTTCAGAGAAGGTCTCCCCACCACGTACCACATTAGCGTGTTGACTATTTTCAGCCAAAGGCAATTCAGGCCCTGAGGGCTCCAGGGAAGCTTTTGACCCCTCCCTTAACTACTCTCCTCCCCTTTGAAGCCCCAGGCCCCCACCCCATCCCCTAGCTCAGGATGGGACCCACACCATATTGTTTCTTTCCAACTTTGATCCTCTCAGGTATGGGGGTGGGGGGACTCCCAAATGTAAAACTTAAATTTGATTTTCTTCTGTTAATCTGTCTCACATCAATTTAAATCTTAGACCAGTCAGAAAAATCTATAGAGAAAAATTTCTCCTCCCCTACAACATATTAATGCATTAAGTAAAATATAGTATTGAAAGCAATTGCATTGTTTCTCCTTAATTTTTTTGAGCATGGCTTTTAGAAACTGTGGAATTATGTGTGTGCTCACATGGTATTTCTATGCACTGAGCCAGCCTAGAACTTAGGGGGAAAGCTGCCTGAGATCTCCTCACCGACTCTTCATTTCACAAGAGGGTGACTGTGGCGGACTCCAGGGACCACGGCCCTCCCCCGCGGCCGCCCTCCTCCGCGACCGCCCTTCCCTGCGGCCGCCCCCTGCTATGGCATCCTGCCTCCAGCCCCCGGACCTTTACTGTGTGACATCACACCCGGGAACCCTCATCTGTCTCCCTGTCACCTTCCCTTGAAGCTCCGACCACACAGCACCCACAGCTTCTGGAACGTCCAAGGCAGTGGGCCCAGGAGGAAAAGAGCCGTCTACAGGCAGGTCAGTCGGTGGCAGTTCCTCCCCCGGGCAAGGAGATGACGGTACGATGGGAGGAGCCCGAGGGCGAGAAAGCCTTGGAGGACCGTTGTACTCGCTCACGGCTCGGCTGAGGACAGCCCGTGGCACGTTGCTCCTCTCACAGCAACGTGGCCGTCTCCACGGACTCAGTCAAGGAAGCTACAAGCTCTGCGGTTGACACTGACCTTTAAAAGTCCTGCCCTGGGAGAGAAGGATCATTCTGCTTCCTTTGCAAATGGCCAGCTTCCCTCCCTGCCTCCTGCTCTCCTTCTTCCCCTCCCCCTCCCTCCCCCTTCCTTGTCCCTCTTCCCCTTTCCTATAACAAGAACAGCCCCATCACCCCCCACCCCACTCTGATGCTCTGTGTGACATGCCTGTGTCTGAAATCGGGGGGAACTGTGAGAGGAGTAACTGTGGGGTACAGGGAGCCAAATTTCATCTCGCTTTTAAAGACCTCACTGTCCTCTAAGTGAAGACATGCATTTGGCTCATGCTGTCCCAGCCCACCTCTGCGGACGGTAAGGCGGGTCATCAAGATCACGGGGAGAAGGGGTGATCTGCACAGGGGTGTCCTGTCACCGAGGCAGAACATGGAACAGAGTCTGCCCCTTGGGGCTCGCACACAAGGGAAATGACTTCCAAAGGTGACAGGTGCTTTGAAGAAGAGTCAGCAAGAGAAAAGAGAAGGCCTGAGGGAGAGGAGGAGCGCCAGTCTGGACAGCTTGGCCACGGAGGGAGGCCCCGGGGAGTCTCTGGGACTCAGGGCCTTGGGTGGACGGGCCGGAGCAGCACGAGGACGGCTGGTGCCTCCCAGGAAAAGCCAGGAGGCCGGTGGGATGTAGTGCACATGCAGAGCCCTGAGGGCAGGGCCACTGTTTGCAATTCACCCTGTATGTTAGTTACCATAAGGGGCCGTGAGTTACTGTAAGGGGCAGAGAACCTGCAGCCCAGCAGAGGCCAAGGGCTCTGAGCCACAGCTCAGCACATGTGGCTGCCCTGCATTAGGCTTGCCTCTGTCCTTGTTCCTCGCCGCTGAGCGGGACAGTGACATGAAACACGTAACTAGCAGAATTCAACGCGTGCTTCTATTTGATCTGAAAAACGGGGCGCAAAGTGGCTTCACCCACTCAGCTGTGAGACCGACGTGGGTCCCCCAGCTGCACCGCAGTCCGGTCTGTTGACATTCACCCACCCAGCGGAGTCCCTGGGGGAGCTGCCTTATAAAGACAAAAGCCATCCACCACAAGAGGGGGCGTGGCCATGGAGACCCCGGGACCCCGCTGCAGGTGCGTCTCCTAAGCAAGGTGCTTTCAAGGGCCATTGAGCTGGAAGATGAATTATGCTTTTTTTCTTTTACCAAAACGCACAAGTTCCAAGTGGAACCCAAGGCAGGCTGTTATCACTCGAACGCTACCCTGCTTATGTTTTCACAGAGAATCAACACATGCAACTGGTCCCCTCTGATCAAGAATTGCTTTAATAATAAGTGAGAAAACCCTTCCTTTCCAATGAGATGTTGGTTCTGGAAGGAGTTCTCTGAAAATGGATGTTTGGCAGTCTCGCCAGTGTTAGGAAATGTGCGTCGCTTACGAAATCTCTCAAATGTGCAGACCATAAATTCTGGGAAACAAAAACTTCTAGCTTATTTTGAAGTCTTCTAAAGGGGTTCAGTATGTTTTGGAACCCATTGGTTAAAAATATGAAAAACGAAACACCTCTCCATGAGTTTGCTGTGCAGGGGGATAGAGAGATGTCCGGCCCCTCTGCCGTGCAGTCTGTGGTCCCCGGGCAGACAGGTGTGGAGCCAGGTAGGTTCCAGGCACTGGCAAGCAATGGACACCAACTGTGAACCAGACCAACGCAGGCCCTGCCCTCGGGGAGCAAACGGGCTGGAGGAGGACACAGAAAAGAGTCCCATTGTCCCATCAAGAGATGAAAGACCGTGTTCACTCATGAAAGAGTATGTAGGGCCCCTAAAGGAATCCAGGCCTGGTTGGACCCAGAGGATTGCCTGGAGGAGGCAGCTGGTTCTGAGAGATCAGGATGCATGGGGAGGAGCTAAGGAAGGAGAGGGACAGGGCTGCTGCCCATCCCTCCTCCCCGCTCAGGCCTAGCAGGTCAGGAGCCCCGAGGACAGGGAGCAGGGTGGGGGCAGGACAAGGCTCTGAGGCCGAAGGGCCTGTGGTTGATTTGGGGACGGTGGGGAGCATCACAGCGCTTCCAGCCCCGAGGGACATGGCATCAGATGTGAACACGGGAGATGCTCACTGCCAAGTCCCTCCCGCTGGCACTCGCGCGCTGCCCAGCGTCCCCCAGCAGCAAGCAGGCAGGCGGCTCCCGGTGCGTCCTCCCCACACCCAGTGAATAGGACCAGAAACTGCTTCTCTCTCTGAAGAGCAATTACGTGCGGTTTCCATCCCCACGCGGGGGCTGGTGGGTCCCAGGAAGCCAACTAGCTGGTCTTGTTAACAGGATACATCTGTCCCTTTCCATTACTGATGATAATCACCATTATTAACACTGACTAATGTTCATGATTTAAAGCTGTGAGGCTCGAAGCCGCTTGCCTCAGGGGTCCTTTCCCGCCTGGTATGTCCTGCTGGCACGGGGCTCCTCCCCTTCCTCACCCTGACCCTCCCTTCCCGGTCCCCATCACCTCCTCCTCCCCTTCCAGATCACACTGGACTCACTGGTGGTCCCCAGTGTCTCCCGCTTCACTGGTCGGGGGGTGAGCCCAGCCGTGCACAATCAGCAAACACGGGGGTGAGCGGAGGCTCCCAGCACAGGCTTGCCCTGGACCTGCCGCTCGGTTTCCCACTTCTGTGTCTCTGCCTCTTCCAAGCTGGCTGCCGGGGGGGAAGCCTTTCCTTTAGCCGCCGCCTGACCCCTCCTTCCCGGAGGAGCAAGTCTCCTGCTTCATGGTCCAGTTTCAAGGCTTCTCCAGCCAGCAAAGACATCTTATCTGCCTCTCCTGAAACTGGCGCTGTGTCTTAGCCCTCTCTTTGTGTTTGCAGCCCCCAGCCCAAAGCAAAGAGAGCATCTGCCAAAAAACCCAACAAGGAAATATGCAGAGGCTCTTTGCTGTTCTGTCAGCTTCTAGAACAAATACTGGCATTAAGGGGTGTCTGGGCCTGGGGGTTGCCCTCCGGGATTTGTTAGCTGAGTTATTTTTTTTAAAGATATATTTATTTGAGAGAGAGAGAGAGAACACATATGGGGGGGGGTGGTCTGGGAGGGCAGAGGGAGAGAGAGAATCCCAAGCAGACTCCCTGCTGAGCACAGAGCTGAACGCAGGGCCCCATCTCCTGACCCTGACATCATGACCTGAGCTGAAATCAAGAGGCAGATGCCCAAAAGACTGAGCCACCCAGGCTCCCAGGGTTTCATTATTTTAATAAATACAGCGTGCTCCAGCCAGGAAGATAGGGCCATTCAATCTGCAAACACAGATTCCCACGGAGAGCAGTGCCCCCATGCCCCCCCGCCTCCCTCCGCCGGCCTCTGAAATCCCTCTGGGCTGATGCGGGACAGACAAGCGGGTGGCCGGCAGCCAGGGACGCTGTCCCTCCTCCCAGCAGCGCAACCACATCACACAGGGAGATAAGCTTGCTGAATTGCTTCCTCCGAATAACACCCGTCAGGAATTTCGTCTCTGGATCACCGAGCCACGCACCGCCAGCCACCCTCCCCGCCACCGTCCTGCCCATATTTGAATGCTGCATGGAGTGTGGCTTCCTACACCCATGACAATCTCCCTTCTGGAAGAAAGCTGGAGACCCAGAGGTCTAGTGCCAAGGCATGGCAGATGCGGTCTGGCACGGAGGAAAGGGCGAAGTCCATGCCAGGAACCGACACGCCAAGTCGGATGCCTGAGAGCTAAATCCACCCCCTTCATCCCTGAGGGGCCTCCACCTCCCTCAGAAAGGGGTGGCTGACCCACAGGGCGGAGGAGCGGAGGCTTATGGAAATAAATTCGCTTCCCTCTGAAAACAGAGACATGTGGGGGACATGGATGGGCCCATGGGCTCTCTGGTGGAGCCGCCTGGGCTGTACTGGAGGGCGGGTGTCAGATGAGGGGACCATGCATGGGCATCAATGTGACAAGCAGGGCCCTCTGGCAGCCTCCAGCAGTGACTGGTGAAGGCTCAAGTCTCAGAATGCACCTGCTGTGCCCGGAGAGTGTCCAGGGCCCCCGCACATGGTGAGACGCACGTTTGGCGCCTGGCCATCCCCGGGCTCTGCTGGCTGCTGCTTCACGGGCCCATAAATTGGGACTCCAGAGCCAACAGGCAGTTTCCCAATCCATTACTCACTGCCATCCCGTCCATGGACATCCCAAGCCCTAAATAATGAATTACCCGCTCTCTCTGGCCGCCTTTATCAATAACACCTTAGACTAGGCAATTAGCATTCCAAGCCAGGGCCGGATTCGGGGTCCTTGCTCTCATGCTCTGAAGCAGCAGGAATAGGGCTGTGGGGCCTCGTCTGTTCCCAGCAGGCCTGGAGACAAAGCACCTTGTCCCCTGCTAACAGATCACCCCTGCTGTCTTTAAAGGTCGTATCTGTCAAGCGGGGAACAGAAGGGTCCAAAGCAGATGCATCCATCCACTGGCTCAGAAAGGGCCACTTACTGGAGCCAAGAGTACTTAAAGGACCCTCTTCCTCCTGTATCCCATACTTGCCCTGCCATACCCCGGAGGCATAGTAGAGCTCTTTGTCTGGTGGGGGCGGGGCTTGAGAAAGTTAGAAGGACCTTGAAGAGCCATTAAAATTCCACAAAGGGAGGAGCACCGTGTTGTGTGGGCAAGACACATGCCCCTTACAAACGGCCATTATATCTAGCACACGTGTCCACGCATGATGGATGGAACACTGTGTCTGCCTACCCGTGCACACATGGGGGATGTCTGCAGGGTGGACAGTATAAAATACGCATACTTTATGAAACACAGCCAGACCACATGAGTTCTCCAAGCTCTGTCCTCACACTCAGCAGAGGGAGGGGCTCAGCCTGCCAGTCACCTGGGTACCTCTGAGCGCAGAGACGTGGGGTGTCCCACCATCCACACCCTGTGGCATCTGTTCTCCACATGGGGGGTGGGCAGGACCTGCACTGTGCCACACTTGCTGTCACTCTACTTGCCCCCATGGGCACGCATGTGAGTCCCTGTGCTGTCGCATGGCTACCCATTTCACAGAGAAGCAAGCTGAGGCTCAGAGGGACCTGTGGCCAAGCTCCTACAGTAAGAAAGTGACCAAGCCCAGCCCTAACTGATGACTCTAGCTTGCCCCTAGCCCAGCTCCTCGTCCCTTTCAGTGGCCGTTCACTTCCCTCAGTGGCCCCGGATTTGCTGTCACCCCAGGGCTTGATCTGGAAGCATGACATGAAGAAAGCAGATAGGCTGGAGAGTCTGGATGTTGTCCCCCAACCTCAAAAGGGAGAGTCACACCTGTTGGAAAGTGGGCAGGTAGAATTCAGGCCAGAAAGCACCTGGGAGGCCAGTCCCCACATTTCTTTGTCCAGCCACTGTTTCTACCAGAGAATCCCCCAAGGCTGGCCTTCGCCCAGGCTAGCGGTGAGCCCGGCCCCCGGGAGCACACCTTGAAAGGCTGTGCAAAGCTGCGCCCTTGCCTGTACCCCTCCTAGATGGATGCTTGGGGTCTTGTGCAAAGGGGTCAGCATGGGGCACCGCACTGAGCCTGCATATAGCCTGGAACACACGCCTCCTGACCTTTTACCTCTGCATTATCAGTGTCACCTGGCAGGTGTGGGAAAAAGGGGGACAGCATTGTCCTTGAAAATACAGGGAGCTGGGCAGCCTCCTTGGCTCCTCGGCTCACCACAGGGCTACAGATGTAGATGCTGACGAGAGACATAAGACCCCGGCAGGATGGCGGGATGCCACGGTCCCCGCAGATCCAAGGGGCAGGTGAGCTCAGAGCCATTCCCTTATGACCCCCAGGGAGCATTCTACAGGTGCTGAGCAAAGGTTTGCAACTCCTGATGTGTGCTCCTTGACCCCTACGGGCACAGATGAGCCACCTTGGCCACTCCGGCCCAGTGCCCCCCTGCCACCTTGTCACAGCAGCAGACGGCTACCATTCAGTGCCACGGTTCCCACACTGTAAGCCAAGGACCTGAGGGTGCTGTAGCAAGCTCACAGGGATGCAGTGGCCTTTTTTTTTTTTTTTTTGAGAAAAACACAGTGAGGTTCAACATTTTCTGGATTCTGCACCCACTTCCAGTTTCCAAATGAGATCATGCCATATCCCTTACGATGACACCCTCCCTTTGCCAAGTCGGGTTTCTGGCAGGTGTTGTGACAAGAAGGAAGAGCAGAGGAGGGTGTGGAGGAGGAGAGGAGGGTGTTGACGTGTGACGGGGCTGTGACCCCAGGGTTCCAGAAGGAGCAGAGAGTCTGACAGATGTGTGCGTTCCCATCAACAAGTCATGGTGAGAAACGAAACAGAAATCAACTCCTTCAGGCTCTATGTGTTTTTTAAGATGACTGTGATGTTGTCAGGACATATGCACTTACTAGGTTGTGTGGACCTGACTACTGAATGAATAGACCTTGTATACTTTGTTTTGTGGTGCAGAATCCACAGAGACACTGGGGGCCCCGTGAGTTGCGGCGGTCTGGGAGCCTGTGCTGGGGGTGAGGACGCTCTGACCTTGGCTTCCATGGTCAGTCTTTAACAGAGCAGCCAAGGCTCAGTGGGGAAGAAGCCGATTCTGGGACTGGATAGGGAACGTGGACAGTGAGCCTGGTGCATAACCAGAAAGTGAGGAAGTGCTAAAAACAAAACAAAAATCACAATGCTGGGAGTGAGCCCACAGGACAGGAGCCAACTGAATGAGCTCCCAGGGGCCAATGCTAGACCCATCTGAGCCAAACAGTAAATACAGAAGGACTGGATTATAACCCAAAGCATAACATAAACATTCATGCATCCATCCCCATGTAAAGAAACAATGGAATAAATAAATACATGGAGGGCAGGGGATGCCACAAACCTCTTGTGAAGAAGAATTCTCAGTACTTGGTATGGACACCCTGCCCTCCAGGAAGGGGGCCACAACTCCCCAGTCCCTAAGTTGGGAGCTGCGCTGATGACTTCCCACCACAGAGCAGAGCGTGCAAAGGAGAACCCTACAGTCGAAGACTCCTGACAAACACCACCTCGGCCAGGAGACCAAGGTCAATGCCACGGTGACAGGTCACATTCACAAATGACGTGATGAGGACAGCACTTCACCTCTGTGGTCTTTCTCTCCCCAAAACCATGACCTCAGTTTAATCACAGGGAAAACATCAGACAAATCCTGAGAAACCCTCTTAAAAAACACCTAATGAGCACTCTTCAGGTGTGTCAAGGTCATCAACAGGCAGAAAAGTCCGAGGACCGCAGCACTGTGGGGGAACCTTGGGACACGTGACCGCTAAGTGTCCTGGGACATTCTGCATGTGGTCCTGGGACAGAATGTGGCCACTGAGGAAATACGGAGGAAATCTGAATACAGAATAGAGTATAGACAGTAATAATGCATCAGGTCCAAGGTCCCAAGGTCCCAAATTAGTAACAGTGAACTGGGTGGGAGATATGCAGGGGCTCTCTTCACTATCTTTGCAATTTTTCTGTAAATCTAAAATGGCTACAAAATGTAGAACTCTAAGAAAGAATGCACTTAAGAGATAAATGTGGGTGTTGAAGTGAGCAGATCCGTGCCCGAATAGAGGCTTGGGTGGTGGAGAAGTTAGCACCCACCAAACCCCCACGTGCCCCTAGCTCCCAGTCTCCTGTGTGACTGGCTGTAGCCCCCTGACTGAGAGACATGGGCATGTCACCTCCCAACCAGTGGAGCAAAGAACCGAGTGCCTCACCCAGGACGGAAGGCAGACAGCAACAGCCCCCAGACTTCCCAGGGAAGAAATGACCCCTTGTGGTGTCATGAACCAACCATCATTTTCATCATCATCATCCCTCACCACCACCACCACCCCCTGATGAGACGTGGCCCACAGCCTGCACCCCAAGGGCAGGGCGAGCCTCTCCCCTGCCTGTTAGCTCCAGATGAGAGAGGCAGGTCCCATCCAGGGCAGTCCAGGAAACTGTTTTGTTTTTGTTTTTTTTTAAGATTTTATTTATTTATTTGGTAGAGAGAGATCACAAGCAGGCAGAGAGGCAGACAGAGAGAGAGAGAAGGAAGCAGGCTCCCTGCTGAGCAGAGAGCCCGATGCGGGGCTCGATCCCAGGACCCTGGGATCATGACCTGAGCCGAAGGCAGCGGCTTAACCCACTGAGCCACCCAGGCGCCCCAGTCCAGGAAACTGTTTTAAGAGAGTTCTTCTGGGCGTCTGGGTGGCCCCGTCGGTGAGCGACTGACGCTTGAATTCGGCTCAGGTCATGATCTCGGGGTCGTGAGGTTGAGCCCCACGTCAGACTCTGCACTCAGCGGGGAGCCTGCTTGAGATTCTCTCTCGCTCTCTGCCCCTCCCCCCACTCAGATGTGCATGCGCTCGATCTCAAAAATAAATAAAATAAAACAGTTCTTCTTCAGGACCAGTTATTTATTTTTAAAATCATGTCTCATCGATCTTCAGTCTGGGGAAACAAACGCACAGAGTACGTGGGCGTCCCTGCAGAATCCAGAGCTGCTGGCAGTCCTGCTCCCTCTCCCTCTCAGCTCCTGGCTGCTAACAAGCAAGCCATCCCAGCGAGGGAAGGAGGCGCACCAGAGGGGAGATTGACTTCAGAAGCCAAGGGCCCTGCCAAAGCTCAGCTCCTGTGATGAAGTTCAGAGTCACACGAGCCCGTGAATGCCAGGAAGGCAAGCAGGAGGCATCTGACATGGCATGGGACAGACCAGACGGCTGCCGGGAAATTGGGGTGTTTCCTCTTCACTGTTGGGACTCTGCTTCTCTTTCTCTGGAATCCAGTATCTGTAATACTCACTGTGACAGGGACTGTGTTATGGGGCTCCCTTCTACAAAGAGCTTCATGGGGCCTGCTCCATGGGGACAGGTCTGGGATGAAGGCACGGTAGCAGTCACTCCTCCCGAGCACTCAGACAAGGCTTCCTATTCTCTCCAAGGTCCCCTGGGGCCCTCAGACATGGAGCGAGAGCCACCAGTGGTGGCAACGGCTCCGCACGTCGGGGGCCCAAATTCACGAGCAGTCCTAACCCCGACTACCTCAAATGCAACCTGATGCAGACAAAGTCTTTGCAGAAGTGATCAGGCTAAAGTGGGTCATTAGGGGTGGGTGCGGATTCAACAGGACAGGTGTCCCTATGAAAAGGGGACATGATGACACGGACACACATGGAGAACACCATGGGAGGCAAAAGTGGAGACGGGGGACTGTCTACAAGGCAGGGAGTGCCAAGGACGACGGCAAAGCCCAGAAGCTGGGGGAGACGCTGGGAAGGATCTTCCCCTATAGCTTCAAGGGGAACATCTGCTGATATGTCAGTCTTGGACTTCTGGCCGAGGGCAACCCCAGGACCCCAGGACCCCAGGCCAAGTCTGCCCCCTTCCTTCCATCCTGTCCTCCCTCCCAGCGTGTCCTTCCCCTTCCTGTCTTGTTCATTCACTGCCAAGGAAGCGTTCTAGAGCTCTGCTGTGTGCAGACAGGCAGGAGCGGGGTACCTTGGAATACAACAGACCACAGAGATGTTTGCTCGTTTATGGGTGCACCGAGCACTCTCCCGCCTGCCTCTCCTGGGAAGGGCTGATACTCTCCTCGAGGGACAGAACTGGGGAGGCAGCCCGGCAGACGGACAGCGGGCCTCAGAGTCCCAAGATCTCTGGCAGCTAGAGGCTTCCTGGAGGAGGTGATGGAGGAGTCCCGGGCTGGTCTTGGGCATCCTCTGTGCCCAAAAGGCAGCCAGAGAAAGACCCCACTCCCACAGTGGCTGGGAGCTGTGAGAGGCGGTTGCTGGCAAGGACACCCAGACATCAGGGGCGGCTCTGCCCCCATGCCCAACCACTGACTGGAGCCCTCGCAGAGCTGCTGTTTCAAGACGTCCCCACTTCTCTTGGGGACCAACAAGGCCTTTTCGAGTCTGACCTCCACGGACCCACTGAGTCCCCTTGAGTGGACTTCGCTGTCTGAGCCTCGGCTTCCTGCTCTGAGCATGGGGACACACATGTCCCAGGGAGAGAAAACACAGGCACTCCTCCTCAGGAGGACCCTACGGGGGCCCTGAGCATGGTACTGGCTCATGGTCATGGGTGTCAGCTCTGAGGCAGGTGGGGAAGGAAAGGGTGGGGCTTTCCGAGGAGGAACTGACTGGCCTTGCTCCCCTCCTGGGCTCCTGTGGGAGCCCGGCCTGAGATGCAGCACGGAGCTGGTCTGATCGCCATGGCCCTGGTTTTCCCACAGTGCTCTGCTCATTCACCAGGTGCTTACTGAGGGCCCCCTTCATGCTGAAGACAGCTCCACATCCCCCAGGCCCAGCAATGAAAAGAAATCATTGTTCCTACCATTAGAAGGTTAATCAATCATCTGCTAACGCCAAACCAAAAGCATTTAAGGAGAGCCTTTGCTGAGCACCGACTCTGTTTAAGCAACCACATCTCGAGATTTTACATGCTGTCCTCTCCTTTCGGGCTTGAGTCACCCAGAGCAGGGGACAGAATAATCTCAGTCTCCCAGGGGGACAAACGGCCTCAGTTGTGAGACTAGCCTGCACCCCGGCCGCAGCTGGACACTCCGGGGGCAGAGACGGAGGCCTAGCCTGCAGCCCTACGGCCCACACCACAGTCGGACACAGCCCAGCCACCAAGGTCTCCGAGAACCTAGGGACAAGGTCTCTTGTCCCCCACCAACAAGCAGCCTACGAGCTCTCTGTGGCTGGTTACTTTGTGCTAAGGCAAAAAGAAACACCCAGCTTAGGGAAAAAAGCCAGAGAAACATGTTATCAAATAAATTAACCTGACATTTTATGTTTCATAAAGTAATTTCTAACAAGTGCCATTTCACCGAAATTAGGTTGTTTACATTTTAGTCAAATTGTTCCCACTTTGTGTAGCTTAGCGATAGTCAAAAGCAGTGGAGCCTTCTGTAGTCACAAAGTTACGTAAATGACTGGAATGTTTTGGGGCCTAGGACACATATGTGCACAGAGGTAAACAAGCAGTGTTGATCTCTGGGGTCGTGTTTGTGCAGGGAGAGGGAATAAGTGTTCTCTGCGTTAGCTAGAACTCCACAGCCAAGCTCTACATCCAAGGCAGTGAGCCCTCGGTTAGTGGGAGTATGTAAGAAGAGGCAGAGGGCGTCAGTCTCCCCTCCAAACATTGGGGTTCTGGGGTGCGTACTTCTCCACCATCAGAAGGATTGCCCATCTAGTAGGAAGGAAAGGAAGTTCTGACCTACAGGACGCAGAAACTACTTGCTTCATCGCTGAATAGAGAAAGGAGAAGGAGCCCTGCACGTCCAAGCCTGCCCTGCCTTGGTCCCCACCTCCCTCTCTCTCCTCCCTATCCTGTAGTCTCATCCCTCAACCCCCGCCCCCACACCTGTGCAGAAGGAAGGGCTCCTATCCATGGCATCCTGTTTGTCTAGACCAGAGCCTGGCAAACTGCCACTTGCAGGCTGGACCTTGCCCTGGTCTGTGTTGGCTGGGCAACTAAGAATTCTTTTTCATATTTTGAAAGGATTGTGTCTTGAGTTAGACAGTGCCCCCTAAAATTCACATCCTTTCTGCAGCCTCACGATGTGATCTTATTTGGAAACAGGGTCTTTGCTGACATGACCGGTGGAGATGGGATCACACTGGAACAGGGTGACCCTTATCATTGCTGTGTCCTTAGAGCAACAGGTAAATTTGGACCCAGCCATGCACAGAGGAGAAAGCCATGTGAGGACTGAGGCAGGGCCTGGAGAGATGGGGCCACAAGCCAAGGTTTGCTGACACCACCAAAAGCTGGAAGAGGTGGGAAAACTCGCCCCCGCCTCCCCCCACCCCGGAAACTTTGTCCGGACAGCGTGACCTCCTCTTCAACACCATCATAGCAGTAACCAAGAACAAAGAACAGTTGGTGATAATTAATTAGAATCCATAGTTATCTATAATTAATCAAGTGATCATTCCCTCAATGTCTGCTCCAACCCTGGGTTGTCAATTCCTTGGGCTAGGGGTGAAGTCACAGGACCTACCACAGTGCGTTGTGCAGATCAGTAAAGTCCAGAAATAGTTGTTGGAGGAATGAGTGAATGCATGAATGGACCTAATTCCAAAAGCTCTCTCTGTATGGTTTAGTCCTGGGATCCTACCTGGGCTGGGGACCTGCCTGGCCTGAGATTCATGGGATGCTCCTACTCCAGGCCCCGGTGGCCCCATGTGACTGTATCAAAAACAGGGTGGGTTTGCACAAAGTGGCATGTGGCCCGCATTTTGACCCCAGGCCCCACATGGAGAAGCTGCCGTGGGAGCCCAGAGGAGGTGTTCCTGGACACCTGCCTTCGGGAGACCCCTGGGCTGGGTGGGAGATGCTACTGGAATGGCCTGAGGCCATCTGGGAACGCTTTGGGGATGAGGTGACATCCAAATGGCTCGTGGGGTGGGTAGGGAAGGCGTCCAGGCACAGAAAGAATCTGTGTTCAGGTCTAGGTACTTTCCCCCCTTTCACTGCCACGGCTCCCGCCCATTAATTAGCATCCCCAAAGCTAACTTGGTCTCGCTTTTTGAAGCCACTAACTAGAATTCTCCATTTGCGTCTTGCTTGGCAAATCTCAATTTCTGGACTGATCAAAGCAGCACACCAGCCCAGGTGGGTGGGGAAATAGGGTCTACCTCTCGGAAATTAGCAATGTTATCAACATGCTAATGGACCCCATTATGCAGTCCTAAAAGGACTAAGTTCCAAAGAAGGGTGACACCTGCATGTACTTTTCGGCTCTGCAGCAGGTGTGAGGAAGTGACGGGGAGGGTCTTGGGCTTGGAGCGGCCACCACAGCCAGGTGGCACGTACCCAGAGCCCCTGTGGCTTCCTCACCCTCCTTTGCACCTGGCTGTACCCAGGACAGGGTCAGGGTGGGGGGAGCCCTGTACCTGCATTCTCTCTGCCACTCTTCCCGATGGCCTAGGGAAAAAGCACCCCAGGGGGCCGAAAGCTGGGAGGCGCAGTCGCCCAGCCAGGCTACCAGGGAGAGGAGACAGCGCCATCTGACAACAGCAGAGTCTGTCTTCTGTCTGTCTCCCCACCCACCACCCTGCCTCCAGGCAAAGAATTTCCCCAGAAATTACCTTTCAGGAGAAAAATCAATCCATCACCTTCCCCACCCCCACTCCCTGAATGTGGTGTGTTCTTGGCGGCTCCTTCCACGAGGGGAGTAAATACAGACTGCCAAACCCTGGACAGGTTTTGAAGGGCCCCAGCCCCGGCCATCACGGACAGGGATGAGTGAAACAGAACAAACAGATCAATGAAGGTAATTACAAGCCAGTCTAGTGGCTGGGCCGCCGGCATTTCTCCTGCTCAGAGCTGCAAGGGTGGGAGCATTTGTCAGACTTGCTCGGCCCGGGAATTCCGGCCACAGCCTCCACATCAGCCTCCCTGCCTGGGGTCCAACAGGCACATCACCAACATCTATCTAAAGGACAGTTCCAGGAGGGCTTGTACCTGCTTCCCAAACAGAATGTTTGGGAATTAAGTCCTGCCTCCATACATCTGCCCCTGGCCCTCCCCAGCACAGCCATGGGATGGACCCCCTGATCGATGCTGGTGATGGAGATTCAGGAGTGGGCATGGGGTATGAGCTGTTCTGCTGAGCCCTGTGGGGTACCCCCCCATCCCCTATGACCAACTGAAGTGGGGGTACTACTGGCAACCTCATGTTATACATGAGGACACTGAGGCCCAGGGAGGGACAGGAACTGTCCAAGATTGCACAGTGGGTTTGAACCCAGGACCTCAAAATTCTGTGCCACTCCCTGCAACCCCTCAACTCCAGGAAGGGGAGTGATCACCCCATCTGGGGGCTTCTGCTGATGATTTCCTCAGGGCCTCTGCCTGTCCAAGAGTGCCCACACCACCACTTGGGGCCTGGCCATCAGGAAGTCCTGCGTGGGTCCTCCACTGTGAGGGCTCCAGCATCTTCTGGGTATGCCCTGTCCTCTGTCTGTCCGTCTCGTGGTGCCCACATCACCATGGGGCAGAACAGTGGTGTAGGGTGTCCCCCAGACCATAGGCAGCATGACATCACCTAAGTCCAGCTCCAGAACCAGGCCAGGCCCTGAATATCTCAGGAAGACCAGAGAGGAACCAGGCCCAGCCAGATCTATGGGGCACTTGCAGGGCTGCAAGAGGGGTCCTGAACAAAAAGCACAGGAGCCTGGGGTGGGGTGTTAGGCAGGCACAGGGACCACAAACCCGCCTGGAGAGTGTCATAAAGCTGTGCTTTGAGGGAAGAGCAGAGTTCAGCAAAGGGAGAAGGGAAGAGCCCCTTCCAGACAGAGGGAACACCTGCCTGGGACAGTGAGGGCTGAAAGCAGAGCAGCCCAGAGACCCCCTTCCCCATGACACTACCGGAAAATCAAGACACAGAGGGAGATATGGTTCAAAATGCACAGAGGACTTCCCAGGAAAACTGACTTCCAGACTTCCAGTTTACCTTTCCAGACTTCCCAGGAAAACTGACATTAGGAGTGAGGAGGAGTGACATTTGGTGGCTTGGGGCTGCTGTAGGCAGAGTAGGGTCAGACGAACATGGAAAGGGCCTTTGGGATTAGGACAAGTGAAGGGGCAAGGACAGCCACCCCAGGGACTCCGGGGGGTGGGTTCAGGGGGGAAGCCAGAGGCCCCAGCACAGGCTTCCAGCTGGGGGCTCTGAGCAGGTGTGCAAGCCAGCCTCCTGGGCCAGACCCAAAGCTGCCCGGCCCAGGATAGACGCTGCCTTTGCGTTCACTCATGCTGGTCGCATTGTCAAATGCCCCAGGTCACAGCGCCAGGCCCAGGTAGCTGGGATGTCCCTGTGGCTCTCAGAAGATCCTTCCCCTTTTGATTAGGAGGGGACAATGCCCCTAGGACTCCCTCAGCGCTGGTTCTAACTGGGGGTGGCTTTGCTCCCCAGGACATTGGCAATGTTGGGACATATTTTTGGTTATCACAACTGGGGGGAGGGGTGCCACTGGCATCCAGTGGGGATGCCGCTAACAAGCCCATTCCCCCACAGCCCAGAATCCAGCCCAAATGTCTGTAATGTCATGGTGGAAAGAGTCCGGTCTAAAGAAATGTTTCCTAAACACACTTGTTTGCCCATCCATCTCCTGTTTAAGTGTTTCTGTGACCTTGGCATTAAAAGAGAGGGATCGCAGCACCCAGGACAGCCCTGGGGAAATGGCGGGGAGCTCCCTTCCTTCCCTACCACCCAACGCTGCAGAGGTGGAGTCACGGCGTAGAAGGATGGCTGGAAGGAGGGCACATGCTGGAACCTACATGTTCCCGAGTGTATCTGCACTCAGGAGACCTCAGAGGCTTTGCTGTGGCACTGATCTGGCTGTTTCTGGCTCCGGTTCTTAGCTGCTTCAAGTCTATGGGAAAATGTGAGCCTAATTTTCCTCATCTGCAAAATGGGTGCTGTGTTGTGAAAGGTGTTAACGGATACAAAGCACTTACAGCCTTGACTGAGGCAGACAGCGGTCACTCTTCACATGGATTCCAGCCTCTGTGCTCCCGGCAACATCCCTTCCCCAGTGAGGTTACTGCAAGGCAGTAAGGGGAGGAGGAAGGGATCATGCCGGCCGTCTCAACCCCCACCACCAGGTCCTGCAGGGGATCTGCCATGCATGCCCTGGGTGCAGTCCCCAGAGACATCTGGAAATCAAAATGCTTCCAATGGCTCCCACAAAGGAGGACAGACCCTTTTTAAAGGTGCTTGACATAGGAAAAGCACTTGGTAAATATTCATTGAATGAACAAATGATTATCCTTATGATAATAGATTCTAGCCCAGAGCAGTTAATCCAATTCACAGTCTCCATGCTCCGTGATTAATCTCCATCTACTTAATAAGTGTGATACAGAGCAATGAATCCTCGCACTGCCTGTAAAGCAGACGGTCTTCACAGCCTTTCCCGAGCTCTGTCACTGGGAGCCAGAATTCACCTGAGTGTCAGCAACCCCAGTGCACAGACGAAGTGACTGAGGCTCAGAGATAGGAACAATTTGAACTGCGCCTCCCTCCCCCACCCCAGGCAATGGGGCATCGGATCTAAGATCCTTTTAAGAGGAGGATGGCATGGCCTCAGGCACCTTCTAGGAAGAAGGTTTGATTAATGAGAGATTGGTTCATTGGCTGGTTGGTTGAACCAGACAAATGAATGGCTGTAAGGATGTAAATGCGAAGTTTAATAAACAGTTTCAAGTCCCTGCTAGTACTTTGGAAGCACCAAGTTCCTTATGTATGAACAATTGGTAAATTCATGCCAGACTGTTCTCTGCTCCTGGTTCTCCCCGCCAAACCGAGCCAGACCCACACCGAGCATCACACCTCGCCAGGGGATACTGAGTACCACCTCCCACGGATCCTTCACACTCCTGATGAGCTGTCCTTTACCTGGGAAGCCTCTTATCCAATCACTTTCCCAACAGACAAGGTGGACTAAACTGCCCCCCGCCCCGGCCCCCTCTGTGTCCCCACAGGAGGCATGTGCATTGTGAAAACTGCCCTCCTTGTTTGTGAAGTTTGCACACTTGACTCCCCACAGAGCAGAGGGTGCCCCAGTGGTGTGCCTGGCACAGATGAAGTGGGAGAAAGGATGGAAGGAAGGAAGAGAGGACAGATGGATGGGTGGGTGGATGGATGGATGGATGGATGGAAGGATGGATGGATGGATGGATGGATGGATGGATAGAAGGATGGATAGAAGGATGGATGGATGGATGGATGGATGGATGGATGGATGGATGGAAGGAAGGAAGGAAGGATGGATGGAAGGAAGGAAGGATGGATGGATGGATGGATGGATGGATGGAAGGAAGGATGGATGGATGGATGGACTGACAGACAGCAAATTCCAGAGCCTAGTTGACTGCCTATTTTGTATCATATCTTGAGTCTTCTTGTGAGAACAAGACTTTGTGCAGATTTCCTACCAGGTAGCGCTGGACCTGTGCCCTCTGCCTTTGCACAGTGTCTAGGAGCAAGGCCCCCTTCTCTTCCTGCTTCCACGTCCCCTCAGGGAGAACTCTTTGTCCCAGGCTCTAGCTGACAAGGGCCACAGGAGTGGGTGTAGCCTGGCCCCTCAACCAGGCTCCCCACTCACATGCCTTCATGCCTGCACCCCACCTGGATGTCCCAGGGCACTCTGTACCACAAACACACCCTACGCCTATCGCCTCCCCCTCCCAAGGGATAACTCTACTCTCCCCATTGCTGAACCCCACCCACCACAGTCCAGACCTCTATCACTTCTCACCTGGACGGCAGGGGCCCCCAACTGGGCCTCCTCCTACCCCACCATTTAACCTTCTGAAATACAACCCCAGGGTTCATCCTCTGTTGGAAGCTCTTTGCTGGCTTCCCATATCCCCACCTCAGGAGTTGAGTGTGAAGCTGTCAGTGCATGTATAATACACAGGCTCTGCCCAGGGCCCCTTACTCTCCTCAGATGCACCCTTTAGTGGTAGACACTTGCCATGCTAATGCAAACCTTCCTCATCTATTCCTTTCTGCCTCAGCTGCCTGCCACCACACTGGCTTCCCCTCCTAGCATCTCCAGCCCCTGGACTTTTGCACCTGCCGTCTTCTCCAAGGTTCTCACCTATACAACCCCTACCTTCAGACTGGGACTCAAGTGTACTTCTGCAGGGAAAACCTCCCATGACCCTCTCCCAGAGTGACTTTTAGAACTCTGCATTCCCCTAATGCTGGGCGTGTTTCCTCTACCCACCCAGGCTTTGAATCCCACACATGTCTGGGGCAAGGCCGCTTTCCCTCGGGGAAGCAAGAGCATGGATGGCATCTGTTTCAAGAGTTGCGCAGGTGATAGAAAACTGGGTGCTTCTTCCCAAATGTTGACACCAGGTGGTGAGCAGACCCTCCTCATGGCCTGCCCGCACAGTGTCAGGTGCCGTCCTGGGCCCTGGCGGTTCCCTTAGGTGGGCAGGGGGCTGCGGCGGAGATAAAGGCACCCCCGGGAAGTGCCATCAGAATGCTGCCCATGGGAAGTCATTCGCAGATAATTTTGAGGGGGATGGCACCAAACTGCTCCCTAGGAAAGTGGCCGTTAAAACGAGACAGTTTAATAGCAACCCACTCACACAGCCGGAGGTTCTGGAATGATCCGTCTCATGCAATTACCATCACTTTCATACACAGGGGGTGTTTACCCTGAAGAGGTCCTTTGAGATCATCTGCGTTTATGAGATCTGAACTCAGAGTTCCAGGAGAGGCCTAAACAAGTACCCCCACCTGGACGGTGCTTGCTCCTGGCATCCGTGAGTGCTTAGCCAACAAAATGTCTGTCTGAGTCACGGCTTCTAGGGAGTCAAAGGCGGTGATGACTTCTGTGCATTTTCACCTGAGCCTCATGCCACAGCCCCTCAAGATCCCAGCTGTGTCCCTCCCACCAGCTCTTACTCACCAGTCCCTCACCCAGTCCCTCACACCAGTCCCTCACACCAGTCCTTCCTTCACCAGGTACCTTCACACCAGTCTTTACACCACTCCCTCACCCCAGTCCCTCACACCTGTCCCTTTACACAGTCCCTTTACACCTGTCCCTCACACCAGTTCCTCACCTAGTCCCTCACACCTGTCTGTCCCTTTATATCTGTCCTTCCACACCTGTCCCTCACACCTGTCCATTTACACCTGTCCCTCCACATCTGTCCCTCGTACCAGTTCCTTACCCAGTTCTTTGCACCTGTCCCTTCACACCAGTTGCTTCACACCAGTCCCTTCACACCTATCCCACCAGCTAACTTCATACCTGTCCCTTCACACCTGTCCTTTCATACCTGTCCCTTCATACTAATCACTCACCCAGTCCTTCACACCAATCCTTTCACACCAGTCCCTTCACACATGTCCCTCACCAGGTACCTTCACACCATTCTCTTCATACCTGTCCTTTCACACCAGTCCCTCTTACTAGTTGCTCCACACCAGTCCCTCACCCGGTCCCTCACACTAGTCCCTCACCAGTCCCCCACTAGTCCCTCATACCAGTCCCTCACACCATCTCTTTCATATCAGTCCCTCATACCTGTCTCTTTACCCTGTCCCTTCACACCTGTCCCCCACCAGGTACTTTCACACCAGTCCTTTCACACCTGTCCCTCACCCAGTCCCTTCATACCAGTCTCTTCACACCCATCACTTCACACCAGTCCCTCTTACCCAGTCCCTCACACCAGTCCCTCACTCAATTCCTTCACACCTGTCCCTCACACCTGTCCCTCACCCATTCCCTCACACCAATCTCTCACACCCATCCCTTCACACCTGTCCTTCACCAGGTAACTTCACACCTTTCCCTTCACACCAGTCCCTCATACCTGTCCTCACACCGGTACATTTTTTGCCACCATCCCTTTCTCAAGCACCCCTGCTCTGCCATCTGCCCTTCCTGCTTTCCCTTGCATGGCCAGCTCAGCCCACACAGTGTCTCTCTTAGTGTGATGTCCTTCCTCTGGGCTCCCAGAGTTCTCTGCAAATCTCTACATCAGCATTTCACTTAAAATCCTCATGTCTCTGCCAGGTGCCCAAAGTGCCCTGAGGTAGCCACAAGCCATACAGGAGTAATTAACTCAAGTTGTTCCATCTTCTCTTCAACATTGGATCTTTGTCTTGTGGAAGAGATCCTTCCTTATAACAAGGTCATTAAAATATTCTCCTGTTTTATCTTCTAAAAGTTTTGTGGCTGTGCCTTTCACACGAAAGTGTTTAATCCACCTGGAATAAGTTGCTATGAGGCCAGAGAGGGACCCCTTCTCTTTTCTTTCCAAGTGAATCACCGTTTAAAATAATCCTTCCTTTGCCCAGTGACCAGTGGTGCCTAAAGTCGGGTCTATCTTCAGGCCCTTGATTTGGTTCCTCTGGTCAACCTGTCTTTCCAAAGGACGACAATCGTGTAGGAATTCTTTTCCTTTTTTTTTTTTTTAATATTTTATTTATTCATTTGACAGAGAGAGAGATCACAAGTAGGCAGAGCAGCAGTCATCGAGAGAGTGGGAAGTAGGTTCCCTGCTGAGCAGAGAGCCCGATGTGAGCAGAGAGCCACCCAGGCTCTCATGTGGTAATTCTTGACGCGTTCCCGTAAAGCAAGGTATCCAGCTTGTCCTTCAGGCCTCCTTCCGTTATCCTTGGTCCCTGCTCTCTGATACACACTTTCGGATCAGCTCATCAAGTTCAAACAAAACCACCCCGAAGCCATTGGCATTTGATGTAGAATTACATTGTCTGCAGGTAAATTTGAAAAGAACTGACTTCTTCTCCAAGTTGGTTTCCTCCCCCACTCATTAACAGCATCGTCTTCATTTACTGGCTTCTCCTTAAATACGTCTCCATAACATTTAATCATTAAGAACATTAATGATTAATTAATTAGAGCACTTATTTTTAAAAAGTGCCCCGAGGACAAGACGGACATCTCTTTCATCTTCCTATGTCCCCATATTCTAAATGGTCTACCTCTGGGGCACCTGGGTGGTTCAGTGGGTTAAAGCCTCTGCCTTCAGCTCAGGTCACGATCCCAAGGTCGAGCCCTGCATTGGGCTCTCTGCTTGGCGGGGAGCCTGCTTCCCCACCCCCACCGCCTGTCTCTCTGCCTACTTGTGATCTCTGTCAAAAAAAAAAAATATCTTAAAAAAAAAATAGCCTACCTCTAACTGCTTCAAAGGCATTTGCTAAATTTACTTTGAGACTTGAAACCTTAATGGTGGAACATTCAGCACCAAAGCCCCCTCCTAGGAAAAATATTCTTAGAGAGTGGGTTGGGGGGGGCGGTCAGTGTGGAGAAGACATGGTGTGTCTGTGGCGGGGGGAGTCCCCTCTCCTAACCGCTCAGATACAGCATCCTGTCTCTCACTCGTGCGCTCTACACTTCTCCGTGGCCCTACCCACTCACAATGAAATAACCTTCCCAATTCACATTTTGCAAAGCACCTGGTATTCACAACATTCGACCCTCAGCCCTGGACATCAGGCACAGAACAGGAGAGAACCTCCAGGCTATTTTGCAAAAAAGGGGCAGTCCCTCTTTGGCACCTGTGGCCCTGCTCCCTCCCTCACTAGGACATCAAGGGCCAGAAGGCAGCTTCCACATTAGGCCAGGAGTGGTCTGTGTCTAACGTTTGTCCCCTGTTCTACACACTTCCTCTCTGTTCCGAGGGCTTGTGATTTGGCCCCGTGGCTCTCCTTCCTCCACCAGCACACGGCAGTGAGCCTAACCGGATTGAGCTAGAGATCATTCAAAGTTTCCTAAAAACATTCTTCAATTTATATTTTCTCTGACTGCTGAAGGAAGGAACCAAGTGGTATCTTTTTACTTCCCTTGATGTCTGGAGAAGCTTCCTTCCCACCTTCCTCCACCTCCTCCCCTCTCCCCACGCCGCAGGCTTTAGTAACATTAACCAGCATTTGGACCGAGAAGCTTGCCTTTCCAAAAAGTTGTTTTCCATTCGTGCCTTTGGTTTTATCCATTTTGTGACAACAGGTGCGTCTGGCCACGGTCCTCCCGCCCGCCTCCCTGCCAGGCCTTCTCTGCCTCCCCAGCACGGTGTGAGATCTGTTTCTCTGCTGCCACAACATCTTTTCAAAGGCTTCTCCTTTCACACAGGTAGCCGGCTGTGTAATGGAGGACATTCTACTCTCTGAAGACGCCCCTGTGTTCCCCAAAACGACACATGGCAGCCGTGTCGGATGTCAGACCCGAAGAGCCTGTCTTCCCCACAGACACCAGAGTCCATCTTACTATTTTGAAATTTCATACCAGAGACATGACTGTACTGGCCTGATTCTTCTTCTCTTAACAGATCATTTTTCTTTTCAGCGAGGTATTATAAGTTCCTCTTCCCGTGACAAGCAGAGAAAGAAAATTTGGGATGTGTGTTCAGCTTCCTGGGGACCCCTCAGCCACCTCAGGCGCAGGCCCGTCTTGACAGCTTCTCCTGCTCGCTGGTTCTGGTCCCGGAAAACGCCGGGGTCCCCAGATGTGCTCGCCCTCCCCTTCCCCCTCCGTCTCTGGCTGGCACCTTTGATCTCACCGTCATCCCTGCATCTCGAGCCCCTACCCTATTAGCAAGAATGCCCTAGGCTCACTCCCACACGGTGGATATGCTTTTCCTGCCCCTCTGCTTCCTCCTGCCCCTATGTGGTCCCACGGTTGACATTCAGGTTCCCGGGGTCTCGCACTCAAGCTTCGGTCCCACTAGCCCCTCCCCACCCACCGCTTCTCCCTTTCTCTCAGGGAGCTGTCCTTCCTCCTCTATTCAAAAGTAGAGCAGGACTTTGGAGGACACATAATGGCTGATTTAGATGGGACAAATAACTATTTAATTATTCTCTAATTACATGACAGTTAGAATCCGTACCGCGGCCCCGTCCTCGGGTGTCTGTTTATGGCCTGCATGGAGCACGGCTGGGGCGCCCGCAGCCATTAAGAACACCGACAATTACAGAGCATAATTACCCGTGTAATTATTCTCTTATACCCGAGTAATTACATGGCAGTATTATCTGTGTATTACAATTTATTCATATACCTAATCACAGTCTACTTTCACAAACTGGGAGCCGGCCAGGAGGCGCACATCAGTTTCTTTCTTTCTTTTTTCCTTTCTTCTTCTTCTTTTTTTTTTTTTTGGTGGAACTAACATGAAAGTCATCCGATGAAAATCTCAGGGTGGGGCTGCCTCAGATCAGCACCGCACTGTGCAGCGACCAAGGTCTGGGTGGGGACGCTGGGAACTCAGCCCTACCACCAGGGTGGGGACGGCAAGCCCACCCAGCTAGAGGCAGCTGCGGGAGATGTCCCTCCTCGGTGGGCTCTCTGCTGCCTCCCCTCAGGGCCTCTCCATAGGCCACTAGCCCTCTGCTACCCAGAGGTCCACCTCCATGACCCACTCTGTGTCAGAACCACCTGTTTTCTTGTCTGTCTACCCTTCTGGACTTTGCTTCTCACCGTGCAGGACCCTCGAGGGTCCTACTTCTATTGGTGGCACAAAGGGGTGGATGCCAAGCCAGAGGAGGGCCTCCTATGCACCTGCCAAACGAGGCTGGAAGGACAGGCCCTGTGGAGATCTGGCCAGAGGATCCCAATTGTAGAGTTGGGTGGGAAAAGGAAGGGGTGTTGATGGGTGAGCGGGACCAGCGACATCAAAGTTACTTGCCCTTGAGAATGGCAGTCCTGTTGCTTACGCCTCCGCCCAGTGTATCATGCAAGGCAAGCTAAAAGTAATCAACAGGGTGACCAGAACTTCCAGGAACAAGGTAGCCAGAAAGAGAGGCCAAGTCCCCAGTGGTCGGCGTGACCGTGCATGCCATGAGGAAAGCACAGCCTAGAACAAGACGCTCCAAACAGAACAGACACGGCGAGAAAGCAAAGTGCGGTCACAGCCTGGGTGGAAAGCAAAGGCTGGACAGCAGCTGCTGAATGAACACCCCAGCCCTGGGAAGGCATGGGGGCTCAGGCCTGAGCCTTTGTGTCTCAGGGGAGCCCGCTATGGCTGCAGACCCTCAAATCCTCCCAGGGAGAAGGGGCGGAGGGAGGCTACATAAGTCGGGATCCTGCTGTGGGGTCCCTCTCTCCACCACGGTGCCTGGACAGTCTCTGCAGGAATAGGGAGGTGACAGTAGGCACCACGAGCATAGGTTGGTTTCCTACAGCCACTGTAACAAATCAGCACAAATTTATTGGCTTAAAACAGAGCGAATGTCCTATCTTGCAGTTCTGCAAGTCAGAGTCTGTAATGAATCTTGGGGACCCAAAATCAAAGTGTCAGCAGGGTTGGGACCTTCTGGAAGCTCCAGGGTAAAATCCGGGCCCACGCAGATAACCCAGGAGAAGCGCCCCTTCTCAGGATCCCTAACTTAGTCTCCCATGCACTGGTAACACTCATAGGTTCCCTGGGCTCAGGGCGCAGACGCCCCCGGGAGGAGCCTTCTTCAGCTGCCCACAGTGTGTGAGTGTGAACACGGCAAGCAAGCATTCATGCCTGTTACCATCCACCAGAGTTCACAGAGGGAAGCAAAAGGTCCAGAGAGGTCACATGACAGGCTCAGGGACACACTGGCTAGTAAGCCAGAGTGCTGGATTTGAACCCAGGACCACCGTGCCTCCCAAACCTTGCCCAATTCACCATACCCCGCCATCCCATCAGACAGATAGACAAAGGGGCTTAGACACATGGACATTTTGTTTTCCCCTCGTGGTAATGGATGTGTGGTCGCTCGGCACCCAGTCCCCCTTGATTTGGTGAGACGATCCACCTCCCTTTCAAAGAATACCCAGTCCCCCTGGGTGGACAGTCTGTTGGAAATACCCATCAAGTTTCCTGCCTTCAGGGTGCCCAAATGGCTTAGTCGGGTGAGCATCTGACTCTTGGTTTCTGCTCAGGTCCATGATTTCAGGATCAGGAGATTGAGCCCCACGTCTGGCTCCATGCTGGGCATGGACCCTGCTTAACTTTCTTTCTCCCCACCTCCGCCCCTCCCCACTATGCATGCTCTCTTTCTCTCTCTCTCTCTCTCTCTCTCTCGCCCCTCCCTGACTTCAAAGGGGCAACTTCATGATCTACCGGAGACACAAGTGAGGGTGTCTCTGGGGTTCCTGTTATAGCAGCTGTGTGGTTAGCCAAGTCCCTGCAGACTCCCGACTTCCTGCCCTTTGCCAGTCACCTTCCTGCTACTGACTCTACCTGACGGGTTTCCAGCATAGAACCCTTCTGTGGCTGCTGCCTGCAGTGGCTTCTGCTGATGGCCACCAAAGCCCCGTGGCGGCCACCTGCGTTTACCCACAGCCACACAAAGTAGTGGTGCTGAGAAGCTTGGACTTGCAGGAACGCATACTTCCTTTGCCCATAGAAGCGCAGTCCTCTGCAGACAGCCCCCGGCCCCGCCGGCAGGGCAGGGCAGGGCAGGGCAGGGCAGGGGCGGCCCAGAACACAGATGCCCCCTCCCCCAGGCACTCTCACCTCCAGTCCCGCCCCCAACACAGTCCACAGCTGCTCACAGTGAGGTGAGTCACTGTGGTTGGGGATCAGCGTTTTCAGCCTCGGCTGCTTGAAATGCAAACATACACACCCGAGACACAAAAATACGCACACTCCCCGTGGGCATGAAGAACAGCTGCTATTTCCCATTGCCTGCAGCAGCCCTTCCCCAGCCCTGCGCATTCCTGCTTTAGGTGCGTAGGACTCATTTCAATCTCCAGGAGCAGACGCTAGAGCCTGTCTTCCTCTCCCTGAAGCTATCCCACCAGCCAGGGACGGTGCTGTGAGCCAGGTTCAGGGTCCCCTGCTAGCTACCCCCCCCCACCCTGCTCCCTGCTCCCCCTCTCAGCCCTCCCCGCACCCCCGCTGTCCAGGCAGGAGGCTTCCATGGGAAAGCAGGCCAGCGATGAGGTCCTTCTTTCTCGCTAAAAATAGACACTGGCTGCTGAGCTGAAAGAAGGAGGAAGATGGAGTCTGAAGTTCAAAACAAATTCCTCGAATAAAGAATGATTTTTTCTCTCACAACAAACTTCGAAGAAACTCAGCAGTGGCAACATCAGTTAGCGGCGTGTCTCCAGATGACGTGGACATGGGCACATGGGCTGCCCTTGTTCCCACCTGGCCCTGCTCAGGGAATCTTGCCTGACTAGTTTAGGAAACCCGCCTCCTCCCCTCACTCAGTTCCAATTAGGGTGGGCTGACCCCTCCCCTAGAGGACACGTGATGGGGCCTGGCCAATCAGAGTGTCCGCTCCCTCCCGGCACCCTGACTGCTTCAGGAAAGGGACCCTGACCCAGACATCAGGAGCCTTCCGAGGGATCTGTGTGCAGCACCTAATAGGAAAAGGACCCCTTCCTTTCTGAGATCCCGGTGCTAAGGATCAGGTGTGTCTGGGATTCCCAGAGGTCACTCCAACCCAACAGCAAAAACATGCCCAAGACCAAAGCCAAGACACAGGAGAGCCTGGCTGAGAGATGGGAGGAGAGAGGCTGTGCCCCATGTCTCCGGTAGACACGCTGGATCAACCCGTGCCTGAAGCCATGCCTACCCCTGATCATCACAGTGACATAAGCCAGTATGTTCCTCTTCTTGTCTGAATGACCTATGTTACCTGTAATCCCTGGAGTCCTGGCTAACACAGCATGGGGTGTTAGGGTGCATACTGACATTGTGGCTGGTTCATCAAAGGTAGACAATGAGAACAGAGAACACTAGAAATGAAAGCCCCCTCAAAGACCATATGAGGATGGACATCTGCTCTGTGACATGGGTGCTGCCTCTCTGTCCCTCTGATTCCCAAGGTCAACAGCACAGATCCATCAGACCATTCTTCCCCACTGAACTCAAATGGCCCCCACGTCCTTCCCTTGACCTCCAAGGAGTGAAGACCAACTCTTGGAGTGGGTAGATGGGATAAACCTACTTCCAACCAGACTAACTCAGAGGGAGGTGAGGTCCCCAGCCTTGGGTAACCCACAGGAGTACCCGAGGCAGTACAGTCCCTTGACTTATGCCTTCCCTGGTATCTGATGATTTCTCTTGGTGAGGTCAGCCATACTTCTTGGAGAAGCCATAGGACTTGCCAAATTCCTGTATATCGGGGTATTCTTATATGAGGGGAGGAGGGGGTATGGTCAGCACCTTTTAAAATTAAAGAACACAACTGCCAAAGTTTAGTGACAAATGAATGCTAAGAATATACACATGAAGGACTTTGGATGGCTTCCCTCCGTCTCACTGTGCTTTCCCCGAACCCTCCAAACAGCCAGGGCAGCAGGGTGGGTACAAACCCTCTCCTGCATGAGGCCCCAGCCCTGAGACACCTCCTGTGCCACCCTGACCATGAAAGCTACATCACCTCTCTGATCTGCAGGCAGTCACCTGCAGGACGAGGACACCTGTGGCACCAAGCTTCTCCGTGGGTTTGGCAGAATGATGATCCATGACATTAGCAACAATGTCATCATCGGTCACTGAGTCAGCCGTGGCTCAGTGTGTGAATCCGTGCATAAGACAGAGCGCATCTCACTCAAGCTTTATAGACAAGGCTCAGAGGGGCTCAGAGGGGCTCAGTCCAAGGGCTGCCTCATTCTGGGAACTGCATCTTCCCTGTGATGTACAGGAGTGGGAGACAATGGCCATGCTATGAGCCCCACCTTCCACTCCCAAGGGCCCCCAGGGATGCCTGCTACCTGGGCCCATGCTACTCCACCCAGCATCACTGCCACCACAGGGCCAACACCCGTCCACACACGCCTGCCCCACGATACTCTGCCCAGGCCTCCACGTTGCAAAGCTCCTTCCATTCCCCAAAGAAGCCTGCAACCCTGTGTGTGTTCTGGTCATGGATGGTAACAAAACCAAGAAGGGGAGAGGGGACCTGGCCCCATGCAAGCTGATGGTGGCCGGCTCTCCATGGGGCCACAGACAGAGTGCAGTTCTCAGGTCCCCAAGCTCCAGGGCCCTGGGATCCTGACTTTGCACAAGTCTCTTATAGTTGTCATGGCAAAGAACCACACAATGCATATGGTTTAAAACAAGACATATGCATCCTTTCATGGGGATGGAGTCTGAGTCCAAAATCAGTCTTACATGGGCTGCAGTCAATGAGTTGGCTCAGCTGAAGGTTCCAGAAGCCCTTGCATTTTCCAGTGTCCACAGGTCATCTGCATCCCTTGGCCCCCAGCACCTTCCACCATCACAACCAAAAGCAGGTTATCTTCCCTGCCCCTTTCCTCCCTCCCTCTCCCACCTGCACAACCCACCCCCTGCTTCCAGGGACACATCCCCTGCTCTAACCCTCTTGCCTCCCTCTTACTGGCCTGCTGTGAATACACCAGGTACCCCACACAAGCCAGCACAGTTCCCCATGTCCCATTCTCCGTGTAATCACACCTGCAGGGGCCCCTTTGCCATGTGGGTTGATGCACTCATTCAGGGCTGTGGTCCCCAGAGCGTTCGACAATGCACTTGCTTCCAGACAGAGGAGATCTGGAATCTCTGTCTCTGTGTGTTTTAGCAGTTCCAGAGGCCCAAGAGGCCCAGGAGACAGGCTTTCCAAGAGCTGAGGCCCCTTTCTTTCCCCTCTCTGGCAACCATCTATGGGCTTTAAGAGGGAGTCATTTTCTGCACATTAGCTGAACTTGCAAGGGGTTCAGTCTATTTCTGAGACAAAAGCCTCTGTACATCAACAGGCCCAATTGAGCCATTTTTCTTCTGGACAGAGGAGGATGCCTGGCTCTCAAGGGAAATGGAGAGCATCGGTGATTGGAACAAAAAGCCCATTTAGCCCCGTGCCCACCTCCTAGCTCCTGGCAGCGCTTTGCTCTCTGGCCTGCCTCCCCACCAGGCAGGGACTTCCACCCCTCCCCTCGTTAGTCACAGACCTGGAAGTTTCCGGTTCACCCTGAGAGCTGAGCCGAGGGTGTGGGGGAGGCTCAGGGACAGCAGGGGGCCTCCAGGGAGCCCCACTTTGCCCTAAGAGAGTGGGGGACATGGGGATCAATACCCCAACTGCCTCCTCTGGGCCTTCATGCTCCCCCAGGTCTGCTGCCTCCCCAGAGCCTCCATCTCAGGCAACAGCATCCCATTCACCCACAGCTCCTACCAGAAGGCGGGGGGCACTGGCTGGTCCCAATGTGTCTTCTGGCCCTGTCCCTGCTGGGATATCCCCGCACACCCAGGTTCAGACTCAGCGTCTCTCTCCTGGATGTCCCCCCAGCAGGGTCAGAGCCACCCAGCCGACAAAGGATGGTATATTTCTGGAGCTTGGGGCCAGCCGCACTCCTGAGCACATCCAGGGAGACAAGCACGAGGGGCAGATGCAGTCCCTTCAGGGAACCCAGGCACTGCCGAAGGTTCTACATGCCCTGGTCCCAGCTCAGCAGGGCAGGGACACCACCCCCTTCGGCGCTCTGGAACCCTGATTCTTTGTCTCAGCCACGGGGCCAGGCGCTGGCCTTCGTCCCGCCTCACATCACCTAACCTGCAGCCGAGCTGCATCACATGGGCAATGTTATAATCCCAGTTCACACTCAGAGAGGCAGGCGCATAGGGGACCCCGGGATCTCCCACCCTGTGCCCAGGCCCCTTCCTCCTGACCAGGGCTTGGGCCCTGGGTAACAGGGAGCTGGCTGGCCAAAGCACAGAGACAAACTGACTCCTTGCCACTTAGGACATCTTAAACCTACAGATCCCGGGCTCCCTGAGACCCTGCACACAGGTATCTGAGGACCCCACAGGGTACAGCCTGCAGAGACACTGGTGCAGGGCTCTTGCCCTCCAACCTGGGCCTGATCAGTCAGCGGTCACCCACCCACCCAGGCGCTTTGTGAGCGCAGGAGATGATTTGCCTGGGCTGTGTCCGCAGGACCCAGGCTCACCTGACCTCCCTCCTGAGAGCCAACCACCACTGCCCACTGCTGGGGCCCCAGATGAGCAAACAAGGCAGGGGTGCACCAAGTGGTCTGCTGCAGGAGAGGGAGGTGGAGCTTCCGCATGGGGGGAGGCTTCTACACCAGGGAGGGGTGGGTCCTCAACTCTAGGGAGGTGTGGGGCTCTATGCTAGGGGCGGGGCCTCCATACCAGGGAGGGGCATGGCTTCCACACCAGGGTGGGACTTCTACACCAGGAATGGGCGGGGCCTCCACTCTAGGGAGAGGCGGGGCTTCCACACCGGTTGGGCCTCAGAGCTAGAGACCAGGTTTATAGGCTAGCAGGCACAGGAACTGAGCGGAGACAAAGACAGAGGGGAGACAGACTGCTAGAGAGCTCCTGGAGCCAAATTTGAGATGGAAGCAAGAAAGGCTGACCTGTACAAGTAGACCAGAACAAAGTGTGACCTTTGTCCTTTCACGCTGTGGAATCGCCTGAGGAAGGAGACGAGACACAGGCTGTAGAACAGTGAAGGAGCCTGGGCCTCCCCTTGGCCACAGGTGCAACGGGCGGGGGACTCGAAGTCTAGGGGCATCGCCGTCCTGCCCTCCTGGCAGAGCTCCGAGTCTAGAGAGCTTGGCTGAACAGCAGCCCTAGGATCTGACTCGGCTCCCGGGCCTGCGCCTTCTCCCTAAGGTTTCCCTCCCGCTGGAGGGGGCAGCCTCGTTGGCCCCCAGGACAGGCTGCTCAGAGGCCACACAGGGCCGTAGAAAGTGGAAAGGGTCACCTGGGCCTGGGGGCAAACCCTGACCCGGGGACCTGCTCCTGGATGGTGTGGGGGAGGCCACCACTCGCGTCTTGTCCTTGCGTCCCTTCACCCGCGAGATGCACGAAGCCTCACCTGGCAGAGCTGTTGCCAGGATCCGAGAGAACACACGTGAAGATCCTTAGACGGGATCTGACCCATGAAGGGCCTTCGGAAACTCGGGCCTTCTCTCTCTCACTATCGGTGTTGCCTCTGTTGAGTGGATTTCCGGCTCTCTGAGACACTTTGAGCTTCTTGAAGGCAAGATTTTGTTTTGATTCATCTCTCCACCTGGAGTGCATGGCACGTGGCAGCTCCTCAAAGCGTCTCGGGCGACTGAGCAGAACGAGCACGGGGATGGATTGATGGACATCTTGTCCCAACCCAGTGCTTCTCAAACCAGAAGCTGCGCATCCCCCAGGACAGGGCGGGAGGTCGGGGGGAGCGGTGGGGGTGGGGGGGGCATGGTGCTGGCTGGGCCAGGGGGTCCCGGCATTTAAAATGGGAGCATTCTTCTGGGTCATCAGGTTGACAAAGACTTTTTGTTGAAAACGTGCATGTGTGTGTATCATCTTAGTAGTCACACCAACCCTGATGCACCACGGAGTAAAATGAGCATTTGTGTGAATTTTTAATATAAAGCACAGAGCTTAAAGTAATCCCATGGCCCAGCCAGCACCCGCAGGCCATGCCTTCAGGCCTTAGCCCTGCGGTCCCAGGGTCTGTGGCTGAGTTAGAAATAACGCAGCTATCCAGAACTAAGGTGGGGATTGTGGACGGCACGGAAGGCCCACAGGGAATGTCTGGGTTCAGGCCGTGACAACAGTAGAAGGCCCTACCCATGGGCAGCGAGTCCATGCCACAGAGCTCTGACTTCACTGCAGGAGAGATGAAAATAAAAGGGGATTCATTTTGTAAGAGAGGTAACAATATGGTCTCTTAAGAAACTATAAAGGGCTACTCCGTCTGTAACTCGCTAAATGGACTCCTAATAGTATTCGAACCTTCCAGCAAAGTCTACCTACCCTTCACCCTAACTGAAGAGGGAGGCACACGCCCATAGGTACCCCTGCAAATAAGGGCTGATCTTGCCCCAGATCAGACTCACCCCAGACAAAACCTCCACGCGGGAAACTGACTCAAGCCCCCCTTTCTTTTCCTCTCACGAAACGCAGCAGGAGAGGTTCAGTTTCTCAGCGTTCTCCCAGACCCTCAAGGTTCCTGAAGGTTAGAACTGTCTGCCCCTTCATCTCAGCACCCCAGTGCCCTGCGAGGGTCTCCAGTGCCATTAGTAGGTATGAAATCCAAATTTGTTTTCTGCAAGCTTGGATGAAGGGTCCTCTCCCCTTAGCAACAAGCACACAGCCTGGGGCAGCGTAGGGCCTCGACCCACATCCACTGAGTGGATGGATGCTGGTGTTGAGAGGGAGCCTGGGGACCCAGCCGAGGTATGGGATGAACCAAACAAAGCTGGGGATCTGATCACATGAGCCTCCTCCCCATCTGCCCCTCTCCCGTTGGGAGGAGAGCAGAAGAGACCTGAACATCTGAGCTGGAAAGGGCTTTGGCGGATCTCTAGTTCAAACTCCTCATTTTATGGATGGGGAAACTGAGGCCTGGAGCAGAAAGAGGATCTGCCCAGAGTCTCACAGCTCCGCCACCATCAGACCGAGCCCAGGCAGGCTGCGGTACGTTCAAGAGCTGCTGATTCCCAGCCTCCAGCAAAGTGGGACGGACTGTGCTTGCAATGATGTAGGGAATCCCATCTTCTCCCCAGAATGTTGCTGCGGGGTGCCTGGGGGGCTCAGAGTAAGATACAGATTGCTCCCGCATCTAGCACACCCAGGCACAGGGAGACACTCAGTACGTTTACTGCATTGGTGCACGGTGAACGCTTTGCTGCCTACCAGCTGGGTGCTGGGTGAGCTTGGACCAACGTCCCAGCTTCCCCGAGCCTCTTTTCTCACCCTGATAGTGCAGGGGGTGACGTCAGCCCCTCAGTCGTGCCCCCACCAATAAATGAATATGATTGACATCCCCTTCTGGCCCAGTGCCTGGAACACTGGGAATGACCACCATGGGGCTGGCGGAAGAATCAAGAAGCCATAAATGAAGGGACCGTGCAGCACAGAAGGGAAAGGGAAATTCTGCTTCATAGGAAGTAGAAATCTCTCCCGCTGAAGGACAGCGCCCCATCCCCATCCCCAGCCCAGCCCACGATGTCCGTATTTCCCAAGTCCCTGCTGAGCGCTTGGGGCTGTCCCCAGCTGAGGACCTGGAGGTGAACACAATCCGGGCTCCACCAAGTGGTCTGCCCAGGCTGTCCTTGTGCCCTACAATGCTCCTTCATTAGTTCAAGGACCAGCCCGTGGAGGATCCCCTAATTCTTCCCTCTACCTGCCTTCCCCAGTCACTGCAGCTTCCCTCATCCCCAACTGGGACTTTTCTGCTCCTCAGCACGTTCCAACCCACATCACACAGAGCCTCTGTCCTGCGGAGGTAGCTCTCGGGGCCCGGCCCCTCCGCGTCCCCAGCCCCTGTCAAATCCCAGGTATTTCCAGTCTCATGCAGTCCTCGCTCAGCTCTTAGACCCCACGTGACAACGCGGGATCGCAGGCAGGGACAGTGGACGTAAGCGCCCATGGTTGTCCTGCTGGTGAGCTCAGGCCTCTGCTGGCCACCTTCTAGCCCCGCAGGGCCTCCAGTGAGCCGTGCCCTTCTAGACAGCGGGCTCTGTCCCCAGCCCCACTCAGTACCAGTCCCACCTCTTCAGATAGAGAAACTGGCATTTCATGTTCTAGACTCCGAGGCTCAGGCCACCTTGAGCCCCAGACAAATGATTTGTTCCTTCGACACAGGGAGGTATGGGGAGAAGGCGATGTCCCACCCCTCCTCCACCCCTGCAACCTGTCACAGACACCTGGTGGGGCCCTCGTTCTCCTGGGCCAGGTCTTGTTCCCTGACAGACCCAGTTGAGCTGACCCCGCGTCGAGTATGAATCACCCCAGAACCGGTTCCTACCCTCACGGTCTTGGGAGGGTGGTGAGGAGAGCGCCTGCTGCAATTCTTTCTGAGGACAATGGCTCCAGGAACACTTGTTGGGGGAAGCTTTGTTGCAGCCAGGCCCTGCTCTAAGCACTGGACAAGTAGGCTCTCGTTTAATCCCATCAACCCAAGAGTGTAGACACTACTGTTACCCCCATTCCACCAAGGAGAAACGGGGAACCAGAGGTTCAGAATTTGGGCAAGGTCACGGAGCTGGGGGATTGTGGAGCTGGACCCAGGCACAAGCCCAGCCCCAATACGAGAGAGGGGCACCCCCTAGGCTACCTTCCTGCTCACTTGCACGTGCCCGGACTGCCTTTCGGTTCCCAGGGCTCCCAGTCCACCCTGCTCTGCGCCCCCGAGCTCCCATGATCCAGAGGAAGGCAGCTGCCGTCACTGCTGTCTCTGCCTGCCTCCAAGACAGACGGCTGTCCCGTGGGCTAGCGCGTGTACCTCAGTGGGCCTATCGATGCCTTCAACCCCACCAGAAGGAGGGTCAGCTCAGTCCTGGGGTGTGTGGGGTGAGGGGCTGGTGTGTGAGAGGTCAGAAATGGAATAGAGGTTGGAGACATTTGTAAGCCCGGACCCCGCCTGCGTCCGTGACTCAGCTTCCCTGTCTGAGGCCCAGCCAGCAGCAAGGTCCACACTTTAGAAGGAGGAGGGCCTGGGGGCTTCCCTGGGGGGCCATGGAGCGGTGGATTCCATCCAGAGGGGATGTGGGTGGGCAGGGCAATGCGCTGGGAAGGGGGAGGAGGGGAGCAGGCCTCCCCACAGTCTACCCTCCAAGTGGACGCCATGTGAGTTCCCAGAGCTGCCGTAATAAGTTACCACAACCTAGTGGCTTCAAACAACAGAAATGTGCTCCCTCTGGTCTGGAGGCTAAAAGGATAAAACCAAGGTGTCAGCAGACTGCACTCCTGTCTGGAGGCTCCTGAGGGGATGCCTCCTGGTCCTCTCCAGCTTCTAGACATGTCCCTCCTCCATCCCCAGCCTCTGGCCTCACACCTGACCCGCCTCCCTGTTTCCAGGCCCCGTGATGGCACGGACGCACCTGCAGAACGAGGACAACCTTTCAACACCGTGAACCGCATTTGTCAAGTCTCTTTTGCCATGCAAGGTCACAGCCCTGGATGCCAGGACTGGGAAGAGGACACCTCTGGGATGCAGTGTGCAACCCCCCCACCCCACAATGACAGTTATGAGTGGTCAGATAGCTCCTAGATCACAGCCCCCTTCACAGATGAGACACAAAGGACTTCAGGGAGGTGTCACCCCCCCTACTGGGGGACACAGCACAGCTGGACTGAGTTCGGGGACACCCAGCCCAGACATTATCACACAGGCCTCCCTGCAAACATGGGGTGACCACAGCAACCCCAGGAAGGTGCCCCAGGCTCCTCGCACATGGGCCCCAAGCAGGTTGGCCAGGAGGCTCTCACAGGTGCAGGAGGCTCTGGGGGTCACTCGAACAGCCAGACCCACGGCAGTTTCCCGTACTCCTGCATTCCCTCGTTCCATTCTTTCAATGCCGGCCGAGCCCGGGGTTGCTACAGGCCGCCACCAGACCCAGCCTTCGATCCCATCGATATTTCCAGGCTAAACAAGCAAGTGACCTCTCACGGGCTTCACTGAGCCAGGTGGTCCTGTCTGTGTTAGAGATGCCACTGTTCCCTGCCTGCATCCCTGTCCCCATGCTGTCCACAGGGGAGACTCTCTGGGGAGCCCTCTCTAGAGCGGCACGTGTTGCCCAGTGGCCCACACAGATGTGTCACCTGGGGCCTGCCCCAAAGGCCCTAGCCAATCTAGAAACCCCTTCACCGCCCCCCTCTCCCACATACATCATCTCACTAACCTTCCTGTCCACCCCCTTTACAGGCCAGGAAACAGGCTTGGAGGAGCCACGTCCCTGGCTGTTGTCACCACTGTCCACCCTGCCTCCCTGTGACGTCCTCCCTGACTTCACAGCCTCCAAAACCCCATCCCGCACCTTCCATTGCTGCTTCTGCTCATGTCCCTTCTAAAGGGAGGCAGAGCCTGCGGGGCCGCACGTGGCCCCTTCCCGGGCACTTAAGGACTCTCTGGCTGGGGACAGACCAGGATGTCACAGGCTCTGTGTCACTTTGACCTTTGGTTAAAAGTCCCCAGAATAGTCCTCAGTGCCCATGGGCCAGGCTCATGCCAAGCGAGCACCGGGCTGCGGAGTCCAGGCTCCAATGTCACGATTCCCTGTGCCAGATGGGGTTACCTCCCCTTTCCCATGAGGCACCTGATCCATCCAAGTCAGTCCCCTCCCGTGACACCAAGCTGCCTCCCGAGACAGCCAAGCGTGCAAGGCCTCTCTGCCCTTGTGCTGGGGTCCCAGGTGGCTGGGAAGCAAGCACAGGTTTACAGATGGGTCTTCGCACAGAACCAGGTGGACAGTGACCACCTGGGAAGAACATGGATCCCTATTCCACAGCCATCAGGAGACATGCTCAGACCAAGAACACAGCAGTGCAGCTCAGGTGGAAAATCGAAGCCAGATCAAGACCAAATAAAAATACCTGGCCAAGAAGGCGACTGCCCACGACCACCTTTCAAGGACCCCCCGAACCCAAGAGGTTCTTCCTCTTTCCCCAGTGCCCACCAGCCCCTGCTACTTTGCCCCGGCTGCTGTCTGTGGGGCTGGGAGAAGAGAGACGCACCCGCACAAGCACACACAGCCTTCCAGCGATGGCATAGCTGGCCACTGAAACACAGTCATCAGGACAGACCGCCGTGGAACCCAAAAGGGTGTCACAGGACACACCGTGGCCAGGAGCCCAGTGCCAGAGCCTGGCTATGTGGCGTGGGAATGTGTCCTGGCGTGCCCCTTACCTTTCTCTTGTTCGTAGGGCAAATGTAGAAGTTGTCGATGACCGTGGTGACGCCAGGCTGGAGGGTGAGCTTGGTGTAGGATGTCCCGAAGTCCGAGGACCTGGTGGGACAGGATGACAGGGGTCAGCAAAGTGTCCCTCCAGGTGCAGGTGTGTCCAGCCCCACAGGACATCCAGCATGGGCCGCAGGCAGCCCAAGACCACCTCTCCCTGGGAACAGCATGACCCAGGTGACAGGGAGGTGACCAGACTCCCTGAGTCTCCAAGGGCTCGCTCGGGTCTGGAGGGGGGTGTGGAGTCAGTGAATGCCAGCCGGTCTCCCCACCAGCTGACCCTCTCCTTGGCCTTCCACCATGTTCTGCCCTGTCCCTAAGTGTACCTTTGCCCACATGCTACATGCGTGTCCGTTGGGGAAGGGCCTCTCTTGCGCCAGGCCCTTCTGCGTCCTTCCATCTTCTCGATGGAAGAGAAGTCTTCTCCCTTAAAGACTAGATCGTTCTGTCTCTCTTGCAGAGGCACCAAGAACAAGGAGAGGTCAGAGCAGGTAAGCTCCTGCCTGGGATCCCTCCGTGAACCTGTGGCTGACTCAGGAGGTGCAAGCTGGCCTGGGTCCCTTGCCGCTGGCCCCTGCTCACTCTGGAGAGGGTCCCTTGCCGTGCTGAGACCTCAGAGTGGCCTACTTCTCCGTTTCCTCCTCTGGTCCCTGAGCAGCTCCAGGAAGCTGCACCCTCCCCGCTGTGACCACATTGGGCTGGAGGACGGCAGGGGACAACAGGCAGGACCAAGCTCCAGGGGCTGCCAGAAACAAGGCCCCCTGCCCCGTGTTTGCTAACCCACGCCAGGGGCTAACCCCTCCTCGCCTGCAGGCCCCTCTCTTCTGTGGTAGCATGCGGTGGGTGGGGGGGGGCAGGACAGAATCTGTGCTTCTGAACCCCCAGCCCACTGCAGCGAGAGGGGAGAGGCCATCTGGGCGAGTTCACATCTGTGGTTTGGAAGCACCCGATATGCAGTGGGACATGGAATCAATTCCACATTGAAGCTTACAACCTCTGTGACCCCAAAATCAACAGTCCTTTTTATCACCCCATTAACATGCGCTGTGACTGCAGAGCGAGGCTGGCTGCGAGCCTGAGGGCAGCCAGGTCCATCTGAGCCTAAAACATCCAGGATGCTGGGCTTCAGGACCATCCCTGGGCTTCCCTATCTTCGGACGGGTCCGGAGAGTCAACCCATGGAGGGGACCGGGCCAGCAAGCAGCAGGAAGCCCTCGGGCCCGGGGCCTCCCTGTGATCACCTTCTGTATCATCACAGCTGAGAGCTGCCTGCCAGAGCCGAGCCCCAAGACCAGGGGAAGAAAGCGGCTAGAACCCTGTCTTTGGGCCCCAGCAGCACCTTCCCTCTCTGGGGGCTGGATGAGGCCGGTGTTTCTTGGCTTGCCCAGTGTTGTTGGGGGCCCAGGGCCAGCCTGGGGCAGCGTAAATTCCTGCCCCACTAGCACGTGTCCACAGCCTTCCCCGGGACGTCTTGAGTGCTTTCTGCACACATACACTTCCTCCCCACATCTTCAAGGGAAACCGAAGCTCCAGGAGGATGGGTCATGTTCATGGTCCTGGTGCCTAATAGCCACCTGTCCACCTGACCTCGGAGGCCAGGTCCCTCACCAGCCTCACGGCCACAGACCGTTCCCAGACCAGGACAGAGAGCAATCCCTGCCCCCTGACTCCCAGGGAAGGGGGCCTGGGAGGGGGGGGTGCAGCCCCCTCCTTGAGAGGTGATCAGGGATGCACTTGGTCTCCAAACCACAGAGAATTGATTTATTTTGGGAAGGAGGGATCCAGAGGCCCATTAGCAAAGACCCAGGGAATTTGAGTCTCCACAGAAACTAATGGTGGTGTTTCCCAGCTGGATGCATGGAAAGGTCCTCTGAGCCTCTTGGTCCCCAGGCTGTCCCTACTGCCACCAGCAAGCCGAATCTAAGACCTGCCCATAGATTCTGTCTCCCAGACACCTTGCCATCCAGCCCTTCCCTCCATCCCCGACACCGACCTGCCTCAGTCCAGGTGTTTCCCCACGATCCAGCCTCCCCCCACCTCCCCCCACACCGCCCTTCCCCCTCCCGATCACAGGGGCCTACTCACTCCTGCTCCCTCCAGGGCACCTGCTAGTGTGGGCCAGCAGGTGCAGCAGGCCTAGGGGGGCGAGGGGGCAAGGGTGATAAGTAAGAAAAATGTAACAGCCTCAGGGGCAATCAGGGCTGGGATGACAGGGTCAGTGGGATTGCTGTCTCTGAGAGGCAGGGAAGGCCCCTCAGACGCGGTGATGTTTGGGCAGAGGCAGGCAAGCAGGAAGACAGTATGTGCCTGGCTGGGAGAAAGCCATTTGTACCTGGCTAAATAATGCCCCCCCACACCAAAATCTGTGTCCATCCGCAATCTGCGAACATGACCTTATTTGCAAACAGGGGTTTTGAAGATGTAATTAAGTCATGAGGAGGTCATACTGGACGAGGGCAGGCCCTAATCCAAGGACTGGTATCAGAAGAGGAGGGAATTTGGACCCAGGGGCACACATACGCACAGGGAGAGTGCAGAAAAGGGATGCCAAGGATTGCCGGCAATAGCCAGAGGCTGGGAGACAGGCCCGGGACAGACTCTCCCTAGGAGCCTCCAGAAGAAGCCGGCCCTGCCAACACCTTCACCCAGGACTTTCAGCCTCCAGAACAAGGACAACAAATTTCCCTTGTTCCAGGCTAGCCTGGAAGAAGTGTGTGGGCCTCTGTTATGGTGGCCCTAGGAAACTAACACAGCCTTCCAGGTGGAGGGAACGGCAGGTGCAAAGGCCCTGTGAACAGGCTAGCTCTCCCTCCTCCTCTTGGGACAAGGAAGGAGGAACCTGTTTGAACCCATTCGCCACTGTTACCAGCTACTGAGGCATCAGGAACTCCTCACCCTGAGGACAACGCAAATCCAGCTCCCCACTTAGCCATGAGCCCCAAATTCCAGGCCTCTTGTTGGAGGCTGGGGCCCTCAGTTCATTCACTCACTCACTCCTTTTTGTCCAATATGTATTTAGTTTCTTAAAGCTTCCAGCACCACGCTCCAAGTAGGAATGCAAACATGTTCCCTGGGTCAGGTTCACTCATGGCACGCTTGTGTATGGTATACCCACTGTGTGCCAGTCACTTCCTTGTACTATAAGCAGGACAGACACTGCCCTGCCCCATGGGGATGACAGGCTGGTGGGTGAGACAGAGAACAGACCCTTGGTTCCAGGGAACCAGCAATGCCAATGGACATGGTCAGAGAAGCTTGGGAGACTCTCAGGGAGACGGGGACTCGGGGCTGCCCTTGACACCCCTGCCCCCGGCTGCCCCCACCGCCCATCTAACCATCCATCCCGCCCCGCCGACTCTTCCTGCAGAATCGTTCATGGTCGGTCCCGACATGCTCCCCTCGCCACCCCTCCCATTCTCCTTGCCGCTCGCGAGGGGCCCCTGTGGGTTACAGGCTCAGAGGATGGGGAGGCTGGTACAGGCTGGGTGGGCTTCACTGAGGGCCAGTGCACAGTTTCCCGGTGCTGATGTAACACATGACTCCAACCTTAGTGGCTTCAAACAGGACTCATCTATTATCTTGCAGCTTGGGAGGTCAAAAGTCCGAAATCGGTCTCAAATGGGCTCAAATCAAGGCATGTGTACCATCCAGAAGCTCTAGGGAAGCCCCTTCCCTCTCCTTCCCGGCTTCTAGAGGCGCTCACTCTTGTTGGCCCATGTGCCCTCCTCCACCTCCAAAGGGCATCCGCTCCACCTCCCAACCATTGTCAGGCCCCCTTCCTCTGGAGTCAGCCCCTCCCCTCACTCTGCCCCCAGGAAGAGTTCGGGGCATGGCTCAGGTTCGGGTGCACAGGCTCCGGGGCAAAGTTCCTTCAAAGAGTGGGAGGCAGGGGCAAGAACACAGGGGAGACTGAGATGCTGCGTGGGACCTTAGAGAGAGGGACCCATCCCTGTTGTCCGTGGCCCTCCAATCACTCCCCCACACTGGTTCGGTGTCTGTCAGGTGCCCCAATGAGGCCCGACGGGCTCCCGGCACTGTGGGTCAGAATACCAGAATACCAACCACCAAGGTCAGCAGTAAATGGCCTGCCCAGCTCGCATCGCCTTGGGCTGGCCTGGCCCCCGCCAGACCCCCACCTCTCTGACCATGGGGCCTGGGACTATCTCTCAGCGCACCGCCAGTGTAGGCGGGGGATGAGAAAGTAATTTATTACTGTGAATAAGTCCGGGAGATAGAGGATGACTAGCCTCACTGTCGAGCTGGTGAGTGGGGGCAGGTCTGAACCCAGACCCTCTGACCAACACTGCACCTAACACTGCTCCCTCCTGAAGTCTAAACAGATCATGCAGTGAGGACGGTGGTCACCAGGATCATGCAGGAATCCACAGGCCCGGCACACAGCTAGCACTCAATAAATGCTTACCGGCTCCTATGGAGGGGCTCTGGTGTCAGATCTAGAGGCTATGTGACCTCAAGCCACACATGGCCCTCTCTGGGCCATGACAGTTACACATCAAAAATGAGCAGGTTGGATGTGATCGTGTCTGAGTACCAGCAGCGGGGGCCCCAGTGGCTCTCCCTTCACCCCCAACACCCTGCCCGAGCTGCCCCAGTGACCCCTGAGCCCCTTCCTGCTAGGCCCTCCCCCCAGGGTGACCTTCCCATCAGCGGCCTGCACCCCTACCACATCCAAGCTCTCCTTTCATGCGTCCGGGAGCGCAGAGAGTGATTATTCCAATCTGCATTTATTCAAATTAAAAAAAAAAAAAACCGACTCTAAAACTGGGCACCCAGAAACAGGAAAGGCAAGCTCAGTTGGAAAGTCGCTCTTTGCAAATCGGCTGCTTAATTGCTGAGTGTTTGTACATATTCACTTTTTAAAAAATGATTTAATTGAGCCATTTTCATGCTCCATAATTATTTCATTGGCAGGGCCATATGTTCTGCTCCCGCCCCTCCCCATCATGCAGATGAGCCCCTATCTCCCACCCAATCCCCTCCCCCCTAGCTAGCCTGGAAAACCACAGCAGGGGCAAAAGGGGGTGCCCACCTGTGTGGCTGGTGCTCCCACAGGTGCAGGGCCCTGGGTGAGGCCCGGACTCTGGGAGATGCACTTTCTTGATCTGTGAAAGGAGCCAAGAGAACGCCCACAGCACACACACTTGCGTGAGATCAGACAGCACAAGGAAAGCAAACACGAGTTCAGCTCTCCGTCCTGGCAGGAGCAAGTTCCCAGCTCTCTGCATCACCTGGGGGAAAGCCGTCCCAGCAGCTCCACATGGACCCCTGTCTGGTGGAAGGTGCAGGTGTGTGGACACACCTGTGTGCTCTGATGAGCATGAGGCTGGGCAGCTCGTGTTTACAAGCTCAGCCCGAGCGCCCGTTAGTCACTGTCTTTAGAACACGGAGATCCTGCCCTCCCTCCAGAGCCCCACTAGCGAGATGGGCTGTGAAATCTGTTTCTGGCGTTCAAGGTCAGGGGTTCCAGGGATGCCAACACAGAGCATGAGGTGGCAGGCCTCAGATCTCTCTGGAAACATTGGTCGTGCAAGGAAGGAACGGCCATTGATGCTTGCTTGGTGAAACCGCTCTGATAGGAAAGTTTGCTGCCCGTTGATCCCAACAACGGATGCTCTGTCCAGTCGGCCGCTCCTAGACTCCCTGCACATCAGTTCCCCCAATAAACCCGATCGCTGTCTCAGGGTTTCTTCTTGGCCTCACCAGACCACCACCCACCCTACTAGGGTCATGTCTGCCCAGACGCTGAGGTCACTGACAGTTTGTAGAAAATCCTGGGGAGACCCCTGTGGCTGATCTAGAGGGTCCAAATTAAAATCTGCACTTGACCCATGGGGAAACTGAGACCCAGCGAGGAAAGGGACTTGTCCAGAGTTGTACAGTGATCCAGGCACCCACCGTGGGCTCTCCCCCCTGGACCAGGTGACAAGTGAGAAGCACACTTTGGCAGCTGACATGGGTCTGAGCTTTGGTGGGATCCCAGCCGCATCCCGTGTCTGTGATGTGTGGTGAGAAGGAAGGGATGCTGACCCATCTTCACAGCGGGGCTGTTCTGGTTCCCAGACACTGACCACTCCTGGGCTTTGATCCACTGCCAGGGTTTGTTAACACATGGACTTGAGGTCAGCAGAAGAGCACTGGGGCTGTGTGGGGGATTTCTCAGGCTGGTCAAGTCATTCAAGAAAAATCCAGAATGTGGCGGGAGACTCTGAGTGTAAAGTGGGGAGTCAGGTGCCAGCTGAATGGGTGAGCTGAGGGGAAGAAAGCTTCTCTGATCCCAGGAGGTACATGGCCTCATAAGGCAGAGAGCCACCCCAGTCCGCTGCAGCCACTGGGCCCCTCTGACATCAAACACCCTGGGTGGGGGAGTGGTTAGTGAAACCACGAGCTCACCACGTCACCATGACGCCATGCTCAGACAGACACACAGACTTGCTGACACAGGAAGGCCAAGTTCAAATAAGAGCGTGCCTTCCCATTTTACAGATGAGGAGACTGAGGCTCAGGGAGTAGGAAGTGACTTTTTCATGCTTAATTGCACAGACTGCCCCCGCCCCCGCCGCCAAGCAGTGCACTGATGCCCCCGGAGGTCCTCATGCAGCATGGCACCCCCCTCGCCAACTTCATTCTCTGGCAGAGCCTGGCAGGAGGTGATTGCTAACCATCAGCAGTTGCACATGGACAACAGCCATGTCCGTCAGGGGGTTGAGCTTCCAGCTCTACAGAAAGGAAGGGAACCCCATGGCTCCGGCTGGTTTTGTTTCTGGAGGTTTTAACATGGCACAAGGTAAGACCTTTGCAATAGCTCTCTTCCCAACTGGGGAGTTGGGGGTAGTCTTTAGAACGGGTTTCTAACCATCAGGCTAAATGAGGCCTGTGTCCCTGGGAGGGCCCCACGGTCACCTGGCAGGGGCAGGGCTGTCTGCTGCTCACCTTGGCACACCAGACCCCATTGACCTCCCGCTGATGTTCCTGCTTTCACATCCATTCTGCAAGCCCTCGGCTACGCTTGCTTCCAGGGCCCAAGGCAGGTGGCCAAGGCCCCTCCCCCGTCCCAGCCTGGGCTGTGGGCTGGGAGCAGACGGGGTCATTAGCAGTGACTGGTGCAGGGAGGGGAGGTGTCGCTCATCTTAGAGGCTGTGGGTGACAAGTGACCACTGGGACTGCCACCAGGTGCGGTTTCCTGAGAAGCAAGCCAGGGGTCACAGAGGACATCACTATGTCTTCTGAGTTAGCTCAGGCAGTTGTATCTGGTGGGGGGAGAGTCTAGGTTTATGGCCAGGAAGGAGCGACTCTGATGATCCCAATGCGATGGGAGCATGTTGGGGCTGGGGGAGGCAGCGAGGGGCGCTCCGGATTTTGTCAGGAATGACACAAGCCCCTCTGAGGGACAGGGCAGGGCAGCCCCTGGCCAGGACCAGAGGACCTTCCCCCTGCTAACCTCCCTCTGCCAGGGCCCGGTGGGAAGTACGCTGACACAGCATTCTCCCAGGGAACCAGCCAGTTGGGAGAATGCCGAGCCCTTCCGAAGCCCAGAAATGTCATTTCAGATAGAAAACATCCAAATAGAATAAGACAAATAATCACACAGAAAGACTGGGCACAGACCAGATAACGTGGCTCTGAAGAGCTGTCCAAACCGAGCCATGGCCTCGTGGTGGGAGAGGGTCGGCGAGGCCACGGTAAAGAGGGCCATATGAGGCGGGGACGAGGGCGGGGGGAGTGTGAGCTGCCAAGTCAGAGGGTCCGGGCCTGGCTCTGGGGGCTGTGCCAGCTTAGGCTCCCCCTGGGACCTGGAATCTCTCCTTAGAAAAGTTCCAGAAGTTTACCAATCCACTGACAATGACGTTTCCTTTCTCAATATGCCAACACATCCTCCACTCTTCTTGGCACCATTTAAAGATGATGGGATAAAAAACAACAGGAAGTAGCTACAACAGGAGCGAGAAAAGAAGTTTCTGCTTCCACCATTGACGGGGGCCCTTTAACCTCTCCGCCCATCCAGCATTTCTCCAAATGTGGTCACATTGATCCTACTGCGATGACAGCAGCCACACAAAATTCCATTCTGAGTTCAGGATGGTTGGCATTTCCTGCCGGCTCTGTGACATTCCATCCAGGCCACGTGACATTCCATCCAGGCCACACGGCATTACTGACGGGCCATTCCGCAGGCTGAACTATGCCAGGCATTTCCGCAAACACCGAGTGCCTTCTACGTGCCAAGCGCTTTGGAAATTCACTTTTTTCTGCAGATTGCTATTCTGAGCCTCTCTGCCCATTATCAACAACGTCTTCATTACTTGAACACATCTTGGATTATTCCCAACGGTGATGTCCCAGGAGCGGGGCTTCTCTGCGAAGCTCGAAGCTTCTGCGTGGTGTTTAAAAAAAAAGGTGTCTTTGGATCTGAGAAAAATCTTATAACTTGATATCTTAAAAACGAGGGGCCTCATTTATTCTTAGGGGTTCCTGGCACAGAGTGATAACACTCTTCTATGCCAATGTGTCAGGTTATAGAATCTGATGCTCTAGATTGATTTTTTGAATGGCTGTTGACTACACTCAGTTTCTGCCAAAGGCAGCCCGAATGATGTATTAAGCATCTTAAAGAGGAATAAATGCAAAGAGGCCTTAGCGGACGAGATCCAGGCGATCTGGAGGGAATTCTATTTTTAAATGTTACAAGGAATATTTTAGTCCAAAGCGCATAAAGTAAGTAAGAAATAAGATGTAACACGAACAACTCTCCATCTCGGTAAACATCAAAGAACTGTTTATACCATGAAACTGGGGATAGCTGATTGAAAAAAACCTTCTTTATGGCAAAAAGCTCCTGGAAGAGAAACAAAGGTTGATGTAATGACAAAACGGAATAGTTAAGCCAACGGCCTACAGATTTCCATTTCCAAAATGTGTCCCTAAAGTCACAGTCTCTGGGCTGCGGTTAAGAGGTCTGGGCTTGGGGACACCTCTGTCCTTTCCCAGTTTTGGATCTTGGACGAGTTGGTTCATATCTCAGAGATTGAACTTGTCTGCGACAGCAGGGGACAATAATAGAACTGGGGACGAGAACAGATCATTGATATTCCCCCCCATGTCAAGTTCCACCCCAACCAAGTGCTTTGCATGGACCAGCTCACTTAATCCTCCCAACATGTGAGGACGAGGAGCACCGGCCCATTTTCTGGAGCGGGAGGCTGAGGACCAGAGCGTGGGAGCTGAGTGTGGCCGCAGCAACCTCGCCCCATCCGTGAGCTCTGCCCCAGACCATGCAGGCCCCGTGCCTTGCCAAGAGCCGCTTCCCAGACAGGACAGTGTGAAAGGGGGCATCTCCCACCTGTGCTCACAACTCCGGCGGCAGGTGGGCATGCAGAGGGAGCCAGCACACCCCTCTCCCCAACCCCAGAGAAGATTTGAGGTTTCCCATGGCTCGGGAATTTTCCCTTCAAGGTCCGGCTGAGGGTGGGGGAGGAGGGTTGCCCCCAGCCAGCCTGCCAGTCCCTGCAGACAATGTGATTTGTGGTAGGAGTCTCGGGATCTCAGCCGGGATCCCCTTCCTTCTGGAGGGGCTGGAGATTGGAGTCGGCTCCGGGGTCACAGGACCAGCCTCAATAAAAACCGTGGACACCAGGGCTTGGGTGAGGTGCCCTGGCTGGTAGTCCCTGGGATGTGTTGTCATGCTGTCCCTGCTTGAAGAGAGAAGCACTGTCCCCCAGGCCCATGAGAGGCTGCCTGCAAGTAAATTTGGTCCTGGGCCTTTGCACCCGCTGTTCTCCTTCCCAGACACACACAGGGACTCCCCACTGCCTTCTAGGCTTGGTCCGGGTGTCCCTCCCTGAGGCCGGTGTCCTGGGCCACTCTCCCATGACTCTCAGCCCCCTTCCTCGCATGACTTTTATCCAGAGCAAGCATTGCTACCTGGCGTTATACACGTGTTTTGGGACAGTGCAGTCTGTCTAGAACATCAGCTCCTGGGAAGAGAGGCCCTGTGGTGGGTACCCTTCATCCTGGGAAGCCATCCCTGTCCCGAAGACCCCACTGGGCATGAGCCAGGCTCGTGCTCCATCCCACTAATGTTTGCCCCACCTGCTGAGTCCTTCCTCCCCCACGCCCACTGCAGTCAGCTGGGTCACAAGCAAGGGCAAATTGGGGTGGCCCAATCAGGGCACCTGGGCTGTCCCTGAGTCCCAGCAGCACTGTCCCCTGCTCCCAGCCCCAGCAGCCAGTCAGGGCAAGTTTGCTAAAATGACTGAACAGTGCCCAAACAACTTCCTTAGTAAAAATGTGGCCGGGAGCTGCCTGCCACCTCCCCACCCCCAACCCTGTCACTCTGCAGGCCCTGTCACTCCACCTCCTCCCACAGGCATCCCATGATAACTTCATGCACCTTGTTTTCTGGGCAAGAGAACAAAAGCAGGTAGAAATTGGCAGAACATATTTCTCCCAATTCCTAAGATTCCCATTTGAGAGTTCAATGAGGAAAAGATGCCTTCAAGCCCATGAAAATTGAGTCAAGCCCTTCTCAGCAAAGGTGCGTCATTCAGCAAGCACGCAGGACTGACTGCTCTGACCACAGGTCCGCGGAGCTGGGAGAGGTGGGGGCGGGGCGGGGGGCACTGCAGAGTGCTGGGCCAGGCTGCCATCAGTGTCTCCTTGGGAGCATGTGGGGGTCTCTGGGGACTGGGCACTCTCACCCCACAGACAGTACCTGTCCCAGCATTGCACAGACAGGGCTGCTGGTCCCTGCCTAGAACCAGCCCCAGGACACTTGGCTGGGTGGCGAGTGGACTCCCTGACCTCCAGGCCGCGTGAAGGGGGACCCTTCATGGGCACGTCACCCCTAGAATCAAGCTGAAGCCATGGTCCCCCTTCTGGGGGTGCTTCTGCCCGTGAAGTCATCTCGGCGAGCTGGGGCATGGGGCCCCAGCCAGGCACCGGCCAGGAAGAGGCTGTGGCTGGAAGCCTTGCGCGTCCCCAGCAAAAGCATTTTTAGAAGTCATGCAACTTGCACTATAGTTCAGATCCCACTTCTCCAAGTGCTCTTGCTCTGGGAACACAGGCCCCATTGCAGACTCCAGGAAGCCAAGGCTCAGAGAGATTCAGTGGCTTGCTCAGAATCCCACAGCAATTAGGTGGCAAGGCTGGTGGGCCCAAGTCTATCAGATCCTACAGCCCACGACCTCCCCGGTCCACCCGAGAGAAAGCAGTGGTTCTGGTCCTCAGAGGGGCTCCTGGGTCCGGGAATGGCGCATGGGCTCTCCCCACACACTCACCTCACGGGTAGCCCACAGGGGCCGAGAAGCCACCAAAGAAAAGGAAGAATTTGAGGTTCTAGCCCCTGAAGTGGCCCAGCCAAGGCACCATGGTCACTGAGAGGGTAAGTGTCTTTGGAACAGGTTCTGATGTTGGAAGAAGAACTCCCCCCGCCAGCTGGGATTCTGTGGGTATAGAGATGTGGGGTCCTGTCCGTATAGACATGTGGGGTCCCACCCTTCCGGTGGGGCTCTTACTCACCACACCTGCGTGAGTGCCCATCAGCAGAGAAGGGGGCCTACTCCTCCACGGGAACATGCATGAGTGCAGTGACCACATGCCTGAGTGGGTCTTGGAAGGGAAGGGAGAGGAGGAAGAAAGGTCCTGCCCTTGGAAAGCCAGGGGGTGGGTATGAAGGGGTCAGTAATGATGGGGTCTGAGGGAGCTGAGTTCTCAGGGGCTGATCCTGTGGGTCCCCACTATAGACAAGAGTTGTGCCTTGTGGTATTCTGGCCTTGTTTCTGGTGACACTTCCCATCTGCTTCCCTCAATGTCTATCCACCCACCCATCTATCCAGCCATTCTTCCATCCACTACACACCTGTCCATCTGTCTGTCCATCTGTCCATTCTTTCATCCACCACCCACCTGTTCTCCAATCCATCGTTCCAACCATTCTTCCATCCACCACCTGCCTTTCCATCCATCTATCTGGCCAACAATTCTTCCATCCAAAACCCACCTGTCCATCTGTCTGTCCATCCATCCATTCTTCCATCCACCACCCATCTGTCCATCCATCTACCCAACCATTCTCCTATCCACCACCCACCTGTCCATCCATCCATTCTTCCTTCCTTCCTTCCATCTGTCCAACTCATACCCCACACATTCCCAGGTACCTGCTGTGTGTCTGACCCTGGGCTGGGCTCTGAGAGGGGGACACAGAGATGCTTTGGGGAGGCACTGCCACCAGGAGCACAGATGTTTGATGAGTGACTGAGTGAGCCTTAAAGATGCTCTTCCAGTAATTGCATTGCCTGTTGAGGCCATCGTTGTGTCTCCTAGATCCCAGCACCCATTACTGGGTTGATTCCAGAATGTGACTCAACTTCTATTTTAAAAACACCAGGATGTCATTGTGCTGTTCTTCATAGGAAGCATGCCAATGAATCTGCAGGGCCCACAGTGCTGCCACGCGGGGGACACTATATACCTTCAACAACCACACACCACCTTGCAAGGACCTGCTCACGATGGACATGTACAGATCAGGCCCCAGAGTGATGTCAGTTCTCTCTTTCCCTCCACATGGAGGGATTCCACCCCCCCCCAGGACAGATTCTTAACTGGAAATAGGCCAGCCCAAAGCTTGTCTGAATTTTCTGTGTCTGAGCATCTAGGGGTGTGGCAGACAGCTGATGCCAGGATTCCAGACAGAATGAAGGAGACGAGCTCAATTTGTCAGCAACAAGAAGAAATGGGCTGTTCTGGTGCCTGGGGTCTGCCTCTCCTTCTCTTTCTGGGCATGACTCTCTGGTCTCTTATGCAACCTCAGGTTCTGTCTCTGTCGCTCTCTGTGTTCATATCTCTCTGTGCATTCTTTCTCCATCTTTCTATGTCTCTCAGAGTTCTGCCATGGGGCACCTTTGTCCCTGTGTTTCTAGGCCTGTCTATCTCTGTCTCTCTCTACATGTGTCTCTACATGTGATTTTCTGTGTGAGTCCTTTTCTCCTTCATTCACCCCTTCCACCTTCCCTGTTCCCTTTCTCCTGAGATCATCTCAAGAGGAGATGTCCCATGATAGAAAGGACTGGGGACAAGGTGTGACCATCTCTCAGGCATCACAGGGAAAGCAGGACACTGGTTCTGGCTTCCCCCCTTCGTGGTAGGTTCACCGGATGCCAGGGCTTCCGATCCCACGGAGCTGATGTTATAGAAGGGTGGTCAGATAATAAGTAGGCAGAACAAACATCTATTGTCAGCTGGTGCTTGCTATGAATCACAGAATAAGGGGCAAAGAGTAAGGGGTTACTATTTCAGAGTGACACAGGATGCTCTCCCACCAAGGTGACATTTGAACAGAGACTAGAGTGCGTCGAGGAGTCAGTCCATGTGGGTGTCTGAGAAAGAGAAGAGCATGTGCCCTGAGGCAGGACTCCCCAGCTGCCTTTCCTGGGAAGGTTGCTCATGGAACCAGACATGGTTCCTTCCTGGCTTCCATGCTCAGGCCACAAGCAGGCCACCAGTGGAATCGGATTATGTTTTGAAGCCAGAGTTATTCAGATCTCAACTTCTGGTCTGGCCAACTTTGTGACTGACAGGGGCAGGGGCCTCCCTGGGGCAAGTCAGCAGGAGGATGCCACATGCACACACGAGCTGCTGACAGCTGGGGCGGGCAGGGCCACCTGTCCTGTCTTTGGGGCCTGAAGCAGGACTCTCCCAGACAGAGCTCTGGAACATTCAGTAGGAATATCCTTGGCCTCCTTCCATCTGCTCAACCTTCCCTGTCATTCCCACACTATGGCAGGCTCTTGTGGCCCCAGGGGAACAAAAGGCCTTTCTGTCCCCACCAGTTTCAGTCTGGGGCTGTGGACACAGCAAGGCCGCTCAACGATCCGGCCGCTGGGTGAAACCCCACATTACGAGACATCTGTGCACTTTCTTCAAACATCACATCCACACTAATAAGGCAAATAAACACGGCATTTAAAGATCAGAGGCAGTGCAGTTACAGCCTATTAAATTAAATTCACTGTCAAGGGTGAAAGAGAAGATAAACTGGGATTATTCCAGTCATGGCAATTTAAAAAAGAAAAAAAAGAAAGGAACACTTAGAGACATAATTTTGTGGTCCCTGAAGCGGTGACAGCAGCCGCTGCCAGAGCTGGTGGTTTGGAAAGGCAGCTTGGCTCCCTCCCCACACAGAAAGTTCCCTCCTGAGTCTGCCCCTGTCCCTCAGACCTAAGACACACCTGAGTCCGTCCCTGAACTCCGGGTCCTGGGACACACCCCATCAGATAGAATCCTGTAGAACCTACAGGAAGCCTTCTGCTTCTGGTCACGTCTCCGGCAGAGGCTGGGTCTCCTCCATGGTTCCAGCTCCTGCCCACGAGGCCCACCCTGATTCTGGCTCCTGCTGGGGGGCCTGGGCCCCGAGCTGTATGACAGTCACCATCTCCCTTCATCCCTTTGCCCGAGAGGTGGCAGCGAAGCACTCAACCTCACCTGTCTCTATGTAACCCAGTCTGTGCTATGTACTTCACACAGTGCTGATCTCCTGCTTCGGCTTTGACAGAGGTCATCTCCCATGAAATTCACAATGACCCACAACATGCTATTATGCGCACTGTATGTCCACACCACGGTCCCGGGGTCCTTTACTATCCTACACATAGTACAAGACACACTGTGCACGTGTTGTTCTTCCCCAGGACAGCTTCCCAATGATTCGCTTCTCACTGGCCCAACTGATGTTAAGCTTTTTGTCTTTTCCAATTTTGTTTTCTTTCTACAGTGTTCTCTATCCTTATATCAATCCTTTGGGCTTCTCCTCAAAGCTCAGATGCACAGTACTGCCATTTTATTCATGCAGTGAGAACAGCTTTGTTGTTTAATTTCTGATTATATAAATCACACTTGTGCACTACAGAAACCTGAGTGATGCCTACATATAAAACAGAAGAAGTGTAAACTGCATGAAATCCCACCATCCCAACATATCAACTGTTGCAGGCGGGTTGGGGAGGGGCGATCTGACCGTGACCATCCTAGGCTCCCCTCCCTTCTCCTCTCTACTCCCTTTCTACACATTTTATAAAATTCAATCACCTTCTCTGCCTCGCCCACAAGGCTTCCTTCCATCCACACCCAGATGACCAAACTCAACCAAACATCCCAGGGAGAACCCATTCAGATCCTTTCCTGAGCCTACATACTTACACACACAAACACACACCTCTGTAGAGCAGGCTTGTTTTGCTGTTGGTTGGTTTTGTTTCATATTAAGCAAGATGACATTATCTCCCACCTCTATCCTGTTTTCTCACTTATTACTATGTATCTCAACAGAGTGGGTGTGGGAAGAACATACCTCAATATAGCAAAGGTCATGGATGAGGAGTCCACAGCTGACACCATCCTCCATGGTGAAATGCTGAAATTTTTTCCTCTAATATCAGAAATAAAATGAGGCTGCCCAGTCTCAAACTTTTATTCAACTTTAGTAATAGAAATCCTAGCCAGTGCAATTAGGCAAGATAAAGAAATAAAAGGAATCCAAGTCGGGAAAGAAGTAAATCTTTCACCAGCTGCAGATGACATGATAATATATGTAGAAAACCCTAATGACTGCATAAAAAAACCCTGTTAAAACCAATAAAAGAGGGGCACCTGGGTGGCTCAGTGGGTTAAAGGCTCTGCTTTCAGCTGGGTCACAATCCCAGGGTCCTGGGATTGAGCCCCGCATTGGGTTCCCGGCTCAGTGGGGAGGCTGTTTCCACCTCTCTCTCTCTGTCTGCCTTTCTGCCTACTTGTAATCTCTGCCTGTAAAATAAATAAACAAAAATCTTAAAAAAAACAATAAAAGAATTTAGTAAAGTTGCAGGATACAAAATCGATACTTCAGACGTTGTTACATTTCTATCACAATAATGAACTATCGGAGAAATTAGGAAAACATTCCAATTTACAGTTCTGCCCAAAAGATTAAAATGCCTAGGAATAAATTCAACCAAGGTAATGTAAAGAACTCCTTATTAAAAACTATAGATGTGCGACGCCTGAGTGGCTCAGTGGGTTAAGCCGCTGCCTTCGGCTCAGGTCATGATCCCAGGGTTCTGGAATCGAGTCCCACATCGGGCTCCTTGCTCGGCAGGGAGCCTGCCTCTCCCTCTGCCTCTGCCTGCCTCTCTGTCTGCCTGTGCTCACTCGCTCTCTCTCCCTCTGTCTCTGAAAAATAAATAAGTAAAATCTTTAAAAAAAAATTATAGATGTGAATGAAAGAAGTTGAGGAAGACACAAATAAATGGAAAGATATACCATGCTCATGGACTGGAAGATTTAGTATTGTTCAAATGTCCATACTACCCAAAGCAATCTACAGGTTTAATGCAATACTTACCAAAGTTCTAATGACATATTTTTAAAAAATAGAGTAAAAAATCATATTTGTGTGGAACCACAGAAGACCCCCAAATAGCCAAAGCAAACTTGAGAAAGAAGAACAACACTGGAGGCATCACACTCCCTGATTTCAAACTCTATTATAAAGCTACCATAATTAAAACAATATGGTACCATCACAAAAACAGACATATAGATCAAAAGGACAGAATAGGGGGCCAGAAATAAACCCACACATATGTGGTCAGTTAATTTGCTACAAAGGAGCCAAGAATACATACTAGGGAAAGACAGTCTCCTCAATAAATAGTGTTGGGAAAACTGGACAGCCACACACAGAATTACAAGTCTGAATAGACACTGATCCAAAGAAGACCTACAGATGTCCAACCAGTACATGAAAAGAGGCTCCATATCCCTCTTCAGGGGAATGCAAATCAAATCCAAAATGTGGGAAATGACTTCACACCTGTCAGAATGGCTAGTATCAAAAAGACGAGAAATAACAGGTGTCAGCAAGGATGTGGAGAAAGGGGGATCCTGTACATAACTGGTAGAATGTAAATTGGCATAGCCACTACAAAACACAAACGTTCCTCAAAAAATTAAAAATAGAAATACTACATGATCCAACTCGATATCACTTCTGGGTATTTACCCAAAGGAAGGAAAAAACACTAACTTGGAAAGATATCATGGCGGCATTATTGACAATAGCCAAGACATGGAAGCAACCTAAGTTTCTAACGATGGATGAATGGACACATACACACACACACACGAATACTACCTAGCCATAAAAAAGGAAATCTTGCTACTCCTGACGATATGGATGGACCTTGAGGACATTATGCTAAGTGATATTAAGTCAGACAGAGAAGTACAAATACACTATGAGTTCACCTATACATGAATCAGGAATGAAGGAAGGAAGGAGGGAAGAGAAGGAGGAAGAGAGGGAGGGGAGAGATGGGTGAACTGTCCTCGGGCACCTGCTCTGCTCCCTGTGACCTAGCTTCTTTTTTTCCTCATCGGGCTGTAAGAAACATCCCATCTGTGGAGCCTGACATCCTGCCACTTTCCCGCTCTGGGAGAGATGAGCAGGCGTGGCAGTGAATGTCCCATGTCTACTTCCCTCGGCTCTCAGCACCAAGAACACGTGGGCCACCCCCCTTCCCTGGCGGAGAAGAGGCTCACTCTCTATGTCTTACCTGCACATCTTTGCAGGCTGGGAGACAATGACCCTGCCCCCGCTCTGCCTCCCCGGGCCTCAGCATCTTCTCACCAGTTAGCAGGTGCACGGGGCTGCTGTTCTGGAACATCTGCCCCACTCCCCAGCCCTTCCATTCTTCACCTCCTGCCACTCCCAGCATACAAGAGCTTTCCAGAAACACACCAGAGGCAGTCACTGCACAGTAATCCTGCCCTCATCCAATGTGTGGCACTTCTGGTCAATCCCCACTATCTGTTGATTTTGGGTTTGTGGCATTCTAGCCTCACACACGGTTATGTTTGATACATCGAATGGGTCTACGCCTTGTCTTAGAAATTCTGGGTTTCCGGTCTGGCTAAAATGATTGTGTATATTCTCTCAACTTTTCTTACAACACTTGGATGTGTGCTTTTATTTCCTTGACACATCTAACAGGTGCTTTGGCACAAGGAGCCAACCCAGAGACCCAACCCCATGTTCTCGCCTCATTCCCCACCAGAGACTAGGCACAGCCTTCCGTTTTCTGCTGAAAGTACCAGATGGGCCCATGGCCTCTTTTCCACACTGGTCTGGAAAACTACCTTTCTCACCGTTAGTTCTCATCTATTGCCATGTGCATGGGCAGGTCCACTGGGGTCCCCATCGATGTGCTCACCTGCCTCACCAACACCTTGTTTCCGAGGGCAGCAGCTTCGTGGGAAGTTCTAAGAGCTTCTAAACAAATTCTCTTTCTTTGGTTTCTTTTTCTATTTTTAGGAAATTTTGCGATTCATGAGCAGCTACCCTTCTACATAAAGTACGAGAGAATTGTATCCACTTTCACTTTGCAGACAATAAAACAGCTAAGTCTAAGGTTACATGAATGTTGGCTCTGTATAGGCTACAATCCTTGACTAAACCTAAAATGCTCAGAAACACAAATTAGTTAAATCCAGGCTCAGAAATGTACTTAAGAAACACATCTAGGGGCGCCTGGGTGGCTCAGTGGGTTAAGCCTCTGCCTTCGCCTCAGGTCATGATCCCAAGGTCCTGGGATCGAGCCCCACACCGGGCTCTCTGCTCAGCGGGGAGCCTGCTTCTACTTCTCTTTCTGCCTGCCTCTCTGCCTACATGTGATCTCTCTCTTTGTGTCAAATAAATAAGAAAATCTTAAAAAAAAGAAAAGAAAAGAAAAGAAACAAACAAACAAACAAACACACCTAGAGACACCTGACCCCGTGGCCATTATTACGGGGCTTTCTTTTGACTGTTAGATGCTGGTTCGTTCACTGGCTCAACAGATCCAGTAAAAAACCAGCTATACTTGGAGAAAATACTCCTGAACTCTTTACACACACAGACTAATCTAGTTGTATGTTTAGAGCATGTCCCTATACTGCCTAGTGTTGTTTGGTTTGGTTTGTAACTGTGTGTCAGGGATTGAGTGTCTATTTAATCCCCTGAGATCTGTTTCAGGCTCTGCTGCCTCCAGGAAGCCCTCTAGGATTACATCAAGTCTCAGGGAAAGTTTACTGGACTCCAACTCAAGGCACTGTCCACGCACTTCATAGACGTTTAATTCATGCCTCCCAAGAATCCCTCTGAAGTCAGAAATAAAGACTCCCCATTCTGAGATAGGACCATTGAGGCCCAGAGGGGACAAATGGCCAGCCCAGGGCCACACAGCTTCCTCCTTCCACTGTTCATCTTGCTGCCCCAATAGAGTAAGACTTCAGTAACACTAGCTAATGAGTGAATGCATAGGTACATGGATGGTCACACAGATACGCAATTCTGTTTGCAGCTTCTGGAAACTTCTACACAGAGAAAGACGAATCCATTACTGTGGGAAGCAGGGAGTTAATGCTTCCAGTGGAGTAAATACCACCATCCCGAATGGGATCGGATGCCAAGGCCTTACCATAGGCAACTGCTTCATTAAGTGTGGACCAGCATGGCCCGCTGTGCTTTTGTGGAAGTGGTTTATGACAATGAGAAAACGTCCCATTTCCCACATGCTGTTTCCCAGGATTCAGGCAAGCGAGACATGGGGGCTCTCGGCAGATGGAGATGCCAGGCTGCCCCGCTACCCTGCTGGCTTCCAGAAGCGTCCCCACCCCAAATTAGAGCCCACCTGGAGAGTGGCAATAGAACATTTAGCTAGACGCCCTGCATGGCCGCTCCCTTTACCTGGCAACTCCCCAGAAATACACAAGGTATCATTATCTCACAGATAGGGACACAGAGGCTCAGAGATAGCAGGGTACCCGATGTTGCACAGAGGCTCTCTGCTAAAGGCTGCCAACACCAAATCTTGACTCTGGATCCAAGAGGACAAATTACCCGTCAATTACCCCAGGTCCTCCACAAGTTCATTAACTCACAAAGGTTGCACAGCAGGATGGGGCTTCTGACTCAAAGAGCCTTTCTCCTGGCCTACCACCCACCTTCTCACAGTCCCACCCACTGGGAAAGAGGGCATTGGGGTGTCCTCCCCATGCCAAGCTCCCAGTTCCACCTGCTTCCACATAGGGCTCCCTGCTTCCTCTCTCCAATCCCAGCAAGGTGGGCTGGGTCGACCTGGACCATTCACGTGTCACGGGGCTGGTCCACCGGGGTGTCAGTTGTGAGAGGACAGGCCTAGAAGCCCTCGGGGTCCAGAGGCTGCCTTCGGTAATGAGCTCCGGTGGCAGGGGAGAGTCTAGGACAGTGGTGTCTACAGGGTCTGACCCAGGGGGTACAGGGAGAGGCTGGGGCTCCTGAAAAGAAGCTAGACCAGGGTCCTACAGGGCAAGGTAGGCCACGCTGTCTTCATGGGCACATAGGGTTGACAAGGCCTGTTTCTTGGGGCTGATGAGACAATTCAATGAGACTTTCAGTATACAGACCCCAGCCAGCACCTGACACCCAGCAGGTCAGAGAGAAATGGCAGCTCTCACATCCCTTCCCTCCAAAGACCACTCTTGCCACCATAATGGATTCCCTACATACCACATCAGTGCTCTCTCTCGCTCTCTCTCTTTTTAAAAAAGGATATGTTTATTTATTGGTGGAGGGAAGCAAAGGAAGAGAGAGGAAGAGAATCCCAAGCAGACCCCCTGTTGAGCACAGAGCCCAACGTGGGGGCTCAATCGCATGACCCTGAGATCACCACCTGAGCCGGAATCAAGAGTTGGATGCTTAACCCACTGAGCTACCCAGATGCCCCCAGAAGCTCTCCTTTTAAATAAAGTAGCATTTCCCACTAGGGTTGTCATGTATTATCTTTAAAATAAGTAGATCCCCAGAAAAAGAAACCTGATCATTGATCCCTCATCTGGAAGCTTCCATGATACTAGTCTTTCTCAGCACATTTCATTCATCCTGAGTCTGCCGTGGGATTCACAGTCTGATTCTCATCCCCTCCTTTACTCCAGACTTCTGCCTTCTTGAACCCTGTTTATTTGCCTTATAGGTGAGGGGCAGGGGGTTCAGGTGAGGGGCAGGGGGTTCAGGCCATGGATCATCTCCAGGCTAGAATTTTTCCACTTCTAGAAGGAGCTGTGCACAATAGGTCTGCAGGAGAAACAGCCCCAAGCATCAGATGTCCCCAAGCATCCTTCTCAGCCCTGGTCTCTCTGTCCCTGATGGCCAGACCAGAGGAGGCAGGGGGCAAGTCGTGGTGGAAACATCAGGAGTTCAGGGCTCAGGGCTCTGAAAATGCTGACCCCTTGTTCAAAACTTAGTAGGGCTTTCAAGGTGGTGACGGGAGATCACTAAGCAAGGACAGAACCCTGCGGCGTGTGGGGCCCCGGTGGCCAGTCCTGTGGGGACCAGGAGCCAGGAAAATGTGGGTTCAAATCCCAGCACAGACGCTTTTTTTTTTAAAAGAATTTTATTTATTTATCTGAGAGAATGAGTGTGAGCAGATGGAGAGGGAGAAACAAACTTCATGCTGAGCTGTGAGCAAACGGGGAACCCGACGTTGGGCTCGATCCCAGGACCCTGAGATCTTGACCTGAGCCAAAGAAAGGTGCTTCACTGACTGAGCCCTACAGGTGTCCCACCACCTTTTTTTTTTTTTTTTAAGATTTATTTATTTATTTGAGAGCGAGAGAGAGCAAGCAGGGGGAGAGGAGCAGAAGGAGAGAATCTTCAAGCAGACCCTCTGCTGAGCAGGAAGCCGGACACGGGGCTCGATACTGCAACCCCAGGATCATGACCTGAGCCAAAACCAAGAGTCGGACGCTCAAGGGACTGTGCCCCCTGCACAGCCATTTAACAACAGAATGATGTCAGCTGTTTTCTACACCTGTCTGGGTGGGACTTCCTAGTTTTTAAAATGAGCAGTACTTAAGAGTTACCAGCTGCATGGATAGAATCAGAGGAACTAGTGTGATACCCCACACCCAGGGGACACCGAATACAGCCCCTCGGCTTCACTCTGGCTCTGGCCACATCAGGGGAGCGGGAGAAGCCCTGGGTGGAGTGCCGGGTGCACCCGACAGTGCTCTGGGCTCTTCCAGCAAAGGCGTGTGGATTTCAGTTACACTGATGAACCAATACCTGAGCAGCCCCTGCAGTTGCACCTGCGGTAGAAAGAGCCTCAGAGAGGAGCCCGGGGCCCCCACATGGCACGGCCAGCCCCCTCATATCATCTGGGCTTCAGGTAGAGCCCGGGTCACGCCAGGACAGGTGCACTGCAATCTGCCCCACGTGTGCGCGTACACACACACACACACACACACACACACACTCACAAACAGGAGAGCAGTGAGACCACCTAGCAGGGCCCAGGGGGCAGCCAGGGAGGGTTCGGGGCCAGAGGTGGAGCAGGGGCAGCTCCAGCTCCACCCCCCCATGCCCCTGGCCAGGGTACAAGTCACACAGCCACCTCAGAGAGGGAGGGGGCAGCAGAGGGAGGTCTTTGTGTTCAGGGCCCCCGGGTTGAGCCAGGGGCCCTAGAACCAACCCCTTCCCCGATGCTCACACCTGGCCTCCATCCTGAGATCTTCGGTGACATTTAATGTGAGAAATCCCGAGATGTACCATCCAGGTGGCCGGGGACTAAGCCGATCCGATGAGATCCACACAGCGTGTGTGACCAGCCGTCCCAGCTCCGGGCCTGCATCTGGCTTAGCCAATGGGGCACACGGTGTCCTTCCTGCCTGCCTCTCCCACCCCCCACCTCCGCCTCCATCTGTACTGTCTCTGTCCCTGGATCTCAGTCTCACTCAGCGCGTCTGCTGTTGTTCAGGGAGGGATGTCTGCCTCTGCACCATCCTCTCCACCTCCACGGCTCCCTTATCCCAGCTGTCCGTCCGTCCCCTCCACAGCACCCCTGCCCCGCTGTCTATCCCTCTCTATCTCTATGTGCTCTCATCTCCATGGGGTTGGCGCCGAGAAACCTGCACAGACTAGATTCGAGTCAAGGTCAATGCCGATTTTGTAATTCTAGGAGATAATAAACTTCGTCCAGAACACCCAGTCCCCTTGTTTCCACACAGGTGGTCTCACCGCTGTCAGTAAAAGGCCCGGCAACCCCCGGGCCGTGCACATGGATAATATCCTGTGTGCAGGGCTCTTCTTCTGAGTTTGGATTTTCCCTGCTCTACAAGTTAATAACTTTACCCCGGGGCTCGTGAAAAGATGACAAAGATGTAGGACGCAGAATACATATTTAATTTGTTCTTATTTTTGATCTCCCAACCCCTCAGATAAGCCTGGGCTCGTGGAGAGGCGCCTCTGATCCGAATGACAGCCTGTCATGGTTGCCGGGACCTGTTTCATTTGAGCACATGGAACGGGGGTGCGACCTGTCCAACAGATGCACCGGGGGAGGGTGGAACAGGGGGAGGGTGCATTCTCAAACAGCGAGCCGGCATTCACAAAGGTCCCACTGCCCGTGGGTCACTGACAACCCTACCCCCGGTTTTAGAATATTCTCTTGTCCTCCAACAGTGGAGGCTGAAGGCGTGACTCTCTTAGTGAAGCACATCCATGGGCACGCCTGGGAGGGAAAGGCCAGCAGGGGCCGAGCACAAGGTCTTGCAGAGTGGAGAGCAGGAGAGCTGGTTTTCAACCCCGGCTTGCAGCTCTCCCAACCCCGGGGCCCCAGCACGTAGCTTCCCCTCCCTGCACCCCCCAAGCACCCCTTGTCCCGAAGGTGTCGCAGGCAGAAAGCAGACAGACTGTGGCAGCCACAGGGAGGGACGCGGTGATTGTGGGGGATTTTCCTGGGGACAAGAGGGGCAACACAAGCTGCCTGGGCCCAGTGCCTGCAGACAGACCCGCCAAGCCCACAGACGCTCCTTCTAATAAACACCAGTGGCCAGTCTGATCACACCCCTGTGTATGCCCGTCTCCACCTTGCAATGGTCTTGCTTTGCAATCACACAAATGATCCCCCTGAGGAACAAAGCTCCCAGCCCAGCCCAGGCTTCAGAATCATCAGGCCCCCAGGGACCACCATGACCACGGAGTCCTCATCCCAACCTGGGAGAATTCCACCTCAGACGGCGGTGCTAGGTTTTGTTCCTCGAGCCCTGGGAAGCCTTGCTTCGGCCTCCCACAGCTTTTTCCCTGGTAAGACCCTTCAGGTCCAGGTGCACACAGTCTTTGTTTCCATGGGACCACGAGGGACGGATCGAGGACGTGCTTGGTGTTCTTGGGCCGAGCATCCATCCAGGGGCCACCGCTGGGAGTTGGATGGCTGCTTCCGCAGACATGGTGCTCACTGCTAGAGCCCACGCCTCCTTCCTGGGAGAGCAGGGGTGACTGTTCCTGCGATGTAATTACAGGGGAAATTAAGAAAATCACCAACCCTGCTGTCAGGTGCATAATTAATTTGAGAAACTTAATTGTGTCTTGGCGGGGGAGGAGCTCCCTGGTCGGGACGTACTTTAAAAGAGAGGAAGAAGGGAGGATAAACCTCCTGGTTCCTTCAGTCTCACGGCACAGAGATGTAGTCAGACGCAGTGGAAAGGTCTCTGTCCCCCTCTTGTAGGCAGAGACACTGGGGCACGGGAAGACAGATGCCCCGGGTCCAGTATGGGCAGTCTCGGTGCGAGGGGAACCCCAGGAGGCTCATTCTCAGCCTGAGCCCTCGCACCTCCACCAGGAGGCCTGTTCAGTCCATAGCACGAAAATCCTGCTCCTTGGGCGCTCCCAGCCCTGCCTCCTCCAGTCGGCAGGGATGCCAAAGAGAACCAGACTGTCACCAGTGACCATAACATCATCACGGAGGTGTCCCTGCTTTCATTCCCCAAGAAAGACAACAGTGTAAAGAAGAAGGGGGCACAGTAACTAAGGAAAGAGGACAGAGCAGGGGAAAGTACCGTGCACCGTGCTGGGCCTTCCCGGCGCCTCAGTCAGTGCAGGAGCCCTGCCGGGGCTCCGCGTAAGATCAGGTGGTACCCCAGAAGCCTGGGCCTGGCGCAGCAGGGGGTCCAGAGGGAAGGACTCACCCACAGCAGCACAAATCTCAGCACCCCGGAGGAGGAGGCCAGGCCCCCTCCAGAATGCCTAGGCTAGGCTAAGCCAGCCGAGCGCAGGTGAGACCAAAACCCCAGGCCCAAGGTAGGAGTCAGGACTGATGGGCCTTGGGATTCTGCCCCGTGTCTCCTTCCATTCCGCCTGCCACGGGGCACATGCCATTCCAGCCTCAGAGGCCCTGGAGGAACATGGGAGGTACTTGGTTCTGCTCCCTCCTCTAGGGACCCCCCCTCGGCTCTCTCGCTGCCCCCCAGTGCCAGGGCCTTCCCTGAGTTAGCTACTGAGACAAGCAAGGACCCTGCTTGGACCAAGGTCCTTCCACAGGATCCCCTGCTTGGCTCCTCCCCATCCCACCCCCAGTGCCCTCCGCACAGCCTGCACTCCCCACAAGTCTGAGGCAGTGTCCCCAGGAAGTGGACGAGGATGCAGGAACGGGAAGCTTCCTTGCAAGGTGATTCCAGGAGGCACCTGCGGAAAAGCAGGGAGGGAGGCAGGGCTTAGCGAAGGATGGTCAGGAAGAGTCCCGGCTGCGGGCAGAGTGGCTCAGTCCTGTGGGGTCCTGAGAGGGGGCACAGAGCTCACCAGAAGCAAGGAGGCTGGGGCGGGGCGGGCAGCAGGGATTGGGGGGCTTCTCAGGCTTATCCCCAGCCCCGCCTACTGCCCCCGTGCAGGCTGAGCAAGGGAACTGCTCCAGGCCCTGCTGTCAGGGAACCCCCATCCTTCATCTCCACGACCTCAGACACATCCACATCCACCCACCGCCCCCGCCCCCCGCAGAAGTGCAGTCTTTTGAGATGAGGACAAAGGGGTCCCAAACTGCAGCTGGGTCAAACTACGGGAGATGAGCCGAAGTGGAAAATCACTTCTTAAAACTGTTCCTCCCACGTACATGTACCTGCCTTTTTCACAAAATGCCTGGGGGCCCTCTGACTTCTGCATTTCATGGAATCAATTTTCTGGAAAGAGCCTGGTGTGGGGTCTTGGACCTGGCTCTCCCACCAGGTCCTGACATGGGGCAACCCCCTTACCCTGGTGATTCTCAGCTTCCCCATGTCATGACCTAGCGGGAGAGCCAGGTCCAAGACCCCAAGACCCGCACTTAGGTTCATGAAAGCACATGGCACCTTCAGTGACAGCTCCTCAGTGCAGGCCCAGCGCAGAGCTAGCTCTCACATGGGGTAGGGGTTATAACTAACGAAGAAATCTGAACTGTGGAATTCTTTGGAGGAAAGCACTTTTAGGAGCCTTGGCCGGAACCCAGCCAGAGGGTTTCGGAGGGGTCTCTCGTGATGAGGAGTTGGGATGATCCCAGCATCAGGATGGCCTTGTCCTCCCCGCGGGGTTGCCAGGGGTTGACAAAGGGAAGGTGCCTGCTTATGAGTTTCAGAACCTGAGCAAGTCCCCAGCCCTCCCCAGAGCCTCTGTCTCCTCCTCTTTCCCACAGGCCAGGGGAAGGCTGAACGGGCCCCTCATCGTGGGGGCTCAGGCCTGGTGAGAGGCACAGAGTAGGTATTCCAAGAGTGCCCTGTGTCTCCATTCCTTACTGTCCCAACAGACCAAAGGAAAAGGGCAGAGATGGCGGGGTGAGGAGAGACAGTGGGGCAGTGGGCAGTGGGATGTGGACTCCCCAAGCCTGAAGACTCAGCCCCTAAAACCAGCCAGGTGACACTGTTATTTCTTTCCCTCACTCTGACCCTCAGTGTCTTCTTCTGCAGAATGCCTGATATCCATTCATGGCATTGCTATTTAAACTAAATTAGGACCCACACATGATGATGGGGGCCCCAGGTCAGTTTCAGTTTGCCCTCCTACTGTGGGCACGCACCCGTACAAACTACACTCAGTACAGCCCAGTGGTGCGTGGAGAGGCAGCTCTGAGCCCCCCCCCCCCACAGAGCCAAGCTGTGCTCATCACTGCAGGACGCCCTTGCTCCCACACTTGATCAGCATGTGTGTCCCCCAATCAGCAGGTGTTTCTCCCTCCCATCAGCAGGTCCATCCCCCCGATCAGCAGGTGCATCTCCCCGATCAGCGTGTGCGTCCCCCCCGATCAGCATGTGCGTCCCCCCGATCAGCAGATGCGTCTCCCCCAATCAGCAGGTACGTCCTCCCCGATCAGCAGGCGCATCCCCCCGATCAGCAGGTTCATCTCCCCGATCAGCATGTGCGTCTCCCCAATCAGCGTGTGCATCTCCCCCCAACAGCGTGTGCATCCCCCCCAATCAGCAGGTGCGTCCTCCCTGATCAGCATGTGCATCCCCCCTGATGAGCATGTGTGTCTCCCAGATCTGCAAGTGCATCCCCCTGATCAGCAGGTGCATCTCCCCGATCAACATGTGCATCCCCCCTGATTAGCAGGTGCGTCCCCCTGATCAGCAGGTGCATCCCCCTGATCAGCAGGTGCATCTCCCGATCAGCAGGTGCGTCTCCCCGATGAGCATGTGTGTCCCTCCAGATCAGCATGTGCATCCCCCCTAATCGGCCGGTACATCCCTCCCCAATCAGCAGGTCCATTCCCTTGGTGGCTCCCTGGTAGGGCCCCACCCATCCAGGGCCCTTCCCCCTCAAGCCTAGTTCCCTTCTGGAGCTGCGATCTCTCAAGTGTGGCCCATGAATAATGGATCCTTGTTATAAATTTAGAAAACGTCCTTGCGTCCCACCACTCGGCCTTTTTCTTTATTTTTATCACGCTGGTTGTAAGAAAACTAATCCCTTGAAAATACGTTTTTCCCTCAACTGGTTTCCTAACAACTAAATTCAAGTTGCTAATTTTATAGCCTCCATGCAGAGTGCCACTGGCTCGCTGCCCTGAGTGTGGGGTCAGGGAGGGGGTTGAGGGCCATAGGAGCTTTACAGAAAGTTCTAATTCCTGGAGGTCAGGTGGTGTGATGGGAAGGAGCCTTCGAGTCAGACTCAGGTGGGAAGCCTCACTCCCCTGCTCCTTGGGTGGGCTCAGGCAGCCCCGGGCCAATGTCTCCTTCTTTGGGCTCCCAGGCGCTCACCTGAGCAATAGGGAAGACATTCTCTGCAGTGTCCTGGAGGGTTTTCTGGTGTAGCATGAGCATACACAGAGAGGCAGCCAGGCTGGCACAAAGCAGGTCCCACTGCTTCTGCTTCCCCCCTTCCTTCCTGCAGTGAACAGGGTAAGGCACTGAAAGAACTTTCCAGAACACTCCAGAAAGCTCCAAATTCTCTCCCTCGTCCACTCACCTCTGCAACACTCCCAAGCCCCCCGGAGTCTGGGTCCACTCCCTCTGTGACCAGAACTGATGCCTCCCTCCGCCAATGGGTCCCCTTTTCCTCCCTCATCCGTACAACATTCCTGACATCTGGTGCTGCCAGGCCTGGGCCGGGGCTGAGGACACAGAAAAGGACAGACATGAAGTGTGGGGCAAATAAGGGGGTGGCCAGAAAGTCCCAGATTCTCAAGAACTAGGCCTGGCCTCTTGCCTCACTGTCCCTGACAAGGACCCATGGGAGAGAGCTCAGGCCCTGGGCTCAGCTCTGTTCCTTGCCTGGACACTTCCCCCAGGAAGCCCCGAAAATGAAGGCAGCACTCTGTCCTGAGCCCTTGACCTCACAGCCACCGTCTGGGTGAGTGTAGCTGTTCCCATTTAGTAGATGAAAAAACTAAGACCCAGAGAAAGTCGGGGAGGCTCTGTACCCGCCCCTGGCCACATCCTCCCGAGATCCCTGCACTGCCTCTCATTTTCTGTATTTGTCCGCTCAGGCCTGTTGGCTTCACCCATGTGACGGTGTGATTCCTGTAAGGGGAGAGCCTTCCGGAACCGCTATGGGCTGCCATGAGCCTCGGAGAGGGCAGCCTCCTCTCTCCTCCCTGCATTAGGGGTGCCCAGCTGCTGTTCCTGCTGGCTCATTGTACTCAGGAGTCCTTGAGAAAAGGACCATTTTCCGCCACTGATCAAGCAGGCAGCCTGGGGTCCTGGGACCAGCACCAGCACCCAAGCCATACTGAGTGTGGTTTGAGTCCTAGTCCTGCTCCCAGGCAGCGGTAGGGCCTTGGGCAAGTCACCTGCCCTCTCTGAGCCTCCATTCCCCCTGCAGGACTCACGAAGTCGCTTCAGGGCGGAAAACGGTTGGCACGCTCCACGGTGTGGCATGCCCTACTCTCAGCATGGGGGAGTTCCCTTCCCTGGCTTGGCAAGGGTTAAGACATGACCTCAGCAGAGACCACGGGCTCAGGCTCAGGGAACAGTACTGCTGGTGACATCTACTGTTCTTCTAAAGCTGGTATTTCCTTTGTAGGCACCACTCCTGCCTAGCAAAAAAGATCCAGAGGTCCCAGGAGGGCCAGTGACTTGCCCAGCCAGGGCCCCAGATGGTCAGGGCTATGGCGGGGGTTAGACTTGGGTCAGGAGCCCTGCAAACACCACACTTGGCCACCCATGTGGTCGGTGAGCACATTCCCAGTGGCAGCTGGAGCAGGGACAGCACTAGGAGGGAGGACAGGGTCTCTGAAGGGGGTAGTCTCAGAGAAAGCTGGAGGAGACCACAGCTCCACGGTGGCCCAGACCCACCATGCCGACCCTGTGAGGAAGCAGGTCATAAGAGGCTGATGACGCTTGGAGCCCCTCAGGCTCCAAGGCCAGGTATGGGGGCGATTTCCACGGAGGCCAGAGGATGGACAGGCAGGGCAGCCAGCGCCTGTCTTGTGTTGTCCAAAGCACAGCACCGCACTCAGAATTCCTGGGCACTCCCTGCTCCGGGACTGCCTACTGTGAAGGAGCGACGCTCATGGGAGCACGGGGCACATGGGCTTCATAAATGTTTGAGAGATGCCAGCTATTACTGTCACCGCCCTCCTGTTATAGATGAGAACATGGAATCTCAGAGAGGTTAAGTGACATGCCCAAGGTCACACAGCATCAGGAGGAGTCAAATTCAGATAGATCGTAAGGCAGTCCCTCTGCATTTACTCAGCCAGTGAGCATGAAATGAGCACCTACTGTATGCCCTCCCCTGGGTACCCAGAGGCTATCCAGGAGACCAGCGTGAAAACTGCTGCACATGCTCTAAGAAGGGATGAGCTCACTTAGGGACCTGGGGGTGGTTCATGATGCAAGAAGCTCTGTGACCCCATGCAAAGCTTCCATGAGAACAGAGGTGAGGGTGTCCCACCCTAGCACAGACTTGGGGCCACCTAGAGCCACAGACAGCCTCTGGAGGATGGGATTTCTACATGGAGGACTAGATCGTGACTACAGATTATTCAGGTAAGAGGATGCAGGGAGCAGCATCAGCCAAAGGCTGGAAGGGAAATTAAGCACTGTGTGCTCAGAGGATGTCAAGGAGGTTCAGAGTAGAAGGAACTCAGAATTAGGGGATAGAGAAAAAGGAAACAGCTGGAGAGTTTGCAGGGAAAGATTTGGTTTATAGCCACAGGAGGGCAAAGGGAAACCCATGAGAGCATTTCAGAGCGAACAGCATGGTAAGGATGGAGCAAAGAGGCAGGACGGGCAGCTGGGATGCTGGTGAGAACAAGGTCCAAATCACGGGATCCTGACCAGGGCAGGACACACTGGGTATGGAAACAGACAAGCTCTGAGCACAGTGATGCCTGTGGGGCTGTCTTCCCCGGCGTGTTTGCAGACTCACCCCTGCTGGTCAACAACCCCACCCCCCCACCTCCTCCAGGAAAGGTACCCTCTGAGCAGTTCTCCTAGCCATTGTGGACTTTGAGGCTGGTCCCCCCAACCGTGGCAATCCTGAGCCCCCAACATGACCGCTTTAAAAGACCAGTGTGGGGAGCCTTCCTGTGTGCAAACTCAGAAGTGGGTAGGAACTTCCCCATAAGCCTGCTCACAGCCCCAGCCTCCCCGCCACACCCCGCCCCTCCACTCAACGCGCCCCTTGGGACAATGCCTGACCCATCTGTTCACTCAGCAGCCAGCACTTCCCAGAACTCGAGCACCCTGGAAAGAGGAGCCATTAGCCCACAAGTGGTTTCCTCATGACCTGAATGGGGTGTGAGCGGGTGATTCCCGTTTTCCAGAACACTTCTGTGAACAGAAATGGAGGGTTCACCTGAATTATGGGCAATTATTTTGAGTCGCAGGCCTTGATTTTCATACACGGACGGGATTTTCACACCTGAAATAACACCCCCTCGGCCCCTGACAAGCACCCCCGCTATGGGAGATGGGGAACAGGAAGCTGTTTCGAGAAGACCCTGGGGATTCAGCAGCTGGAAATTACAAAGTCAATGTAGTGTGCTCGGGGAAGGCCACATGTGAGAGGGTGACGACGGCAGGGGGGCGAGGCGCTGGACGGAGGCCCAGAAAGACCACTTCTGGCTTCCTCTCCCTGTGTGTCTGTTTGTTGTCTCTCCTGCTGGACAGTCATCGGGGAGGTCCCCCCAGCCCTGGATGGCGGGAAGTGCTCACGAAATAATCACTGAACGAATGAATGGAAAATGCACGGACACATGAAAGAAGCCAGCGGCCATTCGCGGCACAGCGAGTACGTGACCCTCAGATCAGGCTCCTGTACAACGAGGCATTGATGTTTCGCCATCTGGTGGCCAGGTGACAGGGGTGTCCCTGTCTCGGCTGGCCACTTTAGGTGTCTTCTCCACACTGAGCCTCAGTTTCCCACTCCATGGATAAAGTGATCGTTCCCATCCTGGTGATCACAGGGCCTCCCTGTGGGGACCGAGGCAGGGAAGTCTGGCAAAGTGCGGTGTAAACGATAGGTTTTCTGGGAGCGTGGGGTGGAGGGTCCCTCAGAGGCAGAGTAGGGCAAGTGGGGACATCTATACCACACGGGTAGGCTGGGGACCTGAAGCAGGACACAGGAGGACCATTGCTCCTTCTTTCGACCCCATTTCTCAAACTGCTAGGCTGAAGCTGGCCATGGGCCCCAGTCAGGACCCCATGACCCGCTTCGGGTCCCTGCCTTTGCCAGGCATGAAACTACCTCAAAGACGGCGTTGCTGTGGCTACCACTGCGGGTGACCCTTGGTGACGGCAAACCTGGCCGGCCAGACCTGATGAAGGATTCAGCAGGATGAGGCAACCAGACAGAGCCCGTGGCAGACACTCCGTACCGTACCGCTGGGACCGTCTGAATTTCGGAGCTCAGGGTCCCAGTGCCAGAAGATCTAAGCGACCTCAAATGCCAAACCCACTGACACTCACGTCCCCAAGCTCAGCTGCGAGCAGCAGCCACAAGAAGGACGCACGGCGCTCACTGGTGCGAGACCCGCCCTGCCCTGGATTTCTCTCTCCTTTGTCTGTGGGTAGAATTGGCCGTGCTTGGAGTCTACAAAGAGACATTGTAATAGAAGCATGGCAACGCTGAGAAATAATACCATTCGCTGTGACCCCTAATTAAGGTGCAGAGAGCACGCAGCCAGAACCCTGGGGCCGAAGCCACTGGGGCCTAATTGAGAGAAAGAGGCAGAGAAGTAGAATGCCCAGCGGCAGGGCGAGGCGGGGGGCGGAGCTGAGCCCCCGTGCAGGGGGCACTGAGCTCTGCCCAGCACCACTTTGTGCATCTGGTGGGAGCCCAGGGGAGCATGCAGCCTCCCTGCAGGCTGGTAATCTCTAGGCAGCGGGGAGCACAGAGCCCTGCGGATGCAGCCTGGTCTCCCGGCACAGGCTGTGAGAATGTTCACAGCTTCATCGTCCTATTTTTCTGCGCAATTTAGATCAGGCCCAACAAGCACCGCTCAGGCATGAATGTGGGAGAGCCTAGAACACGGGTGGGAGTCCCAGGCTCTGGACTGTGCTCTGCCGCTCCCTGGCAGGGGAGTCCTGGGCACACCACTGGCTGTCCAGGCCCCATCCTTTGGGATAGTTCGTGACCCTCAGGAAGGTATATCCACAGCCTCCTCCCCAGAATCTGCGGATGCGAACTATTTGGGAAAGAGGTCTTTGCAGACATCAGCAAGTGACGAGTCTGCAGACCAGACCATCCCTGGATCGTCCGTGGGCCTCAGGTCCTTAGAATGACAAGTGTCCTCATAAGACTCAGAAGAGAGAACACAGACAGACACAGAGAGAAGGCCGTGTGATGGCAGAGCCTTCTCTGATTTGATACAGGGATAGGGCCACAAGCCCAGGGGCTGGAAGGAGGGGAATCCCCTCCAGATCCCCTGTGGGGAGCGCAGCCCCCGGCCAGGGACACGGGGGCTCCAAATCAGCAGGGGCTCCTCAGCTGTGCTGGGATGGGCCCGGAGGAACTGTTCAGCCTCGGGGCTCTGGCAGGCACAAAAGTTGTGCCCTATGCAGGGGGAGGGGAGGGTGCAGCGGGCTGCTGAAGATGAAGTGGCCGGTCCCCGGTGTGATGGAGAAGCAGTGGCGGCAGCCTCCGGGCCCTGGGCTGGGATGACCCAGGTGCTCCGCACACAGCCCGTCCATGGTGATAAAAGGCCATGCGCATCTACAGGAAGCCTCCAGGAGCTGCGGGTCCTGAGTGTGAATGAATGTCGTGGGGGTGCACGCAGGTGTCTGACAGTCCTGTCAGAGGAGTCTGTGCCCACAGGAAGGTCAGACCCATGGCCACTCATCCATTCAACAAACGCCCCGACGGGAACCAACCGGCCAGGTCCCAGCGCTCTGAGAGGGACTTCCCTTCTGGTAGGGATGGCAGGTGATTTGATCATGCACACACGTGCGTACACACACACACACACACACACACACACGTGTGCGCCCTCCGGCCTCTGGGAAGCACCAGAGGGAGGTAGGGCTGGGACCGTGAGGACATCGGTGACATTTAATCAGAATGTTCTCATTTAAGGATAGGATCCTGTTGCTGTTGCTTTTGCTTTTAAATGAGCTCTGAGTGGAGGAGGAAGGAAGCGGAGGGAAAACCTGCGGGATCTGAATGCATGGAGGACGCGGGTTCGAGCTCCGGCCATAGCACCTTCTGGCCAACGCCTCCTCACAGGGCCACACTCAGCTCTGTCCCATAGATGCCACTGCAGCTCGCCTCCCCAGTGACAGCCCTCCCCACCGTGGCATGACATCCACCCCATCCAGCTGCGCCTGCTCTGCCCCACCGGAGAGCGAGACAGACCTGATGCCCAGCGGTCACTTGAGTCCCCCAGTTGGAGAAACACGGAAATGTGCAGCCGCAGGGCAAGGCGGTGGGCCCCCATGGAGAAGACGGGATGCAGTTCACAAGCCCCTCGGAGAACACGTTCAGATGTGCAGCCACCTGCCACGGGCGGCCACAGGCAGCCTGCGAGGTCTGAGGGCAGGGAGCAGAGGCCTCTGGAAGGACAGACGCCACTGTGCCTCTCAGCACGTGTTGGTTTTTCCCACGCTGTGTTTTCCACGACACAGCGGGAAAGCAAAGAAACAGAAAAACCCTTAGATGCTTGAAAAACCCAGTCAGAAAACAGCTCATGTAGGTCTGCAACGGCCTGGGCTGGGGAATTCCAAAGATGCTGCGAAGTACGCACGCCTTCGATTCTTTGCACTTCTGTTTTCCAACAAAGTGTGAGGACTTGGTGGCATCACTCCGGGGAGGGTGTGTCACCCCCTCTTCTAAGAAGAGAAGGTGTATGGACAGCCAGGAGCTGTGCCCGGTCAGCACGCTTCCCTCCCTCTTCCCATGCCCCACCTCCAAAAAAAGGATTATCCGGGCTTAGATGATCTCAGAGTCCCCAAACCCCAAGAACCCAGGTAGGAAAACCCACTTAGGCTTGGTCACAAATTATTTTGCGTCTACTTTCATTGAGAACACGGCCAGAAAGGTCTTCACTCTCGTTAACCAGCTTATTAACGAGATACACGTGTCTAAGGACCTATCACACGCCTGGCACTTTGTAACCCTTTTTCCCACCACAGCTTTCCCACAAGACTGTGAAGTCAGCAGGGCCGCCAACACCTAATTCCCAGACGCCCTGGCAGCCCTGGGGAGTTAGCAAGCTGTCCTGAGGCCAGCTCAGCCAGGGGACCAAGCTGGTCTCTCCCTACCTGTGTCCCTGTGCTTGTGTTGCTGCTGGGACAGCAGCTATGGGAAGGACAGGGCAAGAAAACAGGCACAAAGCTGTAGGAGACTGAAGCGATCTCACCCTGGCAGGGACCTAAATGGAATATTTCTCTCGGGAGGAGGTCCAAGTCCCTATCCCTGGGTGTCACAGGAAAGCAACTGGGGCTCAGAGCTCTTAACGCTCAATGCCCAAGCCCAGCAGAGAGGCAAGTGGTCTTCCCCAGCCCCGTCCCCTTCCTGAGGGCTCCAGCTCTGGGGACAAAGCTCCAGGGCCAGACCCAGCCCTGGGTTTGTTCATCATATTCTCTTTCCCAGGAACTTAGAGACAGGTCTGGAGAAGCTGGTTGAGCAAGTCCCTGAACGATACCGTAATACGGATGCACAGTCCAAGGTGGCCATATTGGACGGGGCACCAGCAGGAGCAGAAGGCTAATTCCCCAAAGGGAAGCAGGGATGGAGAGGGAGAGAGAGAATGGAGTGGTCCAACCCAGACATCCAATGTCCCCAGCTCCCTACTTCATCATGCTCACCAACCAGGGCTCTCTGCTCTTGGGTTCAGGAGTGGGTCTGACTTCAGGTAACAGATCTCACCTGACTTCAGCCAACTTGGGGCTGTAACACCACCACACCCAAACAACACGCCAGCAGCCTCAGCAACCACCAGCCCAGCAGTTCTAGCCTCCGTGCTCTTGCTTATGTTTTCTCTCCCATCCCCAAAGGCCATTGATTCCATGCTGGCCTAGAAAACTCCTATATGCCCTCCAAAACCCTTCCCAGAGGTCACTTTCCCCTGGTGGTTCCCCTAAGACTCCCCAGCCAACAATGATTGCTCTTTCGTCTGGTCTACAGTTTACCATAAAGCATGGGGACATTGCACGAATTCCCAACAGTCCCTTAGTAGACTAGGAACCCCTGGGGAGCAGAGGGTGAGTCTCTCGTCCGCCTTAGGGTTTTCAGACCTAATAAGTCCCAGGATGCTATAGGTGCACCAAAAGTCTTGTCTGAACTCAATTAAATTGCTCTGTGTGCTCCTGCCCTCATGGATAACTGTGAGTCGTATTATCCCAGGGCCGGTTTTGAATGAGCTGATGACTGCACCAGCTACCAGCTTTGGGGATTCCAGAAAAGCATCCATGGGAGAAGGAGAAGACGAGGCCCAAAGCCCATAGCTGGGGTCCCACACACCTTTCCCAGTCAGATCTGGAAGCCAGAAGTCCAAGATCAGGTACAGGTGGGGCCTCATATCATCCAAAGGCACCCCTGGGGGTAGGTTTTGTCACCTTGCCCAGTTCTGCCATGTTCCCTGGTTTGTAGACACAGTGGTCCCATCTGTCTGCCTTGTCACGTGGCCTCCTCTCTGGGTCTATTCTCCTTCCTCCTCTCTTGACAAAGACATCGGTCACTGGATTGGAGGGCCGCCTACTCCAATGTGACCTCATCCAAATTACACCTGTGACACCCCATTTCTAACTATGGCCACATTCAGAGGTTTCAGGTGCACGTGAATTTTGGGGGGATGTTATTCACCCCAGTACAACAAGCAGAGGGCCTGCTTAACAGGGAAGGAGGTCTGAACAGTGACCAGCAACTGAGGCAGGAGATGCAGAAGGAATCCAAGAAGATGCCCAGGTGTGGCCGAGTGACACCTGTCACCCGTCCCTGACATTCTGTCTTAGACTGTGGGCATGGAGGCAGCAAGGGCTACAATGGAGAAGGGGACATGGACGGCCCCACCCAGAGGGGACAGCTCAGCACACACTTCAAGGAGAGGAGAGCAGGTCAAATAGACATGGGGGACGGGTCGTAGCCTTCAAGAGAAAGCCCTTGTGGCAAAGGCTTCTCAGCCATTCCTGAGCTCGTACCCGCACCCGAGACTGGTACCTGAACACCAGTCCTGCCCTAGACCCAGCTGGCTGAAACCCTTCACAGGGCCCAGAGGGAAACCTAAGGGTCATTTCCATCACGGTCACTGACAGTGGCAAGACCCCAGGGCCAAGGTATCAGAGCCCCGGCCACACCCCCAGCTGGGCCCTGGGCTCCAGGTGGCACAAAAGGGACAGTTTCACATCTTAGGGAATTTTCTGGGGCACCAAGCGAGCTCAGCAGTGCATTTCCCTGACTTAGATCCAAGACAGACTTTGGAGCAGGCTCTTTGAGGAAGACTGGCGCTTCTGGTAAGGAGAGCGGACACGAGGCCCACACCGGAACAGGTTGTAAAACCACAACCAGCATGGAGGGGGAACACGGAAGCACCGCAAGAGCACAGAGCAGGAGCTCCATGGAGATCCACTGCAAGGACCAGCACAGCGGAGGGAGGGTTACCAGGTCCCAGGACTGGTCAGCCTTGGGAAATTGTGTGCTGCCAGCCAGCATTTCTGGGACATTCTCCACTTTGCTTTTCACTTGGGTCCCTGTCCCACGGCTTGGTTGGCAGGAAAAGTTGGCAGGTGACTAGGGACAGTTCTGTCTCCTGGGCCTGGCCGTAGCCCCCAGGGACCCAATCCAACACTCACGCAGGCGTTGCTGTGAAGGTGTGTGGCAGCTGTGGCTCGTGTCTACAATCAGCTGACACCGAGTGAAGGAGGCAACTCTCCCTTGTGGGAGGGGAGCACCTCATCCAACATGCCTAAGGCCAGAAGAGCATACACGGACATTTCCCAGAGAAGAGCTTCTGCCTCAGGACGGTGAGCACCCCTCGCTGCCTGAGCATCCAGCCCAGAGGTCTGCCCTCTTGATTTCTGACCTACTAACTCCACAGCGACGCGGGCCGAGGCCCTAAAGCAAACCCACTGACCCGTGTCTACTCCTCTGTCTACACCCGCCCTCCCACCTGCCCTCCTTCCGACATGGGCCAGGGCCGTTTCACAGGGCCTCATTCATGTCCTCAGGCAGCCATGGAGACTGGGGTCCTCTGCTAAAACCCTGCCTGAGGGAGGGACATGGACACCAAGGTGGTGGAGGCCCCCAGGCCCAGAGATCTGGTGTGTCCTTCCTGTGATGGTTCTCAGATACCAGGCCCTTGCCTGACCTTCTGTCTGAGTAGTGTGAAAAGAGGGTGAATGTGTGTGTGCACACACATGTGGGCCTTCTGGGCCCTTTGTGACCTGATCCCACCTTGGGTTTCCAGCCTCATCCCACAGGATCCCTAGCCTATGACCTTCAACTTCCACCTACCAAGCTTCTAGAAGGTTCTATGGCACCCTGCCTCTGAATCTTTGCCCCGGCTGCTGCCTCTGCCTGGAGCTCCCATCACTCCAGTCTTACCTGACCCCCAAGTTGGCGGTTTTCTGGAACCGTGCCAGGCTGAGGCAGGCTCTGCCCCACGTCTGACTTACCCAACTGCACACACTGGGGGCTTGTGCCAGTTTTGCCAAAGGAACCGGCAAAATAAAATGCAGAACCAACAACGCTGGTCTCAAGGGCCAAGGATTGCTTTTCTCATTAACACGCTGGCCCCACTCACGTGTGCTTCCCTCTTCATGGTCTGAGCTGATGAAGATTGGTTCAGTTCATCGGTGCCCCCGTCCCCCGTTCCCTCTTTGACCACTGCGGTGGGCATGAAGGAAATGTGGGGAGGGAGAAGGTTGCTGTCTGCCCCTCTGCCTCCCCCGCAGGCCCCTCCTGGAGGTCAGCAAACAAGCACTTGAACTTGGCATGGACGTCTAAGGTCTTTCTTGACCAGGCTGCCCCAGCCAGGTGGGGCTTCTCCAGAAATGCCACGTCCCCTCACCCGCAAGATGGGGAGCTCACCCTCTGCTCTGCTCCCCTTCCCCACCCTGCAAATTCCCATGTGGCCACCGCCTCCCAGTGTCTTTCCTGAACCTTCCCCAACCTGGCAGGCAAGGGAGGTCTCACAGTGCCGCCAGCCCCAGGCCCTTCCCTCGGTACAGGCACCACACGTGGGACTGTCTGTTTCCTCTAGGCTCTTGGGGCCTCACTCTCTGGAGGATCACGGGCAGGGGCAGAGCTGTGATCCCTCGGACCCTCCTCCGCCCCCAGCATAACTGATGTCAGCAAAGCCTGTGCAAAGACCGATCATTGGGGCCATCCTGCTGAGCACACAAAATGGTGCATTTCACAAAAGTCACCTAAGAAGTGAGAAATGTTTCTAGACCCAGCAGCAGATGCCAGGTTGCCAACCTGGGCAAACAGCCCCAAGGACCTGCCTGGTCCACGCACACCCACCACTCTGAGACAGCCTCTGCCAGGAGCCAAATGTGGCGGGCGGAACCCATGCCACCTGTTCCTCCCTGAGGTCCCCAGTCCAGGTGATGGCATGGGGTGGGCCACCAGCGAGCCTCCCTGGGGCACCTGGGTGGCTCAGTGGGTTAAGACCTCTGCCTTTGACTCGGGTCATGATCTCAGGGTCTTGGGATCGAGCCCCGCATCCAGCTCTCTGCTCGGCGGGGAGCCTGTTTCCCCCTCTCTCTCTGCCTGCCTCTCTGCCTACTTGTGATCTCTGTCAAATAAATAAATAAATAAACAGCACCCCCACTGCCTCCACCCTCCACCACCTGCTCCCTCACCCTGCTCCCTCTGACCTGGACTTTCTCCACGTGCAAAGTGTTTTCGGAGACCCCACAAGGGGCCGCACACCGTCGTGGGCTCTGGGAACAAACCAGGGCCTCCTAGATCAGCATCAAGTCTTTCCTGTCATACCGGTCTGTCTGTTTCCGTGGGGACATGAGCCCTCACGTGGCAGATGCTTTGTGTTCCCATGCTCAGTCCCCAACAGTTCTTCCATGGGTCCCTCCCCAACCTCAGGCCCCCCACCCTGGGTGTCCCCAATCACACTCTCCAGACCATGACAACAGCTACCGGGGTCTCCCTCCTGACGCAGCTTGTGGCTCCTCTCGGCCCCAGGCTAGAGCCAACCTCCCCTTGGCAGCCATGACCCCCAGGGAGCGTCCGAGCACCTGTTCAGCCTCACCACACCCGCCCTTCTGCTCCCACTGCCCTCAGGGCTCCAGACAGCCCCCAACACTCCCACCTTCTTGCTCATGCTCATGCTGTCCTTTCCACCCGGGATCCCCTTCCTACCAATCTCTAGAGACTTAACTCAAAACCTCTGAGACCCATGCAGGCGGGACTGCTGACACTTACCCGCCACTTAGTCAGCACCTCAAATAGTCCCATCAGCCCCGAATTACTCAGGGATGGATCTTCAGCCTTGTGTTGGCCCTGAGAGGTCAGGGTTTGTGCCCAGAGCCACACAGCCCCAACCGGCGAGCTGCAATCCCACCGGCTGCGTGTTCCTAGCCTCCCATTCTGCCCCGGCTCCCTGCCCGGATGCTGCCCATTCTGCATCTCTCTAACACCCCGTCTATGCTCGTCAGCCAGTGTCCACCCTTTTCCGGCCACAGCTATAAGCCCCTTGAGGGCTGCAGCCTATCTTCGATGCCTCTTAAACCCCAACACTGCCCAGTTCCAGGGCCAGGACAAAGCACATGTGCCAATGCATAAGATACCCAAAGGGGGCTAGAACACTGGGGATCTCCTACCTACACTAGAGCTCTTCTTCTTTATTTTCTCCTTTAACAAGGCTGGGGTATGAAAGGGGGGTTGGATAGAGGGATGAACAGATGAATGGAGGAGTGCGCTGCTGGACAGACAGACACAGCAACTTGCTGTGTGACCTGGAGCAGGTCTCTTAGCCAATCTGAGCCCTATTTACTCTTCTGGGGGAAAGAGGAGATAAGGCTCAAGAAGCAGAAGGACTCTTTCTTCCTTGGCCATGAACCTGCCTGGGGAAGAGTAGACTCCTTGGTCCCATGACTTGAGTACCTTTGTCTGCCTCCTTGGTGACCTCTCAACTCCTCTTTTTTCTTTTCAATATGGCTGACCATGAGAACCCACTGTCTGCTAACAGATGCCTCCCTCTTTCTGGTGACAGATTCCTGTGGTGCCACTAATCTCACCTCCCCATGAGATGCCGAGTAGGAGACCGTTTTTAAATAGCCCTGTAATGAGAAAGAATGAAAGCCCGTGTGGGGTTCTCAGCCTTGGCTGCAAATTGGAATCACCTGGGGAGCTTTTCAATAGACCCAGGGGCCCCACCATAATCCAATTTAGTCAGAATCTCTGGAGTGGTGGCCAGACTCCTGATTTTCACAGCACTCCAGACATTCGTGTGCCATGGGGACTGGGGACTGGTTGGCTAGAGACGTAGAAGCACTCAGTGGTCGGGAAAAAGCTACAAACTCAACAGGTACTATAAGAGCAGGATCTTTCTGGAAGAACATGATTCCCTTTGGAGGTCCTGATCCATCACCTCCTGCTCTCAGTCAGCCAGGGAGCACAAGGGAAGAAAAATGAATGACACAGCTTAGAGTTGGGGTCTGTGCAAGCCACCTGTGGGATCTCAGAGCACTGAATTTCTTAGAGAAACAAAGAATTGTCTATAAGAGTCATCATATTATCTCTGTGTCTGTCATTTTATTTTCAGTCCCTTCTATTACCTTCGTTATTGTCATCATAATCACCATCATCATCATCATCACCATCATCATCACCACCATCACCATCACCACCATCACCACCATCATCACCATCATCACCATCACCATCATCACCATTACCATCATCAGCATCACCACCATAACCATCACCATCATCACCGTCATCACCACCATCACCATCATCACTACCATCATCATCACCATCACCATCATCACTACCATCATCATCACCATCACCACCATCATCATAACCACTATCACCACCATCATCATCGTCACCATCATCATCACCACCGTCATCAACATCACCTCCATCATCACCATCACTACCATCACTACCATCATCACCATCACCATCATCATCACCACCATCACCACCATCACCATCATCATCACCATCACCATCATCACCACCATCACCACCATCACCATCATCACCATCATCATCACCACCATCACCACCATCACTACCATCACCATCACCAGAATCATCACTACCACTATCGTCATCCTTGCCTGGAGGAAGGCACCCCATGTTGACAGTGGTTGTCTTCCAGTTGTAAGATCTGGGGCCATTTTTTTAAAATTTCCATCAAGCTGGTGCCAACAGTCTATTCCCTGTGCTCCTGTCCTTGCCCTGGCCCACATTGCTTGGGCTGTCTGAGCCTCAGTCTCCTCATCTGCAAAAGGGGAGTGGTTAGAGAACCTGCATCTCAGATTTATTGTAACAGGAGCCTGAGACCATTGACTACGTAAGCTTTCAGCTTGACTTGTTTCCTGATTATCTCTTAACCCAACCTAAAACTGCCTTGTTAATAGGAATGAAGCCATGGTGAGCAAGATTCCATGTGAATCCTTTCCTCTTCAATGTTTTCTATAACAACTGTGTTTTTATAGAGGAGGAAAAAAACCAATAACAGGAGTAGCGCGTTCACATCTCTAGCACAGCTCCCTGGAGGGGGCAGACGTGTCCCCATAAACATCCCAAGCAGCAGAAATGAGACAGAGCCTTGCCAGCCACACTCTGGATCTTGTGCTCAGTGTGGGGTCTCCTGCCTCCCCCACAACACCCCGGGTCGCACACAGCTGATGAATGCACCCCGAATGGCACACCCTTCACCTGGTAAAGAATCCTGTAAGACTTGTACTGTTCCGCTAAATTAAAAAGGAAAAGAGTAAGAGCAGCGCAAAGCTAAATCGTTTCCACTTCAATTAAATATTTATGCCTTGGGGTCCCTTCAAGACTAAACGTAGGAGAACATGCCTGCTGAGCCAAAAAGCCTCCAACACAGGGCTGCCCGCATGCCCAGGGTCCACCAACGGTCTGCTCTCTCACCTGACATCAGCACAGGGACTTAAGCCTCCCCAGAAAAGCTAATAACTAGCCTTATTGCAGCTTCTGAAGTCCTTCCAGGGGCAACTTTCAGCCCCCCTTTCACAGTGAGGTCAAGTAACCCGGCCAGGATACCCAGAGCCTGGGGCCATACCCCACAGGCCTCCCCGAATCTCAGCCCAAAGCCAGCAAGACTCAGCAGCTTTTAGATGGGGGGTGGGAGTGAGGAAGGGGGGCCATCTGCCAACCTCATCCCTTCCCCATGCACCTTCCCTGGGCTCCTCCTCCCTCAGTGCCAGGCACTGCTCCTGGGGCATGACACATGCCCACATCTGAGCATGCTGGGATTCCAGAAAGTCAGGATTTCAGAGTGAATTTAGGATGGGCTTTCGTGCTGTTGCCCATTTCTCACTGATCTCAGGAGAATGGTCAGAGGACACTATTTCTTGGGGTTCCCAGGGTGTGGGTCCCCCTGTCCTGCCCTCACCACTGTTGAATGGGGACAAACATGGACCCCAAAACTAGCCATTCTTGATGCAGCACAGTTCTTCCTAGAGGACAAAGCAGACCATATGGCTCTCCTTGGCTTCCATCCCTCCCCCTGCTCCCCTTCCATCAGGACCCACCCAGCAAGGACAAGAATGAGAACTCAGAACCGCATTCCAGGCCTCTTGCAGCTGACTACTTACTCCTTTCTCCCACCACCAATCCTGCCAACTCCATGCCCATATGCTGCTCCCATTTTCCTGAAGAGCCCCCGGCCCCTCAGGAGACCCTGAGTTTAGGCTGCACCCTCTCCTAGACGGCTCCTCTGCCCCCATCCTCTGCAAACTCCTATGCATCCGGCAATGACCAGTACAAAAGAACCCACATGTACCACTCACAAGGAACATTTACCGACTCCCCCAACTACTTGGCCACAGGAAGCGGGTTCTATGAGATGCGTGCCTACCCTATAATGTCTCAGGATACTGAAGCAGTTGGGGTCTATTTTGCTCCTCCAGATGGGAAAGCTCTAGATTGTGGGGCTAGCTATGTCCTGTTGGCCATGTCATCCCCAGCTCTGGGCTCACTCCTGGTCCAGAGGAGAGGCTCAAGGAGTGCTTCCCAAGTCAGTGATCGAATGAATTAATACTGTGGCTCACAGTTGCTTCCAACAGCCCGATAAATAAGGCATTCTCATCCTTTCTCAAATCCACATCCACGGCCCACCAGCGTGGAGGCTCCGTGGCACCTGCAGGAGGTCACCAGTTGCCACACTGAGTCTCCCAGTGTGACAACAGGGAAACCAATCTCGTGCCAGTCTGGTGAGCATCAGGATGCAGACCAGGGAAGCTCCTGCTGAAAAATTAATCGAGGCCACTGGTCTGCGTGGCTCTGTGCTCCAGGGCAGGGCAGGAACACCGCTCCACAGGCCCCCCAGATCTACTCTGCATTCCTCCCCGATTTCCAAACTCAATCAGCACAAATCACTCATCTCATTTTTTCCCAGAGTTAAACAACAAATTGCTTTGCCACTTTCTGGCATCTGTTGTTCTAATGGGATGTGGAGAACGGCAGGCGAGGGCCTTGACGAGTGGGCCCTGCTTGTCCCCAGAGGCACTGCCGCCAACCCCTCCCCCACACCCTGCTGCCCTGCCATCCAGGGAGAGGCAACAGATAGAACACACCTCTGCTCTAGGAAGGAAGCATGTAGTAAGCACCTGTTACAGGCTGCTGTCTTCTTCTAAAACCCCCTTTAGCTCCAAGAAAGCCAAGTAAATAGTCCCACCCCTCCCCCATCCTAAGCCCAACAGATGGAATACGTGTAGGATTCAAAACCGGGTCTCTTGACAGTACTGTCTCGTCTTCTCTTTGTTGATGGGCTACCAGCGAGCGCTATTAATGTGGGACGGACAGCATCAGAGGCCCCGTTCCTTCCTCCAGGTGTTACGCAGGAAGGTTCCCCAGCATGGTGGTCAGAGCGGGGCTTCAGGGCCAGACTCGCTGGGCTGGCATCCTGGCAGGATGACACACAGTCGGGGCCCCATTTTCCTCACCTGGACAGCAGGAATAAGGACCACGGGACCCCGGCGCACCCAGGCACGCAGCCCGCAGCTCCTCACTGGACACCATCCAGAGTAGGCGCCACTCCCAGTGGGCCTCCTGGGTTTATTCACACCTCCTCTGTGCCAGACCAGCACTGATCCTGAAGTCTGAGCTCCAGCCACGGAGAAGGCTGCTGTGGGGACAGACCATGGCCACATGCTGACCACAGTGAGGCCGTGAGCACCAGGAAGGCAGGGGGCCAGGATGTCCATCCCATGTGCTCAGACGCTTACAGATAGGAGTGTTCCCCAATTTTTATCTGGTTTCCTGTATGTCGGGGGCCCCTCGGCCAAGGAGAACACATTTGGTGGTGTTGACTGTCTGGTTGGCCGACCTGTAATGATCAGGTAAACTCCTCACATCTACCACCCACACAACGTCCCACTCGCCTGCTATACAGGTGATGTGCTCGCCCTCCGAGAAAGGAACCCGGGCTACCCTGTCATCTCCCACTCAGCGGGGAAGGGCAAGCCAGGCACCGCGTGTGTGAGGAAGGCATGCTGGGCTCAGAGCCCCGCCATTCACCCCAGGGTATGTGACTGCTTCACCCAGGCTCACTGCCCTCCCCTGGGAAAGGGGAGCGAGAACCTTATTCCCAGTCTCCTACACAAGTAAATTGAGGATGTAGGTGGCCTTTTATACACTGCAAAGTACAGGGCCCCAACACCAGGAAAACAAAAATATCCTGTTCAAAATGGGCAAAAAAAACTTGACATTTTCTCCAGGGAAGACAGACAGATGAAAAGATGCTCAATGTCACTCACGATCACGGAAAGGCACTCGAAACCACGCCATACTACCCACACCTCTGTGTGCAAAGCCCTGCGGAAGGTCTGGGCACTGGCACCCTGGAGACTGAGGTGTCATTACTAAGGAGACAACGAGGGGGTCTTAGGAAGGTCAAGGAGATAGGTCCCGCCTGGTTAGGGGTAGTGGGAGGTGGGCCTCCTGACTTCTCTGCTTCCGCAGGATTTTCATAGCACAATGCAGAACATGCAGGGGCCCCTCACTCATCCAGAGGGGCGAAGAAGCAACCTCCCCTCACCGGGGCACCAAAAAGAGCCAAAGAGAAGGTTCTGGAACACAGAGGACAGATGTTCACAGGCCTAGTCCCCAAGTGGCTGTTCCATCTCCTTGTCCTTCCTCCCAGATAGATCCATTCAGAGCCCCGGAGAGTGGGGGAACCTGGGGATGGGCCAACCAAAGCCAGCCCACGGCATCCTCGAGCCCACCTCTGCCGGCTGTGTCTCCCTCTGGACTCAGAAGGCCACTAACCACTGCTAGCCACACGACGACAATGGGAAACACACACCCCTGGTGTGAGGGTTACTGGGGGAGGAGAAGCAGAGAGCCGGTTCAGGAAGCTCTGATCTCCAGGCACCTCCATTTCCCCTTGCTGAGAGTCCACGGATGCGGTTCCAGTCCCTCCGTCCACCCAGAAGTCGGGCGCTGTTCTGGAAGGCCTGGCGAGTTCACGGCCGAGGCCGCCACAGAGTCAGCTCTCTGAGTCTGGAGCCCACAGTCTCCCGCCGACCAATACGGTGTCTGCCGCAGAGGTCACCTGGTGACACCTGCTCCCGGCCCCCAAGGAAGAGGGTAGGGCAGGGGGAAGTCAATCTACTTGAAGACACGCCTGAGCCCCCAGGGAAGTCTCAGGATCAGTGGTCCCCCAATCAAGCAGGCAGAGCAAGGAGCCTGTGAACTCAGGACCTGCATCAGTCTCGTTACCCCTTCTCAGACCACCACCGCTGTGCAGACAAGCAGTGGACTCCCCAGGACGGAGGCCCCTGCTGCACTCGGACCTTGCCCTCCAAAAACCAGATGATGGAAACCCTGTAGGAGGGACCAGAGGTATGCTGTCTGCCAACTGCCAGCCCCAAGACCTGAGCTGTCACTCAGCCTGCAGATGTGACCCAAACAGCAGGTGGGCATCAAGAGGACAGAACAAGACCTTGAGCATCAGGGGTGAGCCCAGGGCCCGGCAGGTAAGAAGGCGCTCATGAATGCCGGTCATTCCCATCATGGTGCATTGACTCGGGGCAGCTCTGGGCCAGAGCATCATGATCCTGCTGTCACAGAACCTTGGGGTGGGAGGGAGACAGGCTGTATAAAGCCTGGCCAGCCAAGCCAGTACCAGGGACTTGCAGAAGGGTGACACCTGCACAATGGAGGTAGCCATCCCTCAGAGAATCTTCCAGAGAGGCCTGGGTCATAATTGGAGGGGACTTGGAGGGGCGGGCTGTGGGACTGGATGGACATCCCAGCCTGGGCTCAGAAGCCCCCTGATCACACAGTCTGTGGCCACTGTACAGACGAGCACTGGCATGGCCTGGTGGCACCCGTGACCAGAGGACACTCAGCCACTGAGGGTGGTGGGCGAGGCCCCGTGGGCTGGGGTAGGTGCTGGTTCTCAGGCTGGGGTCATCCACGGGCTCCCCCCTTCAGACATAGAGCAAGCCCTCTCCCGGTGGAGGACAGACAAAGGCGAGATTAGGTCATGCAGGACCAGGATGTGGGGCATAAGTTAATTTGGGGAGAGGCCTGCACCCCCAACAGAATCATCACTTCCTCAGGCCTGACACCCCCTTCTCTCCTTTCTTTTGACATCTCTGGAAGGGCAGGCATCTTGAGGAAGTTTCTGGCAAACGTGAGCTGTGCCTTTGGCCTGGGCGTTCCTGACTCCCCCAGTGGGAAGTGGTGGGAAGGGAGAAGAGTGTGGAAAAGTGGGGGTAGGGGAGCAAAACCCTTAACGGAAACGCGGTGCCTTCTCTCAAGTGCGGTGCCATGAAAAACTCAAAGAACCAACTCAGCAGGAGTTTGGAACACACGGTCCCAGTCCTCAGGTCGCAGCCGCAGACGTGAACAGGCCATGGCAGGCTGGGCACAACTGGGAAACAGCACATTGGCTACTCCCCAGATCTCAGCGCCCACCCCAGTCTTCTCGCTCTTCCCTCCAGACTCCCACGTATGTGCCGCTCATCTTCCAAACCCCAACTCCACGATTCCACGACTCTCCACAGCTAATCCCTGCAAGCCCACGGTTGACCCCATAGGTGCAGGAGGGGACCCGTGGCCTGGGCTGCCCAGGCTGCCGCCAAGCAGCTCTGGGTCCAGGGCGCAGTGCTGGCCACAGCTGGGGGTCTGCTGCTTGGCACCAAGTGGGTCCCCGCGGAGCAGAACTCAGTGTACCATGGAATGCCTGGACCGCACCTCACCCCGCCCGGAGCCCGAGACGTGTCAGATCCACTGGCTGAGGGGGAAGGCAGGTCCCCAAAGACAAGGACAATCCAGAGCAGCCCCGAGGAGTGCACAGCCCCCAAGTGGACAGAAGGGAGGGGAAAGAACAGGCTCTCAGAGGGGGCATTCGTGTGACAGAGCAGGGCCCAGAGAGGCCCTGCCTTCCGCCTTCCTGCACAGGTGAGGGAACCCCTCTGAGCCTCAGCTTCCCCTTCTGCGAAATGGGGGTGATAACTGTGTGTCCTATCAATTCCAGTGCCCAGCACAGTGCCTGGCATACAGTAGACCCACAGAAGATGTTTGTTGAATGAAGGAATGAGTGCTGGATGGACAGGACCAGGAGCTCACTTACGAATGGGCCTGACTCGAGCCCAGCAAGAATGGGTGCTGTTGTCCTCCTGCCCCAGGCCGATGGCATGGAGGTTCTGAGAACAGCCCCTGGAATTGAGCAGTGGGCTCCCAAGGCTGTGGTTCCCATCAGAGACGGCAGTCGAGCCAAAACTGGGCAATGGATACGAGAGCATTTATAAACTAGAAGCTTCCACATGAGACTCCCCTTGTTACTAGCATTGAACGCCTCTGTGGAGTAGCTCCTAAGACCCCAAGGCGTGTGCTTGACCCCCCATGTGTGAGATTTCCTGAGCAGAAAGGAAGCGTCCCATCTGCCTATTCATTTACCTCACAGATAACCATGAGCACCTGCTCCAGGCTGAACTGGGCTCCCCACGATCTGTATGTTGAGGTCCTAACCCCAGCACTCGGAATGTGCCTGTCATTTGAGGTGGGGTCTCTGGAGCGGTGAGTAAGGGGGATAAGGTGGTTGGGGTGGGCCTGGATCCGTCATGACTTGTGCTCTTAGAAGAAGAGATTCGGACCCAGATACACTCAGAGGGACACAGGGACAGACACCTACCACACGCCAAAGGGAGGGGCCTCTGAAGGAACCAAAAATGTCAACACCTTGGTCTGGGGCTCCCAGCCGGCAGATCTGGGAGACGACCGTCTCTGGGCCACATGGCCCATGTGTTCTGTTCCAGCTGCCCTGGGAAACGAACACAGTGATGGGGACTGTGACTGTCCAAGAACTTACATGGCCAGGCACTGCTTGAGGCTGCTTCCCTGTGTTAACTCATTTCGTCCTCCCAGCAAACCTAGGAGACAGGTCCTGTAAGGAACCCATGTTGCAGAAGTGGACACTGACGCACAGAGCAGGTAAATCACTTGGCAGGCACTGGGGATAAAGAGATGGCCATGATATTGCCCCCTGCCTTTGAGGACCTCAGTGTGTGGTCCAGGAGTCCAGCCCGAGAACAAACACCCGACAGAGGCTTGGGATGGGATCAGAAACTGCAGGGCTGGGGGCCCCTGTGTGGACCAAACCTCTGTGGGCAGAGAGGAGGGAGGAGTGGTAGAACCTTCCAGAGGGAGGCAGAGCAGGAGCAAAGCCTTGGCAGGATTGTGGGTGTGGCACATTGAGGGAAAGACACAGGAAGGAACCCAAAAACTAAGATCGTAGGGTCAACTGAGAAGGGCCTTAAATGCTTCGGCCAAGTGTGAGCTCACCCAAGAACTTTAGGCGACTCTCTCTCTCTCTTGTCGCCGGGGAGGACAGTGCTACCATGTCCTAGGCCAGGAGGAAGGAATGGGTACAAGGGTGGGAGCTGAGCAGGAATGCCAGGCTTCACGACAGATGGATGGGAGGAGAGGGAAAAGGAGGGCGAGGGGCTGCCCACCCTGGCCTCACGGCCCATGCAGGGGGGAAGGAGGAGGAGAAGAGGCTCTGGACAGTAGAGCCCTATCCCAGAGCTGATGGGGCCTTGCGAGCAGCTCCTTCCACCAGCTCCTCCAGCTTGAGGAATGGGAGGCTCAGAGAGGCCGAGTCACCTTATAGGTCACACAGCATTTCGTGGCAGGACCTTCTCACTGCTGCCTGGGTGAGCCTCTTCTCTCCTAAGGAAGGAGAGATCCCAAGAACCCCCCAACCATCCCCACTGCCCCACTTGGGTATCTCTGGGATACTTCCCTCCCTGGTGCCCTAACTCAACCCCCACCTCCAGGCCTGGAATGTTCTCAGCCCTATGGGGAAGAATGGGTCCACCTCTGATGAGCCTCCCTGCCTTTCTGTCCTTACTGCCGTGCTGTTGGTTCCTTGGGGAGGTTGATGGCACATGCCAATCTGAGGGAGGCAGGAGCCTGGGCAGAGGGGAAACCCAGACCTATGGCTTGCCTGCAGGGGTGGCCACCTAGATGTCCAAGGGGGCTCCCTACGATGAGGGCAAGACCCTCCCAGCTGGTCAGCTCTGGGAAGCTTTATTTGGGAGAGGATCCTTTTAAACCCTATGCGCCTCAGTGCTGACCTGGACACGTGGCATCTCCCAGTGCTGTCCCTCCAGAGCCCACACTCCTGGGGACCCCCCCATACCCCAGGGTGGGTCCCAATTCCTAGGACTCTGACAATGGCAGCCACAGGAGGAACTGGTCAACCCAAACACAAAATCGAAACCAGCATGTGTGTCAGTCCAGACTCTGGCCCCAGGGGAGTAGCTCTGAGGGCCCAGACCTCCTGTGCACCACAGGCCCCACTTACAGATGAGCAGAGTGAGGCCCAGAGTGATAGGAGGCCTTGATCCAAGGCTGTCAGGCCGTTCCGAGCAGAGGACAGGAGGAAGAAGGGCAACCCATGCCCGCTGCCTCCGATAGGCAGTAACCCCAAGTCCGGAGGTGGACTGAGGACTGGGTCTGGTGGGCTCTCCTGAAACACGGGAAGACCAGTGCCCGCGAGGTTGGCAAGGCAGCCACCACGTACATGCACAAACACTTGCTGCCTGACTGTTTTCTCATGCCCACTGCTAGGCTGAGAAGCACGCTCTGGGGGAAGAGGCTCTCCGCAGGCCCCCGTGGCGGGCGCTGCCAGGAGCATCTCGGCCTGCAGGAGCACGGAGCTCCCGTGAAGGCCCAGCCCGCTGCGCTGTCTGCTGAAGGGCTGACTCTGAGCCCCAGGACACTTTCCTCATTCACACGCTTGCTCATTCATTCATTCATTAGCCCACTCATTCATTTACTCATTCACTCAATCATTCATTCAATCCCTCCCTCGCTCATTCATTCCTCACCTCACTCATTCATTCACCCATCATACATTCCCTTATTCACACCATCATTCATTCATGTATTCAGTTTACTGAATTAACTCGTTTACTCACTCATTCACTCAATCATTCACTCACTCACTCTCATTCATTCGATTCTGCACTTACTCACTCCTCACTCAATCATTCATTCATCAGTCAATCATTCATTCATGTATTCATGCCTTCACTCATTTACTCATTCATTTACTCATTCAGTCAATCCCTCATTCACTCACTCCCACTGTGGCTGATGAACTTCCCATATGCCAGGCCCTCTCCAGATGCTGAGCACAAGTCAGGAGAGCCCTGGAGGCTGGGGCACATCTGCTGTGGGAGAAGCAGCTCACCTCATTGGGTCATTAAGGGAAGAACTTAGAGCTGTAGTGAGCACAAGAGAGGGGGCTGAAGAGCCTCCAGGCCATGAAGCTGAGCATTGTGGGGCTGGGGGCTCTGATCTGGTGCGGGAGGCCTCGATGTGCAGGTGCGTGAACCAGCCTGGCCCTGAGCAAGGGTAAGGAGGTGGTGGTCTCCTGTGAAGTTTCCTCATGAAGGCTGACCCCTACCAGAGCTGCAGGGTCCCTGGAAGGGTGAGGGAGGGGGCGCTGAGACAGGGCCCACATGGTTCCTCTGGTTTCCCTAGTCCCTCCCCACGGGCAGAGGGGGATACCCACTAGTGTGTCCCTGGGGGACTCAGTATCTCAGACCGACTTCTCTCTTGAGTTAGAGAAGACCCTCCATCCATTCGCACCAGACACACACAAGGAAACTGAGGCACAGAGAGGGGCAGACAAGCCTGAGGTCCCAGAAGGTCTGACTCACATCACGGGCTCTGCCCACATGCATCTCAGGGCCCCTCCATCCCTTGAGACCCTTACTATGAACAGAAGATGCCATGTCCCTGGGTCCCGTGAGCCCCATTCTTTGGGTCATTTAAAGGATAAGGGGGAGAGTGAATAGTATTTAGTAGTTTCAAGGATCAAGAATTTCCCAATGTTTCCCCAACTCCCGCCCCTCCCTCTTGCCTAGTTCCAAGTTCCTTTTCAACCCAGCTCACCTCTGGGGGCGAGGAGGTGGCTCCCTGGGGACCCCTGGGTGTGGCAGAATGTCTGGCTGATGAAGGATCAGGGGGAGGAGGTCTCGGAATTCCTGGAAACCTGGAGGGAACCTCCAGGCCAAAGACCACATGAGAAAAGAAGCCTGAGCGCCAGGGCCAGCTGAGGAAGGGGGCATGGAGGGGGAGGGTGCCGGGAGGCTCAGCAAGCCTAGCACTGAGCCTGCCCATGTGACCGCTAGAGGTATAGTCAACAGATCCATGGCATGACTATTCAATAAACAAATGATAACATCCAGCCCTTTCTGAATGTGGGTGCCACACAGATCACCTGTTGAGCAAAACTCCGGATCACAGTCTGTGATCCACAGTCTGTGATCCACAGTCTGTGCGATTGCAAAGATGCCCAAGGAGGGTGAGAAGGGGAGGGCAGGAGGGAAGCGAGGGAAGGGAGGAAGGCAGGCAGGCAAAAACCTCCTTCTGAATGCAGGCCCATGAAGTCTGCTCTTCTGCTCTGCCTGGCTGGCATGGGGCTCTGGAGCCCCCCTTGGCCACACCTAGTGACTCGGGAGACACTCCAAGATCCCAGTTGGTTCTCCCCGGAAACCCACCTGCTCACTCAAGCACATGTCCCTGGGAGACTTCAAAAGGATGATGGCCGTGGGATTAACTATCATAGCAAAAAAGGGGAACAACATGCAAAGTGGCCCTCTGAGGGGAAATGGACAAACGGCAGGCTATTCATACAGAGGAATCCCACCTACCATTAGGGATCCATTTTGGAAACACAACACCATGCGGGGAAGAGCAAGCAGCAGGCAGGGATGTCCATGATGGAACCAGCCGTGTGGGTCGAGAGGGCACGACACAATGGCATGCACTGTTTATGGGCACAGACAGATGCACCAAAACCGTGCAAACAAGCAGGAGAATGGAATACATCCATGTGTGCATGGAGGTCACATGGCGGGGGGGGGGTGGGGAGGCGGGAGAGAGGGAGGAAATGTCTGTGCTATAGCTACAATGTTTGACTTCTTTCAAAAATCTCACTCACGTTCGCCAAATGTCCACATCTGTCTAATGTCCATGGGCAGCTAGGGATCAGTTACATTGTTTCCCCCATTTAAATAGTTTCACAATTGCAATTTTTTAACCATTAGGATTCATCTCACCTGGGAAGCAGCCTGAGCTGAGTGGCAGGTGGCAGGAGCCAGGGGTTCATGTCCTGAGCACCCCCAGGCTGCTGGAGGACCCCAGATGCTCGCTCTGACTGCCATGTTTCCAAGTCCACACTCTCAATGTATGAACTGATTTTTTGGTAAATTGAGTTATCTACTCCTCCACGGAGAACAGAACGTTTTCCAGGAGGGGATCAGCCAGCAAACAGAAATGACAGGATCTAAGGGGGCTGCCACACACTGGGGGACAGTGGTTTGAATTCTCTGAGCCTCTGTTTCCCCATCTGTGGATTGAGAGGGGATGGACATGGTGATTCTGCCTCGTGAGAGATCCCAGTGCCCTTCCATGTCCTTCGGGAGGGAGGGTGGAGAATGTGATCTGGATGGGGAAGGTGGGGCCCAGGCCCGAGAGCATTCAGCCAGGTTTCCCCATAGGCAGGACCAGAATACCATAGTCCCTGCCCCTCTTCCCAGACTGCCCCAGGATCCAAACAACCCAGGTGTGGACAGACACTAGAACAAATTGTCCCCAGAGAACTGAAGCAGCAGGTCATGGGGACTCAGAGGGCAGCCATCTAATTTAAACCTGGGCCCCCAGGTGTCAAAGCGGCTGGTGCTCCACTTGAAACAGGAGAGCACACTGCCCCCTGCAGGCTGTGGTGATTAGTACATGCGGGTGCACCTGGGCCTCCCACCCCCACCTCGCCGCCCTGTGCCCTGAGCCCAGCGCCCAGCACAGGAGACCCTCCATTTACCCATGGGCAGGACGTCATCTTGGCAGTTTCATCACCAGGACAAGCCTGTGGCTGAGGACAGAGGAAAATCAAGATGCTGTCAGACCTTGAGCCTGTCTGCACATCCCTTGGTTCATGAACCCCCAGGCTATGGCCACCTGTCCAGCCATCCTTCTTGGAAAGGGGTGGCTGGCCAGGTGCCAGCCATGCCCTGTGGGTATCCTGGACACAAGCGCCCCTGGACTGAGCAACGCACCTCATTGAGGGACTCAGGCACTGGGATCTGGGACAAGGCCACCAGCAAATAAGGCAAACAGTCCATTAGCCGCCACCACCCAAGGAGCAGGGGAAATTGCACAGATGGGAACAGGGGACTCAGGAGCCACTCAAAGAAATGGTGTGCGAAGGGTGGGAAGGACGCACACCAAGGCAGCAAGACTGTGCTCTCTGGGCAGTGGCCCCGGGTCTCCCCTCTCCTTCTGGTTCCCAGTTTCCATGATCGCTCACAACACAAAGGGCTTGCTGGAACCAGGGTGCACTCTTACTCCAAGGTGACAGAAGTTAGCACTAGGGTGCAGTCCCCCCAGGTCTGTGACAACAGCAACCCCCTCTGACCTCCGTTTAACCCTTGACAGTTAACCCAGCTCTTCACAGGAGTAAAACGGGGCACAGAGCATGGGGCAGATTATGCCTAGAACACCAGCCCGCCAGGAATGAAAGGCAGCAGCATAGTACAGAGGACCAGCCTGTGGGTACAGGCACAGAGTACAAGGCCAGCTGAGCTAGAACTAAATCCTGCTCGGAACTTCCCTAAGCCTCAGTGTCCCCATCTAAAATGGGGCCGAGGGGGGCCGGGTTGAGGGCTCGCCATGTGCCAGGGACTTATGTAAGTGCTCAGGAAGCCCCAGCAGGATCCCCCCTCCTAGATGAGGCAAGGAACGGGCACAGAAATTAGCACACCCAGCCTGGACACTGCCCCACCTGTGCATCCAGGTGACCTCCCTGTGGGGAATTATGGGGATGAGGCTTAACAGTTGTTTCAGATAAACCCAAGCTCCTTGTGAGGTGGGGGATCCTTCTAGAACTCTTTCCCTGTTGAGAGTGTTGGTAAAGGTAAGACAGCTTCACCCAGATCCTTCAGGCTGTGGGGTCATGGAGAGAGGCCACAGAAAACACCTGGCTGAAGCTTAGGGAAACCTCAGACTGCAATTAGTTGCCATAGCCTGGGCCATGCCTCAGTTTCCCCAAGCCCTTGACCTGACATGGTGGTGTCTCTAGGAAGGACACGGGCTCTGATCCCTGCATCCCAGGCTGGCCCCACAGCTCTGCATGTGTGATGTCCCACAGGGTCCCCACACATGACGTCAGCTTGGCTCCCTCGGCCCCAATGCCAGGGCACCTCCCATGGGTCGGGTCCCACTCCATATTGAGAAGCAGTCTCCATCTCTACACAACAGTCAATGACAAGCTGGAGGGCAGGGGTGGGGGGACACACCATCCCCCCAGGGCTCTGGGAGGGTTACGTGACGGCGGGGTCCCGGGCCTTCCAAGTACATCAGAACAATCCTCCAACCCCTGTATGTGCCTCAATGCCCACAGATCTTCAAAGATGACAGTAGCGGCTGTGAGCTGAACAGGTCCCCACATTCATATGCCCAAGTTTCAGCCCCCAGGACCTTGGAATGTGACTTCATTGGGAAATAAGGTATTTAGAGGTCATTCTGAGGTCAGCAGGACAGGCCCTAATGCAGTGCATCCTCCCACCTTCCAGAAAAGGGACACGCCCACGGAACACCAGGTGAGGATGGAGGAGGCAGGAGCCTCTGAAGGAGCTAGCCCTGCCAACACCTGGACCCCGGACCTCCAGCCTCCAGCCTCCAGATCATGAGAGAATACATTTGTTTTTTAAAGAAACACTTTTTTTTTTTAAGATTTTATTTATTTATTTGACAGACAGAGATCACAAGTAGGCAGAGAGGCAGGCAGAGAGAGAGGGGAGGGAAGAAGGCTCCCTGCTGAGCAAAGAGCCATATCCCAGGACCCTGGAATCAAGACCTGAGCCGAAGGCAGAGGCTTTAACCCACTGAGCCACCCAGGCACCCCGAGAATAAATTTCTGTTGTGGAAGCTCTGCTCCCGCTCCATTAGGGGCCCATGGACACTGACAGGGGCTCCGAATAGAAAGAAATAGAGAAAAATAGGGTCCCACTATGAGCGGTTTGGGGGCGGTTCCCTGGGGGGATGGGTGGGAGCTGGGCCTCTTTCATTTTCCTCCTGCATCCTTCCTGCACCCCCAAGCCCCCAGTCCATCTTCTTTTGAGAGCCCTCGTGCTCCCCACTGGCAACCTCGGCCTCTCTGAGCCCCTGTGGCATCCATGCCAGCTCCTGTCCTGGAAACTGCCCTCCTCAAGACCACCAGCACCCTCCTGGTGGTCCAAACCTTCCAAGACCCCCCGGGGCAGCAACCCCCTGCCGTCTCCCCTCTCCCATCCCCTGGGGCTCCTCTCTCCAACATCTCCCCACTGTTTCCCAACCATTCTCGACCTCTGAACCTCAGATACCACCCAGAGGCAGGGCTTCCATACTTTCTCTTGGGTCTGGAACCCCTATAGAGTGGGGGGGGAGCCCCAAATGTCTGTCCCAATGCAGTCCCGTGTGCCTCTCCCACAGGATCTCACCCTGCTCGCCCTCTTCTCCAGGTCACCATTTGCCCTCCCCAACCCACTCTTCCCCTCCTGGGTCCCACCACACAAGTCTGGGCTTCCCCTGGACCACTGGTGCTGGCCCAGTCCCCTGTGTCCTTCTTCCGTCATCTGTGCCATGCTCAGGGTCAGGCACCTGTCTCTCACCTAGATGTCTGTACAACAGCCCACAGGTCTATCTGCCTGGATCCCCTCCTCCAGGCCACTTTCTGAATTACTCAGGTCAAACACTGGTCTATCCCTGACTTCTCTCTCTCATATTCCATATGCAAACCAACAGTGTATTCTATTGGCTCTAACTTCAAGTAGAACAGGAATCCACAGCCTTGTTACTCGGACCCCCATCACCAGCTCTCCCTGTTTCCACCCTGACTATTCCTACACCCATGTGCCCCAGGACCTTTGCACAGGCCAGTCTCCCTGCTTGGAGAACACCTCCCCCAGACACCCATCTGGCTTGCATTCATACCTTCTCCAAATTTCCACTCCAACACAGTTGAATCACTGAGGCCTTCTCCAACCTCCCACCCACTCTGGACCCCCATGTGACTTCTCTTCCTTGCTCAACACCTTCTTCCACTTTACAGCATGGACATATTCAGTACATTTGTTGTTTAATTTCTGCTTCCTCCCACTATGCCCAGGGGCATGGGGCTCTGTTTCATGGACTCCGATAGGCCCATAATCTAGAATGGCATGGGCACCCAGTAGGTGCTCAATAAATAATTGCTGAATATATGCATAAAAGAAAAACAAAATAAACAAAGTACAGGCATTTTCCCTGAGGACTTTAGGGGTCACCGTTCACTCCATCCACAGCAGATGGGTCCTGGGCGCGACTGACCCCAGACATACTCTCCCTCTAACGGAGCGCAGGAGAGTCCTACCCTTGTCGCCAGCCTTCTCCCTTCACCTGTGGCCATGAGACAACCTGCTTTACCTGCCAGCGGGGCTCCCCCAGGTGCTTTCCCACAGGCAGCCTCGGGGGGTGGGGGTTCCTGAGCGGGGCTTGTTCTAGGAAGACCCCCTAAGCTGCAGCTGGCCCAGGGAGGGTCCTGGTGGGGAAGCACCTGGAAGATTTCAGATGGGCTGGGAGGAAGCCCAGACTCAGAGGAGGAAAGTGGCAGAGGGCCAGCCAGGGCGCTGGACACGTGCTGACGCAAAAGCACACCTGGCATCCTAAGATCCCGGATCCTCAGAGCCCCAAAGACCTGCGCCCTAATTCCTCTGGTCTCTGGGCCTCATGCACCGTGGCCCCTGGGATTCTATACCTCACAGCCTGGGACAGGGTTCACAAGTGCCTGGAGTTGCTGACCAGAACAGCTGGAAGCTTCCATGCCTCCCCTGGCCTTTGGGTTTCAGGACAGAGGAATGAAGGTCTGCCTTTAGGGTGGGTCCTCATAGGAAGAGGGAAATCTGGAGAAGACAGATGCCCAGAGAGCAGCCAGTTGAGGACAGAGGTGCAGAGGAAGCGAGCAGAGGGTCTCCTGCTGGTCCTCAGCGCACAGAGTGCTCGCCTGTGAAACAGCCAGGTCCCCTGTGGCCTCTGGCTCCCTGCAGATGTCACTCTGCTGTGCCTTGGGGAGCACGTGTGTCTCAGCAGGAGGGCAGGGGCCAGGGAGCCGACCGCGTCCACGGGGAGGAGGGTGGGCAGCACTGACAGGCACACAGACAACTTGCGGCTCCAGCTCCAAAGGGGCTTGGCGGTGAGCTCCCATCCCCACCAGCCTCGCACTAGGAAGGTGTTCTGACGGGGCGCTCCCTGAAGCACTGCTCAGGAATCCCACTGCCCCCGCCTTCCCCCCACACCCACACCTGCTGGCCAGGCTTGAGTCAGAGACTCCCACACAGCCCAGCTCCCTGGCAGGCCACCGCCCCTCACTCTGGGCCCTGCCAGGCCTCGCAAGACCTCTGCCCTACAGACCCCAGGCCCCACCGTGGCCGAGCTCAGTTTCCCCAACTCTCAGGCAGGCTGGGTGCTCTCCTGGAGGAGGTCCTGACACCCCTTGGGCTGTTCCACCCACACGCCTCCCCCTCCCCCGGGGGCCCTGTCTCACAGACCGCACAGAGACGGTACATCCATAAAGCAGGCACCCCGCCTCCTCAGAAGCAGCCAAAGGCTCCTCTGCGGGCCTCAGGTACTCAAGAAAGCTATGCAGCCCCACACACCCAGGTGCTCCTCCCTCCCCGGGCTCCTCACCGCAGCACAGACAGCAGCACACGCCTGCCGCAGGGCCTCTGCCCCCTCACTGTGCCACCCTGGGTACTCACTGTACCCGAGTGCCCTTGCACCTTCTTCCCAGAAGGACTGTGCAGACCACCCAGCTGCCCGAGTGCCCACCTCCCCCGCCACACGGTCCTCATTCTGCTTCCCTTCGCTCTACAGGAAGGGACTGCCTCCTTCCCCTGGCATTAGAACAGCTACTTGGTATTTACTCATTCATGGTCTGTCCCCTGGACCAGAACACCCACTCCTTGTCTGTCTTCTTCCCATTTGAGCGCCCAGCTCACAGCAGGGGTCGCAAAAATATGGGTGAAATTGAGCTGTTGTGTGAGGCCCACCCTTGGGTCCCAACATCGCCAGGTGGGGTGGGTGCGTCCTGGGCAGGGGACAGAAGCAGCCTCCAGAAGAAGGGCAGAGGGGAAGAGAGAGGCAGCCCTGGAAGCAGAGGGGAGTGAATGTCAAGCGTGACCCCAGCAGAAGGGTCAGGGTCAGGGTTAAGGTTGGTGGAAGAACAGAAACGCAAGTATTTCTGTGATCGGTCATTCTGGAACACAGGTGGGCAAGCCCAGCCGGGCTGAGACTGAAGGCAGACACTCTGAGGGGGCAGAGCGAGCTGTGTCCATCAGGGCAGCTCCCCACAAGCAAGGTGACCTGTAGGGGAGCACAAGCAAAGGGCTGAGAAGTGGGTGGTGTTTTCTGCTTGGCATCAAAACCTTCCCAACTCCCTCTTGGATGCTTCTCCATCCCCAGCTGCTTGGCTTCTCACCACCCCTCCCCACCAACCAGGCTCCACAAAGCACACTCACCACGCCCCCCCACACACACACACACTCCTTAACTCTGTTGTGACCAGCCTTATCTTTGCTTGGGAAGAAAAAGTAAACAACTTCCAGAGAACTTTCTTAAACAAATGGAATTTACAAATACAGAGAATGCCACCATTTGCTCGGTTATGAATGGCAAAAGGACAGTCACCGTATCATTCCTTCCATCTTCTTGGGATTGAAACCACAGCAATGTGTAACGATACCGGTGGGGTACCACACCTGATATCACCACTTCAAGAAGTCTTAAGGGACATCTGATCAGCACACAGAAGCTCCATGCCCTAGCCACCCCTCCCCCTAGGTGCTCACACAACCAAAACACACATCATATCCACCATGTGTCACATAGAATATACAGAACATTTGTGGATAACACCAAAGTGGAAACTATCCAATGCCAACCAACGGGGGAAAAATAGATGGCGTTATAATCACACAATGAAATGTGGCCCAGCCATCGAGGCACAGGACAGCTACAGGGTCCAAGCGGACAGCTCTCACAAGAGTGCACAGAAGCAGCAGACACATGGGACAGCATCCTGCTGGGTCCCCTGATACCAGATCTAAGACAGGTGAGCTGAGTCTTTGGTGAAGACCATCAGAAAAGTATTTGCTCTGGTTGAAGAGCAACAAGGAAGACGTTCGGGAATGTCCTGCATCACAATGGGACATGATTTCCACTGTAGGCATATTTGCCAAAACTCAATGAGTTGCAGTTAAGGTGTGTGTATTGCATATGTGTACGTTTTCTCCCAGTAGAACCAAAAGAAATACACACAAGTGGGGAAGCTGAGTTGGTGGGTTTGCTTCTCATGGTGGCAGAGGTCAGTATTTGTGAAACAACTTTTTCGACATTTTACAATTGAGCAAATGAGTGGATACGTTTAGGATAATGGAAGCCAGGCTCCTCCCTGTTGAGCAGGAGAGTCATAAATACTGGAAGGGAAAATGCTTGACTTTGCCCCAAGGTGCCAAAAGCATCCGTGCAGACCAGGCTTATAAAGACTTGTGGATGGATGGATCTGAGGGTTACACGCACATATGTATCTGTACGCATATACATGCATGTTTCTCTGTGGCCCTCTGCCTCCCTATTTCTATTATAAATACATCCTTCCTCCCTCCTGCCTCCTTGATCCCCATCAACAAGAGGTAAGTTTTGCACTGCCCTGTTCCCCTGTTCCCCCACACAGCCTAGAAGTAACGAACTCACAGTATCACTGACCACCTCTGGGGTCTGGGTTTTTGTTTCTAAACACCATTTCCCTTGAAGAGCAAGCTGATTGCAGACCTGGTTTGAGCAAAGCAGAGGACAAGCCTGGACCAATTCCTGCGCCAGAAAGAGTGGAAGCATTCCAAGAATGACGGACACAAGTCAAAGACATGCGAGGCCAGCTCACAGGGGCTCCTGTGGGCCAAATCTGGAGTCACTGAGGCATGAAAACAATTGCTGGCCATGTATAACAGCCTATTAAATAAACCGCAAGCTGATGAGTCCACATTGTAGAAAGAGAGAAGGGAAGAAAGAGAGAGGGCAAGAAAGGAGAGCTCTTTTTTACAGAAGAATGCCAACTCACAAATTCAGAAAGGAGAGGGTTTGAGCCATTAATCAGTAGATGTTAAGAGGAATGGGTAAACACTTGATGAGAACAGAATATTGACCTGATCTCAGAGTCCCTTTCTAAACACTACTTACTAATCACTAGGAGAAAGAGAGTTCTGCCAGCAAACCATCCAAGACCAACAGCACTGGGCTGCCCCCTCCCATGCTCTGATATGATGCCCTGAGGACACCAGGCACCCAAGCTGGAACCCTGCCAAAAATACACCACGGCAATTGACAATGAGCAAACCCAGGCAGACCCCAAATAATCATCCCGCACACCACTGTTTCAAAAGACAGATGAAGGCAGCTGGGAGCTATTCAGGTATCGCGTGGGGTCCCGGACTAGACCAAAGCGGGATCTGGGAAGTAGAGTCTAGATACACAGTAGCCCCAGAGCTGCCAAAACATCGGAACACGGGCTGTGGATGGAGACAAATGGGCTGTGATCATCTCAGACACTAGCCTTGTCCTCAGGAAACCAGGTATAAAGGGACTCAGGGTTGCCAACCGGCTCTCAATGTACCAGGAAAATGTGTCTCTAAGTATCTAGCGTGGAGATGGAGGGGCAGAGCAGAGGAGAGGGGCCACAGAGCAATGCACACAGGCTTCTGGGGGTAAAAGCAGGCGGGGGTCCCCCGCACTGTTTTCACAACTGCTCTCTAAGTTTAAGACTATAGCAAAATTGGGGCACCTGGGGGGCTCAGTTGGTGAAGTGTCTGTCTTTCACTCAAGTCATGATCTCAGGGTCCTGGGATTGAGCCCCATATCTGGCTCCCTGCTCAATGTAGAGCCTGCTTCTCCCTCTCCCTCTGCCGCTCCCCCTGCTCCTGCTATCTCTCAAACAAAATATTTAAAATTATATCAAAATAAAACATACCCCCCAAAAAAATGTGGGGCAACCAGAACTCAAGCAGTGGGGGGCAGCGGGGACCAGCACAGCACTTGGGGAAAATGCTCAGTCCCTATGTGACATATGCACACTGACCATGACAGTTCTGTTCCTCGATAAAACCCAGCAGAGATGGGATGGGGGAGGGGTGGCACACGTGCATTCTAAGATGTGCCCAGAAATCATCCACACTAGCCCCAAACCAGAAATGACTCAAACACCTGTGGATGGCATCCTGCCCAGGAATGAGAACCCCGGACCCACAGCCCCACACAGCAGCCGGGATGGAGATCAGACACACACCACACCCAAGAAGCCAGACACAACACGGGCAGGGTAGGGGAACGGGGCGACCGGAAGGGGCACGGTGGCTGTTGGGGGGTGGTGGACACACTTGTCTGGATTAGCACTGGCTTGGTCTACGGATCTTCACTGCCCTGAACACATAATTTGTGCCTTGTTATGGATATGTGAACTATTTCAATAAAAATTTAAAAATAAGAAAGTCCAAAAGATAAGGCTTCTAAATGATTTTTAAAAATAAAAAAATCAAAACAGGGTGCCTGGGTGGCTCAGTCAGTTAAGCGTCTGCCTTCAGCTCAGGTCATGATCCCATTATCTTGAGATCAAGCCCCACATCGGGCTTCCTGCTCAGCAGGCAGCCTGCTTCTCCCTCTGCCACTCCCCCTGCCTGTGCTCTCTCTCGTGCTCTCTTTCTCCCTCCCCCCTTCTCTCTGTCAAATAAATAAATATAATCTTTTTAAAAATTAAAAATAAAAAGCAAATTCAGTATTTCATCACAGGTCACTGTGTATACGAAGAGGAAGAGAATATTCTAGGCCCTCCAGGAAGTGTGCCATCCAGGGAAGGAGGGCAAGGCGGCAGTGTGGGGCTTAACTGTGAGGCTGAGCCCAGAGAGCAGTTGAACACAGGCCAATCACACAGCGGGCTAGGCCCTCTGCTCCCCCAGCCCTGAGCCCGCGGTCCCTATAGAATGGGCGTGAGGGCCCCACAGCATCAGACAAAACCCTGAATGAACAGCAGGCCCATAAGTGAAATGAACAGACACCTGCCTGCTCTGGGCGGCTCTAGATAAGGACACCTGATATGTCCAGGCCCATCTCTGCACATGGAGTCCAGTGGCCAGCTGCCGCCCCTGCAGCTGGGAGAGCCCACCATTTACAGCACTACCCGCATTTCTCCACTAAGGCTGCTGACAACCCTGGGGGCATGGGATGCTCCCACTGCGCCCTCTGAACCCCATAATCTGAGGGAGTGTTACACGGTAGCTCACAGCTACCCAGGGTGCGGGCCCCCACTGGGCCCCCAGGCACCTGGAGAGGGCCCAGCGGGGGTGTCAAATGGGCAGAAATCAGGCCACCGGCAGGCTGACTCTGGAATTCTCACCCAGCACTCACTTTCTTGCTTCAGAACGCTTTCCAAAACCAAGGAAGAAAAAACCAAGGTCAATGTAAGCCCAGAGGCAAAGAAGACACCTGCAAGTGCAGAGTAGTGGGGGTCAGGAGTTGGGCTATGGCAGGTAGCTGAGGCCACCATTAAGGGGTCGGTGGGGGGTGCAGTGTTGATAAGCCACAGCTGGGCTGACAGGGGCACTGGGGTCAGCAGACTCACCATCCAGCATGTTCTGTGCCCTGCTTCTCCTGCCCAGCCCTGTCACAACTGTCATGGTCAGCCCCGTCACTGTCCCCCAGTGGTGTGCAGAGAGCTCTGCCCATGTGGGGTCAGAACCTGCAGACAGCAATGAGGCTCAGGGCTGTGGAGCACTACCTAAGACCTCGGGGAGCACTTCCCAAGACCATGGGGAGCATTCCCTGCACACCCTGGGAAGCACTTCCCCACAGACCCCGGGAGCACTTCCCACAGACCGTGGGGAGCACTACCAGCAGACCCTCCAGGGAGCACTGCCCACAGACCATGGGGCCAGCCCACCACCAAGTCCCTGACCTGCCACCTGTGCCTGGAGGTGGTCACAGATGTCAGTGAAGGACTGAACACCAATGCCACAGAGACGGAGGCTCTGGCTTTGAAGAAGTCCTGTGAGTGGTTTCCCAGCTAGAAATCCGCAGCCAAGAGCAAGAGGCTGGTGAGCAGCCACAGCTCAAGCATCCTGAGCTCGCTGGGCAGCACCCCAGGCACATCCCGCAGCCTCGGCGGGGCCCTGCACACCTGTGTACCACACTCACCCCCTGCTGGCCCCTCCTGTAGCACCAGTCGCCCAGGCACCACCCCCCGAAGATGACACCTCCAAAGGGGTGCCCCCCCCTTCGAGGTAGCCGCGTCCCTCCACTCCTGGCCCCTGCCGACCCCTGTGGGTCCCGTGTGCTGGGACCGTGCTGGTCTCTGGGCTCCTAGGCACCATGAGGTCCAACCTAACTTGGCAGACATGAGCGTGTAGGAGCACGGTGAGTCCCTGGGGTCCTCCGAGGGTCACCTCTGCAAAAACTCCATCCTCCACTTTTTCCTCCCCAGCTATGCAAACACTGACCTGGCCATGCCCCGAGATCCGTGGGTGGGTGGACTTCAGGGAGAAGCTGGAGAGATCCACCTGCCCTGCTCCCGCAGCTGGTGTGGACAGGGTCCAGCATCCAGAGCCGGTGTCACCAAGGAAGAAGAGCCAGGCCATGACCTGCAAGGTGTTTCTGCAGGTGGTCCAGGAGCTAGATGAGTGGCTGGAATCCAAGACCCCAGAGGTCCTCAAGAATAACACTCCGGACTCTGTGGGTTCAGTCTTGCCTGCCTCTATCGCCCAGCAGAGCATCACCTTCATGGACACCTACCACATGTTCTTAGGTGACCAGAGTCACCCCAGGGAGGAAATGTGAGACTCTGGAGGTGTGTAGCAACCCCAGGGGAACCCAGAAAGCTGGTGAGGCCCTTGCAGCCACACTGTCCTCGGGGACAGAAGGCGGCATGTCCTGCCAAGTATGCAAGAACCTGGTCAGCCCATCACCAACAGCCTGAAGACCCACAGCATGAAGGACAATATACTGTCCTTCCTGCCTGTGATCTCGCCAGTACTGTGTGACTGAGTTCAAGCCCAGATTGTCAATGCCCTCGTGGACACAATGGACCCTGTGGCCCTGCGTCTGCCATGCCCAGCTGCTGGGCACTGGCTGGTGTGCCACAGGCCCGAGCTTTGGGGAAGAGCCAGGAGTCAGTCCTGATGTGTGGCCCTGTGGGGCTCTGCCACAGCCACAGCCGCCCACACCAAAAGGCTCCCGGGACTGTGCCCTCCAGTGGTCTGACATCTGCTAGCACCCGCCTAGGAGGCCCTGACTCCCTGAAACCCCAGGGTCCCTACGAGGTGGGTGCTGTCCCCATCCCCATTTCCCTCAGAGGAAACTGGGGCTCTGACTGGGGAGAGCAGAACCAAGAATCGGATCCTGCAGAGCTCTGTCCCAGCAGCCATGCCACGTGGCCCTGCCCTCCTTGCAAGTGTCTCTAATAGATGAAGCCACCTGACGCGTGCTGTCCTGTTCCAGTCCCCGCCCATGGTCACTGCTGTCGCGATGCTGGTGCCAGGAAGACAGGCATGCTTAGCCTGAGCTTCTGGACCCCTGGACGGTGGCACCTGCAGAGGGTGGTGACCTCTGGGGTCTCCTCCACCTCGCGGCGGCCCCTCGTCCACCAGAGCCTCAGTTTCTTGATCTGTACAATAGGGGTGACCACACCTGTCTCAGAGGGATGTTAAGACAATTCAAGGAGATGCCCATGAGATTCTTCCCTGCTGAGCTCAGTCAGTCTGCTGGGATCAGCAACACCCAACCCAGGGCTCCCCAGAGAAATCTCACTGTGCAAGCGTTGAGTAACGTGGAAGGATTCTCCTAATGCCTGTTTTTTATTCTCTCGGAAATCCTGGTCTGGGAGCGGCCGCCACAGCTGCCCTCCTTCTGGCCCCCCTTCAGGTGTCCCCTCTCATGGGAAGCCTTCCCCGATGCCCCCTGGGGCAATCTGGGCATCTGCTGTTTTCCTCTCCTGCTGCATTGTCACTGTGGTCTCCCTGGGACCATGAGCCCCAGGAGGACATGAGCCCCAGAGGGACAGACATGAGACACAATCCCTACCATGTCTGGGGCCTGGCACGGGGCTGGCTGGCACACAGTAGATGTTTGAACATTTGTGGGACACACCCCAGAAGCATGTGTCACGCGAGGCCTGGCCAGGTGAGGCCCAGTAGCTGCCTTCCATAGAATTCCCTGAAAAGAGAAGGGTCCAGACCTGGGTTGGCAGGGACCTGAGTAGGTTCTCTTCTCCAAGATACCAAACCTGAGCCTTTAGGTAGATGTCTGGGGCCCTAGCCATTGCCCCAGGGAGGGACAGCCATGCTTAGCCTGAGTTTCCATACCCTCAACACTGGTACTCAATGGCTGGCAGGCCTGGGCCCCCTGGTCAGCCCTGTCTAAGACACAGACACCAAAGGGACCACCAATCCAAGGGCTGGATACGGCCATGGGAAGAGAACTCCACGTCAGATTCCAAAACAGACCACTCGGGACGGGTGGACTTGGAAATGACCAGACCTGGCACAAACCACCATCTCTGGGAATGGCCCTAGAGACTATTGGCCTGTCAGTGCCCCCACTGGGGACCAAGGTTTGCCCCTCTCAGACAGCACAGAGCCTCACCCCCTCCTCCGGCCTGTCTGAGGAATACACCTGCTGACAGTTATGTGAGATACCACTGGTCACACACGGCTGGCCTCCCAGAGCTCAGGAGAGCTGAGCGCCACACGGGTGACCCAGCCACACAGAGCTGAGAGGCTTCCCATACCCTCCAGCCCTGAGCTCACCCAGTTTCCCCCAGTGCAAAGCTACCCAGAGCAGGAGGGGGTGGGAGGGTGCTCTCCAAACACCTGCTTTCCTCTGCTCGCCCCCACTCCTGGGCCTGGGGACCAGCTGCTCCCAGGGACCCCCTGTATGGCCAGAACTGTGCCTGGGCCCAGCCAGTGCTCTCCACACAGGTAGCCGTCCATGACCTATGTGCCCCATAGCACAGCTGGCGACGACCTCATTGCTCCCAGCTCCAGCTGGGTGGTGGCCTGGTTCCAAGCTCCGGGCCTCCTGTGGGTATGGAGGCTCTGCTCGCTGCCCCCACTGTCCTCTTCATGCCCACCTGGAGACACTGCATGCCCCATCCGGGCCACCGGGACAAAGCAAACATCGCAGCAAAGCAAGTCAAATGAGTCGTTTGGTTTCCCAGGGCAGAGACAGGCCATGTGCACACGTTACACCACGGCCGACCACATGTGCATGTGCCCAACAGGACAGTGTGCACCCCCTCAACCGAGAAACACTTTACCACTAAAACGCCAACCATCCCCATAATGTTCCGCAGGCAGGAATCACTGATCACAGACCACCACACGTCACAGAAGGGGAGTGGAGAGGTGTGAAACAGCGTGAGAATTGCCAAGGGACAGCAGTGAAATGAGGTGTGTTTGTAAGAAATGTCACTGACCAGGAAAAATCAGCAAGACCAAAAACCAACCTGAGACACCGCGGCAGGCCCGTGTGGCTACCTGCCCTGCCCCGAGACGGCATCCTGTAAGGACAGCCAGACCCTTCCTCTGGGGCTCCTCCACGTACCATCTGAAGTGAGAGGGTGACCTGCAGAGGAAGACCCACAGAGGGGGACCCTCAGGATCCCCCGTCCCAATCGCGGTGAGAAAGGGCTAGGGGTGAAGAAGTATGTTGAGTTGTTCTCATTTGAGAAAAGCAATCTGTGGGTAGAAATTTTGTACCAGATGTCAGGAAACACGGTGGCGTCCCCTCTTTTGCAAAGACTTCACAAATACAGATTTGGGGCTCTCCTGCAAAATGCAGAAGAGCAGTCATGGTGGACAGCCACCTGCCCATTGCAGAAACGCAGGCACCGGGGCCCTGGAAAGGCACGCGGGGGAGACCCCCACACAGCCCCGCCTTTCCTCCTTCCCCGACTTTCTCTTTGACCTGCAGGCATGAAGAAATCTCCCCTATGTTGGGAAGGAAGCCTAGGAAAGCTTCCCAAGCACCTGAGGATGCCCTGTGAACTAGGACAGTGGCCCCTGGTCACCTCCTGAGGGTTTCCCACCTGCCCCAGCAGCTCTGCTCAGCATCACTCCTTACCCTCCATGACCTCCACCAGGCAGCTGCCGCTGTCATCCCATGTCACAGAGACCAGAGAGATTCAGTAACTGGTCCAAGGTTACACAGCCAGCCAGCAATGGAGCCAGGAGTTCAGTCCAGGCAAGAGCGGGCCCCAGGGTCTGTGCTCCTGACCCTCCCCCCTGCTGCACCTGACATGCCAGAGGTCAAGTCCTGACTTTACTGCTCCGTGGTCTCTGCCTTATCTTCCCCATCGTAAACAGGATGACCCCTACTTCCTGGCGTCCACAGCAGAATTCGTGATCATGCGGGGAGGGGACAGCTCAGGACGCACACCATCCCTCCTCCCACACCCAACATCTTTCCTTCTGCGTCTCCAGCTTGCCTCTTCAAACATGTTTTCATGGTTTAGTTCGGTTTTTGCATATCTTCCTCTTAAGACACACTGATTTCTGGGTCTGATACGGCTGATTAATTAGCTTTCCCCCAGGCGAGCATCTTAACCACTCTGCTGTTATCTAGCGCTTCCCTCCCCAAACTCCTTTCACATCAGCAAGCTGGGGCCGGGTGCACTAGCTTCCCGCTGGAGCTGAGCCCCTGGGAGAATGCCAGGGCCATCCTGCCCGGCATCGGGGAGCCGCTTGCTCAGCGGGGGTGTTCCTCGCTTTCTCCAAACCTCCAGGCACAGGCACACAGACTATGGATATGTCATTGTGAGTGCACGCGCTCGCATCTGCGCAGAAGCTTCTGTGCAAAGCCAAAGACCAGGATCATGTGGATCCTAGCTCAGGCCCAGCCCAGCCCAGCAGGGTGAACGGGACCAGCCATGCTGCTCCCCCTTCTCCCTCCATCTCAGCAGCCAAAGGGCCCCACCAACCCACAAACAACTTCTGGAAGTAGAAGGCCTTCCTACAAGGCCCTGGGCTCACCCCACGGCACTAGGTGCCCCCCACCCCACAGCTGCCTCCTCCACCCCTCCCAGTCCATCCTCATCCCAACCTCAGGGAGGGGCAGCCCCTCCCAAGGAGGGCCCACCCCCACACGGCTGCCCCTGCTCCTGGCTCATTCTCCTCTCAGAGCACACTAATGATGCCACTTCCTACTGGCATCTGGGGTCCTCACTGCTCCCATCTCCTAGCACAGAGCCAGCTTCAAACAGGTCTCCGTGCACGTGTGTGGGAGGGATTTGGGATGCTGGCTCTGTGTGACAGCATCTGTTGCTGGAACCTCCCTCCCTCCAACCACCCGGCCCAGAGAGCCCTGTGGAGTCAGACGTTCCGGAGAAGGCTGAGCCACAGCCAGACCTCCCTGGAATCCAATATGGACACTGATCCCTCCATAAATGAAAGCAGATCGGCTCTGCTTCGTTCCAGCTCCCTGCCAAGGCAGTGTCACACCCATTCCCCGTCACCCCACTGCCGTCCCCACTTGGACGCTCTGGCCCATCCCAGCGCCACACAAGCAGGGGCCTCCTGGGGGTGGGAGTCCGAACTGTTCCTCCTGCTTCGCTCCCAGCTGGGGCACCAAACGCTGGTCAGGAAGGGATGTGGGAGACACGCAGCCCAAACAGGCCCAGGATGTGCCCAAGCCCTGGAGCCCAGAGAGGGGCAGCTTCTTGCCTGAAGTCCCTAGCCCCAGTGTAGATGGCATCCAGGGTCTGGCTCCAAGGGAAGGGTTGGGTTAGAACAGCCAGCCACGTCCAGTCACTCAGAGACATGCAGGGGCCTGAGCCCTCTCCCTGCAAGGCTTTGTTCGTCCTACAGCAAGGGGCCCCCATATTATGCCACACGCACCCCCATACCGACGTAATCACCCTCACACTGCCCTTGGGACTCGAACTGTGCCGGGATTCTCCGTGGGACCTCCAGAAGTCCCCAAAGCCAGGCTCCAGCCCAGAGGAGCTGTCCCCCCAGGCCCAGAAACGGCCCCCGCCCAGCTCCAGCCACCACCTTGACCTCCCGGTCTGCAAGGCCCAGCTTCCATAGGCCTCCTCCCCCAGGAAGACCGCCCTCGTCACCCCATCGCTCTGAAATACCCCACATTCACTGAGTCCCCCCCAGTTAACAGGGACCAAGCCTGACCTGGCACCATGGGAACTTTCTGGAAGAGACAGGGAGTCCCAGGAACCAAGCATAGTCTCTGCACATGGGCGCATCAGAGCCAGGCTTCGCTACTCACAGCTGTGTGGCCTTGGCCAAGTCACTTCACAGCTCTGAGCCGAGGTTCCCAGCATGGGTGGGTAACAAGGCACGTCTTGCTAGGAATCGGTACAAGGATTAAGTAAGGTCACTGCATCCGAGCTTGTCACCAGGCCAGGTGCACATAACTGTACACTTACCTGTGTTGTCCAGTCTATTTGAGGACACCAAACCCCGCCCCTGACCCCGAGCTTCAGCTTCCTGTAGCTCATAGAACCCCAGAAACTTGACCTAAGGCCCACTGCCCAGAGGAAGCCTGTTAGGGTCTGAGTTCACCAGATGGGTCTGAAAGACCCCCTGGCCTGATGACCCGGAAGCCAGGGGGGAAAACCTGAGAGACGCAGGGTGGGGTGTAGAGGGGAAGAAGAGAGGGAGAGAAGGGATCTTCCCTTTTCTGTTCAAAGCTGTTCTGGGTTTTCCCTCCAGAAAGAGGCACCTACAACACAGTGCTTAAGAATGGACCCCAAGAGCCGCCATTGGGTCAGCGGTGTGGGCTAGGAAGGATGTTTCCAGAGCTGGACTCAAAGCCCTTGGCTGGTGAGGACGGCCCGGCTGTCCTGGCTTCTCCACCGAGCTCAGGGCCACCCACCAGACGCTAGCAAGCAAGACTATATTCGCTGACCATGGGAAAGTCGTGCCCGGCACAGTGGGCCTGGACACACGGCCTTCCTCCCCAAAATAACACGGGCCCTGGCACACTGCTGCAGGTCCCAGGCTGTCCCAGCATGTCTGCAGCCGCTGGGGAGTCCCAAGTGTGATTCCTGGGGGACCCTGAGATGGGTAGTGTGACCTGGGGGATGAAGCTCGCACCTACTTCCCTCCCGTAACAGGGGGCGGTTGAGCTTGACAGGGGCCCAGCACCAACATCCCCAGGGCATGATGGGCACGATGATGTCCAACCCTGGGCCCTCCTGGCGGACAGTGCAGTGGCCTGGGGACAGCGCTGCCCCTGCTTCCCCTCCCCTTCCTTGCTCCTGAGGTCAGAACTTCAATCCCAGTTCTTCGGTATTGGTGGTTCAGTAACATGTTCCTCTGGTCCTCTTCTGGCCAAAGTATACCTGGATGCTCGGCCCCATGGGCCACCAGCACCTGCCTCTGCAGGTCACCTGTCTTGTCACCAAGCCTGGGGTGGGGGAGCCACCAGACTCACTCTGCAGTGGGTTCCCGAAGCAGTCGGCTAATCCCCTCCCATGCCAGCTTCCCTGCTCGGGCCCTCTGTGGGGAGGGCCTCCATGGCTAAACCACCAGCATAAACGGAGGGCGCCTTGCACAGGCTGCTCTGTTTAAATATCACCAGCACAATGGGTAGGGGGCTTCCTGCCCGTTTTGGAGCAGGAGATGGCCAGTCCAGCCCAGCCTGTGGGACTCCATAGCCAGCAAGGGACAGGGCTTGGGGACATCTAGCTAAACTGAAAACACAAGGCTCTCATGTCCCGGTGCCGGCTGCGTGCCCTCACTGTGGAAGGATCTGACAGCCAGGACTGTGCTGGAACACAGAGCACCCAAGGGTCACCTGCAGGCCTCCAGAATCCGGGTCCAAACGGGGGGGTGGGGACCCATGCAGCTCCCAGGCTCCCAGGACCAGTCCCTGAGCTCATCCCACCAAGGGGCCAAGGTCAGGGGAGGAGCAGTGTCTGTTCCACTCTCCCGTGAACCCTGATAGGAACCGCCCCCCTGGCAGCTCTCCCAACACTGAGAGCCAGCCCCACCGAGAGGTGGTTAGCACGGCAGCCTGCGGGAGTTGGGGCCGTGGGATCTGAGGTCCTCTCACCCTGACCTCAGTGCTGGCCCCACACACACAGTCCTGACTGGGTGACCTTCCAGGGGCGAGAGGACACCCAACTGCATGATGGCAGGCTAAGCAGACTTGACAGGACTCATGGACACAGCGTCCCTGCCATTGCCCCCCAACCCATAGTGACCAGGAAGCAACAGGGTCCCTTGGCGGTCCCTCACCCAGCTCCTGCTGAGACCCTCCTGGGAAAAGCCAGCCCTGCTGGGATCCCACTCCTGCTACCCACGAGGCTGTGCTGCCAACATCCTGGGCCACTGTGGGCAAGCCTCTGGATCTTTCTGAGCCTCCACTTCCCCAGCTGACTCAGAAGGCCGAGCAGACCCGGATTTCACGGCCAGCAGGCAGGGCTCAGCATCCACACCAGGCAGACAAAGGAAGTGAAGCCAAGAGGCAAAAGCACAGCCTTCTTGGGGTCACATGGTGCTCAGGCCTGGATCTCCCAGGCTCTCCAACCCTTCCGCCCAGCGCTTCTGCTTCTGGGGGTTTGCTAAGGGAGCTGAGAGTATGATCCTGCTGTTTGGATGAGGAACAGAGAACTGTCCGGCATCTCAGGCCCCATCACCTCCTCCTGACACGCAGCCAGGAAACACACTAGGTGCCAGCATTACTGGTGGCCGAGTTTCCTGAGAAGAGCCAACAACATCCCAGCTGTTCTGCTGGGCCAGTGGCATTCTCCCAGCCAGCTGCTCACAGATCTGCCTATTCCTGGAAGGCTGGAGGCCTCGGGAATCTTTCTGAACAATGGTGTGCTGGTACCAGCTCACGACAGCTCACTCTGGCTCACATCAGCTCACACCAGCTAGCTAGAGCCCCTGATGCACGTCTCCTCCAAACTCCACTGTGGCTTGTGAATGGCCATGGTAAGGAATTTACATGTCCATTCTCATGGGCCCTGAGAAGCAGCACACATGAGGGTTCTTTCCTGAGGGGCCGGTGGTTAACATTTACCAGCAGCCCCCCGTTCCTAGAGCTCACATCCCTGAGAAGGCAGCTTGGTTCTCCAGAGCACAGACCCTGCCCAAAGACACAGCAAGTACTGGGCGAGGACAGGTTCTGGTCCCAGTCTGGTCCCTGGCTGGAACCTGTCTCCCACCACCCAGAGCAGCTCACAGAGCAGACAAGCAAGATGTCTTGTCTCTGCTTTCAAGCCCTGGGCACAAGGCACTGTTCTAGACCCTGTGGCAAGAGTGAAGGCGGGCAAGGACATGGCTCCCTCCCGCCTGCACCTGGTGGGGCACACAGACATGCCATATGGGAAGAAGGTTTGGAAATGAGAACTGATTAAAATAACAGTGTTACAAAGACTGCATTTAAATCCTGAGAGCTTATGATCATCACAACAGAGAAAACAGTCCAGAGAAACTGCATCTAACACGTAGGGCTCGTGACACAGGCTGGTGGGACAGTGGCTCTGAGGGGAGGCACGGAACTGACCTCTGCTGATTCAGAGTCTGGCACGTCATCCAGGAGAGGGACCGTGCAGCACTAAGCGTGCCCCATGTGGGGACAGGAGATGGAGACAGAGCTTCCAGCCCCGTGAGGGCCAGGCCTGTGGCACAGTCCCTCCGCGGTTCCCAGGGCCCAGTGGAGAAAGTCGCCAGCTTGTAGCTTAGAGACCACACTCGCTACACAAAGGGACTTGGATCAAATTCAGTGACCCAGCCCCCAGTGCCATCAGCAAGGGTGGCGACAGTGACAGCTGCTTTCCCTGATGCTTCCTCAGTCCTTGGACCTGCCGAACCAGGCGATACTGCTGTCCCCATCTGACTGATGTTGAGCTAACCTGGGCTCAGAGAAGGGGAGTGATTCTCCCAAGGCCACACAGCTAAGACAGAGCCAGGAGAGACTCCTCATTGCTCTGAAAGCCTGTGCTCTCAGCCACCTGTCACACTATCTCCAGGAGAAGAGAGGAAGGCCAGAAGCACAGGAGCCCCATAAGGGCAGGGGCCATGAGTCCCTCTCATTCAGTTCTGACTTCCTGGAGTCAAGGAGGGTATCCAGAATGGGCTCGGGGCTCAGAGAAACTTGCTGAAGAGAGGGAGGAAAGTGGGGGAGGGAGGAGGGGACAAGATGGTAGGGAGAAGGCAGGAGGGAGGGAAGGGACAGGAGGGATGGAGGGGACAGGAATGAGGGAGGGGACAGTTCGGAGGGAGGGAGGGTACAAGAGAGATGGTGGGAACAAGAGGGAAGAGGGGACAGGCAGAGAGGGGGCAGGAGAGGAGTCACAATATTTCAGATCGGTAAGGGTCCCAGCTGATGGCACCAGCGCATGTCTGCTTAAGTGACACCAGTCCTGAAACTCAGCTTCTCCAGGATCCCCTCCCCCATCCACTTACTTAATCCTGTATGTTCCCTGCCATCAGGATGCGATGACCACCAAAGCCCTCGAGAGGACTCTCTCCCCAGTGCTCTCCTCTGCCGACCCCTCTTTCCCCAGACCTGGCTCAGGGGCCACCCTCCAGCTCGGGCCCCACTGAACAGGAAGGTGACCTTCCTTCCCTGAATCCTCCAGGGCCGACATCAGTGACGACGGGAACCGCAGGGAACAGACGTGGGGAGTTGTAACAGAGGACATGGGTCAGGCCCAGGGAAGAGCAGGTCCCCTGCCGGGTGCCCCCCAGTAACTGCCACGCTCTTTAGCAGAGCTCAGGGAGCAAACAGACCCATTTCACAGGTGGGCAAACAGGTTCAGACACAGCGAGTGACTTGCCCAGGTTCCTTCCTGAATGGCAGAGCTGGGGCATGCAGAATCAGGGTGTCCATACTTCTCCCAAATATTAGCATTTACCTCCCAACAAAATAACGTTCACAGCAAAATAGAAACAGCTAAATCTTCTACCCTCATGTTTTGCAAATCATACCAAGACTACTGTGCTCGGCCCTGCAGCTCCCTCTTTGTGGATGGGGAAACCAGGGCTCCAAGAAACGGACTCACTGTCCCCGGCACAGGCTAACAACGGGGGCCCCCGAGATGCCACTCGGCCACCAGCACATCCCCTGGATGCTGCTCACCCTGTAAACAGATTTATGGCTCCATCCTTCAAAGCACACTCAAGCAAGGTTTATTACATAATAGAAAACAAAGATAGTGTTTTCATATGTTTCCCACTCAGGGAGTTTTATTAAAATGCAATAAATCTCCAGGGCAGAGTGTGATTTTAACGTAAAGGGCAGGGAATCCAGCTCTGTTCTTCTGTAGACTGCAGGGTAAGGCAGGGGTGGGGCGGGGGGAGGAAGGGGTTCGGGAGGCAAGTGAGGGAAAGAATGGCACTCTGAGCCCACCCCCAACTCCTCCCTCCCAGGAACTGGGGCTCTGCACTCCACTGGGTCCTAGAGGGGTGAGGAGGGATGAGGCTTTGTGGTCCCATGGTCTCCCCCTCTCCATATTCCACTCTGTTGGTGGGTCTCCCTAAACCATGCGATAGCCCCACACTGTCCCCCCCAATGTTGCAGCTGTATGCTCAATCCAATCCACAACCCCATGCCCAGATCCCCACCACCTATAGGGCAGAATTTGGCCATCTCGTTCATGCATACAGGGCTCCTGGGTACAACCCTCACAGGCCCCCCAACCTTGTCTCCCATCATCATCTGACCAGCCCCTCCCAACTTCCTAAGATTCCTCCCACCAAGCTGGCTCATGCCTCCACGTTTCCATAGGCAGTGTTTCCTCTATCTGGAATGCTTTTCCTTTGCCTGTCCACCTAGAAAACTCCTATTCATCCTTCAAAGCCCAGTTCAGATACCACCTCCTCTGAAATGGCCAGTTACCCTCTCTTGCGAGTTCCTTCACAGCAGCTATTTGCCCACCCACCCATCAGTCCCTTCCTCCCTAAAAAGGCTGGTGTCTCATTCACAGCCAATAATCCCAAGGCATGGCAGTGTGCTGGCACCAAGAGAAATGTTTATAAGTGGAGAACTTGGAGATAGAGCCATCTTCTTGGATTCTCCCAGTGAGCCTGATCTAATCACACAGCCCCTGGAAGGGAGGACCTGCCCAAACTATGGTCAGAGAAAGACGGGAAGTAAAAGAGGGGCCAGAGAGAGGTCGTGCTGGGCAGTGAGGGTGGAGGAGGGCCATGAGCCAAGGCACGCAGGTGGCCTCGAGCGGCTACAGAAGGCCATGATAAAGATTCTCTGCTAATGTTTCAGGAAGGGAACACTTGGTTCTAGCCAGTGGGACCCATATCACATCGCACTTGTGCCCTCTGGAACTATGTGGTAATGAACCTGGGTTGTTTTAAGCCATTGGGTGTGTGATAATTTGTTACAGCAGCAAAAGAAAATAAACATATGAGGTGCGCCATCCTGGCCAGTTTTAGGGGGCTCCCCACAACTCTGGGCATCCCCAACCTCTGTACCACTGCCTGCCTCTCCTGCTGCCTTGATTCCCGTCCCCTGCCTCACCTCCCCTTCCCTACCAGGCAAACTTCTATTCATCCTTCAGAACCCATTTCTAAGGTTCCTTTTAGGGGATGCTGTCCCCACATGTCCAGTAAGTTGGGACGTCACAGCTCCTGAGGCTCGGTCAGGCCTCACAGGGCTTCAAAGACAGGATGGGGGGTGCTCACCCTGGATCCTCTGTTCTCCCCCAGCTCGGTGATGTCCCATGGTGGTGGGGGTGGGCAGACACCTGTGTTCTATTCATTCTGAGTCTCTGACACCTAGGACAGTGCCTGACACATTTTAGGGCCTCAAGAAGCACCAAGGGAGTGATGGGGCTCTGGCCAGTCAGTCAAGGTCAAAGGCTTCCATCCATTTGTGGGGTGCGCAGGACAGCGCTCCGGGCCTGGCCGCCTCGGCTTTCCTCACCTGGAGGAGCGTTTGTGCCGGGACAGGAAGAGGCTCTCCTGGCGTCTATCTCATCTCCTCCTCCCGAAATGGGGCTCTGATTTCTCCCCAGCTTCCCACCTGGCCCTGATGCTTCCGAGACGTACACTAGGATCCCAACACCCCATGATCCAACAGACACAGAAGGAAGCCTGTGCTCAAGCGTTTACCCTACAAAAGTCCTCAGAGACATGGGGACAACGTGTGGGCGGGCTGCTCCCCAGAGCCCAACTTACATCCTTACGCGGCTGGAAACGGACAATGACGCTGATATCCGAAAACAAGAATTTGGTTAAATAAATACTGTCTCCTTCTGCCGAGAGTTTAGAATACAGCCAGTAAAAACAGTATTCTGAAAACATGCAGGCGCATAGGAAAATGTTTAAGATATAACATGAAACTGGTATGGAAAATTTATAAAACACGTATCTATTTGCATCTGAAAAGGACTAGTGAGAACATTTGTCTGAAATAGTAACGGCTATAATCTCCTAAGGTGGGTTACTGCGGGGTAGTTTTTGTTTTTTTTTTTTTTTGATTTTCAGGTTTTTCTTTTTTTTTTTTTTCCAATTTATTTATTTTCAGAAAAACAGTATTCATTATTTTTTCACCACACCCAGTGCTCCATGCAACCTGTGCCCTCTATAATACCCACCACCTGGTACCCCAACCTCCCACCCCCCCGCCACTTCAAACCCCTCAGATTGTTTTTCAGAGTCCATAGTCTCTCATGGTTCATCTCCCCTTCCAATTTACCCAAAAGCACATACCCTCCCCAATGTCCATAACCCTACCCCCCTTCTCCCAACCCCCCTCCCCCCAGCAACCCACAGTTTGTTTCGTGAGATTAGGAGTCACTTATGGTTTGTCTCCCTCCCTATCCCATCTTGTTTCATGGATTCTTCTCCTACCCACTTAAGCCCCCATGTTGCATCATCACTTCCTCATATCAGGGAGATCATATGATAGTTGTCTTTCTCCGCTTGACTTATTTCGCTAAGCATGATATGCTCTAGTTCCATCCATGTTGTCGCAAATGGCAAGATTTCATTTCTTTTGATGGCTGCATAGTATTCCATTGTGTATATATACCACATCTTCTTGATCCATTCATCTATTGATGGACATCTAGGTTCTTTCCATAGTTTGGCTATTGTGGACATTGCTGCTATAAACATTCGGGTGCACGTGCCCCTTTGGATCACTACGTTTGTATCTTTAGGGTAAATTCCCAGTAGTGCAATTGCTGGGTCATAGGGCAGTTCTATTTTCAACATTTTGAGGAACCTCCATGCTGTTTTCCAGAGTGGTTGCACCAGCTTGCATTCCCACCAACAGTGTAGGAGGGTTCCCCTTTCTTGCGGGGTAGTTTTTATGCCCCATCTATGTTACAGTTTCCAAAATCTCTACGATAATCATAGATTATAATTTTTTTGAAATAAGTGTTATTTTTTTAGGGAGAATTTTCTGGAGAAGAATTTAGCAATATCCCTATCAAGAACATTTTTCTTTTTTTAAAGATTTTATTTATTTATTTGACAGAGAGAGATCACAAGTAGGCAGAGAGGCAGGCAGAGAGAGAGAGGAGGAAGCAGGCTCCCTGCTGAGCAGAGAGCCCGATGTAGGACTCGATCCCAGGACCCTGAGATCATGACCCGAGCCAAAGGCAGCGGCTTAACCCACTGAGCCACCCAGGCTCCCATTTTTCTTTTTTTAAAAAAGACTTTATTTATTTGAGAGTGAGAGAGAGCATAAGCAGGGGAGAGGGGTGGAGGGAGAGGGAGAAGCAGGCTCCCCACTGAGCAAAGAGCCCAACATGGAGCTCAATCCCAGGATCCTGGGACCATGACCTGAGTCGAAGGCAGGTGCTTCACCAACTGAGCCTCGCAGGTGCCCCTCGAGAACATCTTTCAGCGGGTGGATGGTGGCACACAGCCCCCAGTTAAGGGAATGTGAAGTGACTACCACGGGTGGTCGTGTTTCTCAGATGCTGATCCTGCTCAGTAAACCCCAGGGGCCTGAGTCTGTTCTACAGAGTGGAGAACACAGAAACCCTGATCCCAGGAGGAGGTGAGCGACGGGCTGTGGGAGAGGGTCTGGGAGAGCCCAGGGGAGGTGGCTGGCCCAGCTGGGGAGGGAACATCTGCACACAGCTGGGACAGGGCCAGGGACGCAGGGCAGAGTTCTTAAGGAGGCTGTCCCCAGGGGGGCCCTTCAAAGAGGGAGCTGGGGAAGTGCTCTAGACGAAAATCTGCAAGTGTACTGAGCACCAAAGAGACAGCCCTCGGCTAACTGCAGGCCCAAGAATCAGATCATGACCCCAAATTCACAGGCTGCCCCTCCCCACTGAGCCCCATCCCCCATTTCTTTCGGAGGATCCTAGGAATTGGAAGGCTGTGCTGTGGGCTCAGAGGGACAGGATGGCCTTCGCAGCCGGCTAGCAACCATCATTGCTGCAACGGGCCTCCTTGCCATTGCTAGGTGCTGCAGGGTCCTCCCAAAGGAGGTGGGGTCTTGTGTGCAGTCTTCCAGAGCCTGGGGCTGGCCTTTCCAGCCTGCAGGATTGGGGTCATAGGAGCAGGACACTATGAGAGCAGGAGGGAGAAAACCACAGGAAGGATGAGGGGTGAGCCCAGATGGCATGTGGCTTCCCCAAGGGCAGACCCCACCCCCAACCCCCAGGAAGCTGGGCTCAGGCTTGACCAGGCTGGAGAGGACTAGAATGTTCCTCTCACCTGCCAGGGCCAGCAGCTGTACTCCCTAATGCAGGCTCAGGTCGCCAAAGGTTTGCTGGAGCATGGGGCATGAGGTGTGCTGCACCAGGGCTGAAACTGGCGGCGGCAGGTGGGGGGGGTGGTAACTGGGGCTGCAGGGGATGAGTATACCCATGCGGGAGGCACCGTGCAAAGAGAGCTGCCCTGGAAGGGCAGGGACACTGTAGTGGTGCCAGAGGACGGGACCTTCCTCCAGAAAGTCCTCCTTGACCACCACCCGCTCTACCAAACTGAGTGCAGGCATCTAGCGCTTCCCCGGTTCTCTCAGGTTCATCGTGGTGCAGAGTGTATGTCATCGACCTGCATCGCTTGCTCATCTGTGCCCGCTACTAAACTGGGGGTCTTGGGGCTGCCTCACCATGCCTTACTCCAACCCAGAGCCTGGATGGCTGGATGCAAGGATGGGGGGGTTGGGGGATAGAGGATGGATACATGGGGGATGGAAGGTGGGTGGATGGAAGGATGGGTGGATGGGGGTGGTGGGGGGGTGGACAAGGGATGCATGAGGGCAGATAGAGGACAGATGGATGGATAGAGGGATGCGTAGGTAGATGGATGCCTGGATGCCTAGGGTTTGGTGGGTGGACAGGAGAGGGATACAGGGTGGATGGATGGATGGATGGATGGATGGATGGATGGATGGGTGTGGGGGGTTGGTGAGTGGACGGGGGATGAACATGCAGGAGATGGATAGATCAATGGATGAAGGATAGACGGACAGAGGAGAATAAACGGATGAGGAGATGGATGGTGGAGAGAGGTGAAGGAAGCAAGGGGAAGAGGTTGGGGAAGGAGAGGGCAGAGGAAGATAGTCACCACCAGCTGGGAGGAGTCCTGGGTCATGAAACAGGGGGAGCCAGGACCTGAGTGAGTACAGAGGGAGGAAGAAGAGGCTCGGGGACGGGGATGCCGAGGGACTTCCTCAAATGTCCTGTGACCTTCCAGCCACTCCGGTTCTTGTTCTAGAGTATTCTACAGGCACCTCAAGGCCTCAGAGCCTGACCTCATCAAACTGTTGATTCAAATTGAATTATTTACTGAATAGATTCAACCCCTGAAAGCTTTTAACTCAGTGCCTATCCTGATATCCTGATCCCTGTCTGCTCTGGGTCTTGATTAAATCCAGCTCAGGCCTCCACAGTGATGCCGAAGCCCTCGCCGGGAGAGGCCAGTGGGGGAGGGAGGACACCTACTAAGTGCCAGGTGTCCACGCATTAGCTGCTGTCCTCACGTTGCCATCTCCAGCTCAGGGGAGACAGGAGATGATGCGGCGAGGCAGGGAGGTCTCAGAGCCCAAATGGAAGCGCAATGCGTGCAGGGCACAACAGAGCCCAAGTTAGCCTCGGGGTGAAGCTCCTTGAAGTCTAAGGCTGCCCCGCCTTCCAAGAGGGACTCCATCGGCCCAGTGCGTCCCTGTTCACCCTGAAGCTCAGGGCCCCTGAGGGACTGCCATTGTCTCGGGAAGGGCGCACCCCGTCTCTGTCCACCTCACCCTGGGACATTGAGCCACGTGGACGTCCCCACCACCGCTGTCATGCATGTCTGCAGGAAGGCTGCTTTGTATCAGTGCACGTGGAGAGGTCCTCAGAGGACTGGGCTCAATGCCTCAAGCACCCCAGTCCCTGTATTCCCAACACAGAACGCTCAAATTCTACCCAGGGAGACAGGATAGGACTGCAGAACCCACTCGGATTTTAAGCAGGGTTGGGTAACAATGCGATAACATCCTACAAGAAGAGAAGTGATCTCAACACCTCAAATGCCAACTCCACTAGAATGCAAAATCCATGAAAGAGAGCTTCCCAAAGTCGGTGCCCAGGAAACCCGGTCCCAGGAAATGCTCAGCGAACAAAAATACAATAATACATACATATTAAAATGCATAAATAAAATGGAATTGAAATTAATCTGATTTAATTTAAATTTAAAATGAAGTAACATTTAAATAAAATCAAAATGAAAGAGCGCGATCTCGAATGAGATGGAGAAACGCCCCCCAAGTCCCCGCAGGAGACGTCCGAGGGGCACTGGCATGTCAGAGATGCCCCAAGTCCGGAGGCAGAGAAACCTGGTTGATTTTCAACCCAAGAAGTTTTCCCAAACTTAGAGGACCACAAAACGTGTATTTTTACCAAACCCCTATGACCAATGTGATATACACAACTGTCACTCAGCAAACATTGCTCCGCTCCCCTCCCCCACTGCGCTTGGGATGAACCCCGCGAGTTGCTTTGGTGGACAGAATTCTAAAAGATGGGAGGTGAGCAGAAGCCATGAACGTGCTCATGGGATTGGCTTGGTTCTTGAGAGGCTTTGTGGCGCAGATTAAGAACATGTCCTCACAACCTCTATCCTGTCAGCCTGGTCCCAGAACAAACACAGGGGGAGCAGGCCATGCCCATCAGCTTGCGGCCTGAAGTAGAGCTGCTTGCCCCCCCACCGCCCCGTGCAAGGAAGCCAAGCCAGTCCACCCAGGGGCCAAGCCAGTCCACCCAGGGGCCAAGCCAGTCCACCCAGGGGCGTGAGGGTAAGAATGTGGTTCACACCACTGAGCTCAGGGTGACTTGTTAGGCACCCTTATCGCCCACAGATGGACTCTTCTAAGAATCGTGCACAAAATAACGTGGCAAAGGAAAAAACACTTGTAAGAGGCATCACTCTGATAAGCTATCTGGAAAGAGATGCGCCTGGGGGGCTCCGTTGATGAAGCGTCTGCCTTCTGCTCAGGTCATGATCCTGGGGTCCTGGGATCGAGCCCCAAGACAGGCTCTGTGCTCAGTGGAGTCTCCCTCTCCTTCGGCCCCTCCCCCTTACCTGTTCTCTCTCTCTCCCTCCCCCCGAAAATAAATAAAATCCTTTTAAAAAGAAGCCATTGGGAGAGAATGAACAGCGCCTGCTGGGAGCCTTAGAATCAAGGGTCCTGGAGAGCATCTGGGCTCTTCGAGGCAGAGAGGCAGGGTTTAAGAAAACGTTAAGCCCCCTAGAGGAAAAAGATGGGTGACCCAAGCAGGTGAATCTGAGGAAAGGAAACTTGACCAGTCACTATATACAGAGAAAGTACGTCCAGGCTCATGAAGAGTCACAAAGATGAGAAATAAACAAAAATGTGAAATCACAAAGATGAGATACACCCTCACACGCACCCTAGTGCAGACACATGAAGCCTGATGGTTGTGGAGACGTGGAGTGGGCATCCCTCGGCAGACAGACGGGCAGCAGGGAGCGGAGAAGGAAATCGGAGACGCATGTGGGGACGCTCATGGCAGCCCTGATGGGAATAACAAAATCGGGGGCGGGGGGAATCCTCACACTCCCCCAGCAGGGGGACACAGACATCAGCCAGCTAACGCCTGCTGCACGGAGAAATTACCAAAACCGAGTTGGGAATATAAATCAGATTTCGAAAGGCACCATGATGTCATTTATATCAATTCTTTAAACACGCTGAACAGTAGAACCCATCGATGGTGGACTGATGCACACGCGTGCCGTTCACCGAGAATGCGCACTCGGGGACGGTCCCCGCCAGTTTCAAGAAGGTGGTTTCTTCTGGGTGGGCGATGGCGGGGTGTGGGGGATGGGAGGAGAGAGGAGAGAGCTGGGCTTGATCAGAATCTGTAAGAGTGTGTTTTTCGAAGAGCTAGAAATCCCAGGTAAGAAAAAAAAAAAAATTAACATCTATGACAGTGAGGGACCCGGTACCGGGCTAGCCCAGGCTCAGCTCTCAGCTTCCGTGGCTTCACCCACACTGTTCCCGGCCATCACCCACTAGCCCCCACCAGCCAGGTGACCCCAAATAGCTGCCAGGGAGTGGAGAGGGTTGCAAACGTCTGCTCCAGGCTGCGGGCCCCAGGTGGGCTCGGCTATGGACTTGGCCTCCACTGTTGGCCTCCCCTTCTTCTGTTTGCCCAGGAATGGTCTCAGTCTTCAAACTGCCTGCCCAGTGTCCTGGAAACCCCCTCAGGTCGCATTGGCTGCCCCATGTATCTGGAGGAACAGCCCCAAACCAGGAGAAGGACCCAGCAACATTCTCCTGCAGGCAGGGAATGGGAGCACAGAAGCCCTTACACACCATGCCGTTCTTAGTTCTGTGTTCCAAATGCTATTTCTCTTTCCCTTGAAACCGTCATGGCTCTACCCCGGAATGGATACAAGCCATATCATCTTTCTGCGGGACCACGAGCGCCAACGTTCTACACCTGCCACTGTAGCTTCCAACCCTGCATTGAATCCCTTGTGCCGGGACAAGGAGAGCTGGGCTGCCCCAGTGTCAGTCTTGGGAAGCCACTGGGGACGAGTGAATAGGACCAGACTGTGGGCATGTGTGCTTCTCACATCCCCGGAGCCCTGCAAGGGCAGAGGCTGGGAGGGGTAGCAGGGGGAAAGGGGAGGAGCTGGGAAGGGCTACAGGGCCCCACCACGGATGGAGCGGCAGAAAGGGAGCATGGCTAAGAATGGAGAACCAGGGGCAAGGGCAAGAGCCATTGTCAGATCTGGGTGGTGTGACCAGAGGGGACATGACCATGCCGGGAGCTGAACGGCAGAGCCAAACCCACATGTCCATGGCTGACCTCCAGAGATGGTGCACAGCCTCCTTTGGAAAAGGGGCAGTTATGGATGTGATTAAGCTAGAGCTTGTGAGATGAGATCACCCCGATCACCTGGGCTGGTCCTAAATCCAATGGTAAGTGTCATCCTAAGGCACACACAGAGGACAGACACACAGAGGAGAGGCCATGGGGATGTGGCCTGGAGTCCGCTCAGCCCCAGGAGCTGGAAGAGGGGAACGACCCTGCTCTGGAGCCTCAGGGGTAGCCCAGTCCTGCCCACACCTCCATCTCGGGCTCTGGCTTCCAGGGCGGGGGGAGAATGAATTCCTGTCACTTCCATCCTTTGCTCCAGCGGCCCCAGGACCTTCTCGCAGACTGAACATCAGGCAATTGCTGGGCAGGCTGGTCCGAGCGAGAGTGGTCCTCCTGCTGCTAATCGCCCCGGGATACCACTTCAGGAAGTGAAGCCTCCTAAAGGAGGTAAACGGGTATAAATATCGAAGACAAGGGTAACCAACATGATTTCTCAAAACCTCCTTCTCTCCCACCTCGTTTAAAACATCAGGACCCAAAGGAGGAGGAGGAAAACCACACATCTACGTGCTTTATGGCGGTGCCGTGGCTAGCGTCAGAAGGAACCCATTCCAGCATGAGTTCGAGGCTCCAGAGCGCCCTGCTGCGACCACAGGCCTACAGGGACGAGCTGGAAACAGATGTGTGAAGAACGCGAGACATTATTCCAGGTCTGACTCCATAAACACAACCGCGTGAGAAAGATAAACAGAGGAAGGAATGGCGCCGAACAGGGAAGGGGGTTGCTTCTGACATGACTAATTCCTTTGCATGTATTTTTAATAAAGGAGAGGAAATGTCTGTGTACAATGATGAGAACACAGAGCATTAAAGTCTGTTGATCTGTTCTGGAGAAAACCTCCATCGAGACCGTGCACCTTTCTAGGGACGTTTTGGGTTGGGTCAGCTTGCTGGGCATGCACAGTCTTCCAGGCAGGGACAGGTCAGGACCTAAGGCTCGGGGTGGAGCAGAAGGACCCCCACCCCGCCGTCCCAGCGGCCCCAAGGTAGGTGGTTATCCTCTCTCTCAGCTTCTCTACCTGCATCTGAAGAATCTGAATCTGGAGTCCATAAGCAAGAAGGCCCAGTCCCCACACCCCAGGGCTGGCCCAAAGCCATTGTCCCCACTGTATACCCCACAAGGATGGGCAACTCTGTCCCGTGGGCACAGATTATACCAAGGAGAGCTGTTCACTGTCAAAACAACATCTATGATACCTCCGTCTCCTCCGTGTGCGGCCCATGGAGATGCTGCCGAGAGCGAAGGACCCCCGGGCTTTGGACGGTTGGGGGGTGCTGAGGAAGGCACTTTAGAACTCAGCTGGCATGCAGCACACAGGGCCAACAAGGGGACTACAGAATTCTGCTTGGGGGAAGAGAAGACTCGGGTGCCTCTGTTCTCTGCATAACCCAGGCACCCTATTCTTGGACCATCCTCCCAGCGAGGGGAACAGCCTCCATGGGCCAGCCCTTCCCCAGGGGGCCTAACCCTGAAACCAGTCCCAGAGCACAAACCCTCAAATGGCTGCCACAGGAGGGGTAAGAAAAACCCAGGGCGGCACGTGCGGCATACTCCCCAGACCCGGCGCCATCAGGACCGCCACTGACCACACCAGCTGGCCCCCAGGCGACACCATCCTCATACAACAGGGAAAGGACCCAGCTCGAGGTGCCATTTCAACACTTTCCCAAAGGCTCGTAGGAATCCCCCAACGAGAGCCAACGGAATCAACCATCATGCTCCTGCCCTAGAAGCAAAGCCAAAAACCAAAAAATAAACCAGCTTGAGGCCCCCCAACCCCAAACACAGACACAGACGCAGACACACACACACACACACATACACACACACACACACACACACACACACACACGGGACTCCTGATGAGCAGGTCTGGGTGTTGTTCATGGATTTCAAATAGCAAAATGAATTAATTGTTCCTTGAGAAACACATCTTGAAAACCAAAACGGCTCAACACCCAGGGAACATGGGAGCGACGGTCGGCGCTCGCAGGAAACAGGATCCTTGCCCGAGAAAAGCTTTGCAAGGACGGCGCGAGACACTGGGAGCCTCTCCCTGCTGTCTGGGTGAGCGGGTGTAAACATCGAAGACAAGAGTAACCGACATGATTTCTCAAAACCTCCTTCTCTCCCACCTCGTTTAAAACATCAGAATGGATGATCTCCCTGATATGAGGAAGTGGTGATGCAACATGGGGGCTTAAGTGGGTAGGAGAAGAATCCATGAAACAAGATGGGATAGGGAGGGAGACAAACCATAAGTGACTCTTAATCTCACGAAACAAACTGTGGGTTGCTGGGGGGAGGGGGGTTGGGAGAAGGGGGGTAGGGTTATGGACATTGGGGAGGGTATGTGCTTTTGGGTAAATTGGAAGGGGAGGTGAACCATGAGAGACTATGGACTCTGAAAAACAATCTGAGGGGTTTGAAGTGGTGGGGGGGTGGGAGGTTGGGGTACCAGGTGGTGGGTATTATAGAGGGCACGGCTTGCATGGAGCATTGGGTGTGGTGAAAAAATAATGAATACCGTTTTTCTGAAAATAAATAAATTGGGAAACAAACAAACAAACAAACAAAAACATCAGAATGGCTGCTTGACATTCTTGGGCAGAATTCACATCTCACGTAGAAAGAGAGACACCCCCCCCCCGCCATTTATTCACCAAGCTCTTCCGCTAAGCCAGAGAGAAAGAAACACGTCTGAACAATGAGGGGAATCGCATATTTGGTGGACTCCTAGAGCTATATCTGAAGTCTAGGGCACGGGCAGAGGGCATTTGTGCACTGACCTGAATTCACAATGCAAACCATCTTCCCCCCGCAAGCAGAAAAGGAAGTGGGGGGAGAACACACAGAAAGAAAAGCCAGCGAAGACACTTTCTATAGGGCTCTCTCTTTTCCAGGGCTGTGTGGGCCCACGGGGGACACCCTCAATCGCCTTCCATGTCCCCTACGCACATTGTGCAGCCAAAAGGAAAGTTGGTGCTCCTGCTGGGCATGGGGGGCAGTCTCGGCCCTCAGCCCAGGGAGACACGCAGGTGCATAAGGAGGGATGACTTACCGCCACAGAGAACTTTCCAGAACCTTCCCCATGTCTGCATGGTAATACTTCGTCAGGATCAAGATCACCTGTGGTGGCAACAGAGAGAAGTCAGTGGGTTTCATGGTTCTGAACGAAGAGGGATGAGACGACACCCCCCCACCGCCGCCCAGGATTTGGGGTGTTGTGTTGAACATCAGTTGCCTGGACCCTCCTGGCAGGCTCTCTGGGGGGCTCCAGCTGCCCTGCAGCAGAGCGCCTTGAGTCTAGGTTCTGAAACCTCACCCTACTCTTTACAGTGACCTTGGGAACATCCCAGTCCTGCGAGGTTCACCTGGTAGCTGCCAGGAAACACTCAAACCCAGTCTTGGACCTTCTCAAACTGGGGCCAAAGGGACACGGAGGTGGTGGCCCAGGCTGGGAACAGAACCCATCCGACAAGGGTTCCAAAGATGGGAACTTGGAGATCAGCCAAGAACGCCCGCCGGGGCTGCACCCAGGACAAGAGGAGGCCCCAGACTGGCAGGCTGTGGTTACCCCCCTCCCCCACCCCACCCCACCCCACCCCCCAGTGAGCGCTGGCTGATGGCAGAGCCAGCGACGGGCTGTGGAAGGCCCAAGAACAGTCGAGCGGGCCAGCGGTGGGCCGCACACAGTCGAGGACACACACACTCATGCGAGGGATGCCGAGCAACTCATCACACACACACTGGGCCCCATGTGACAGAGCCTGTGCCATCTCACACCCCTGAGAAAAAACGACTGTTCGTTCTGATAAAAACACCTGCGTCTAAGAGCACCAGAAAGTTCTCACAGAACAACAGAAAGGAAGTGAGGACTGGCCTTGCCCGGCAGGAAAAAGCGCCTTCTCCCTAATTATTTCACTGGCCGATGCATTTTCCCATACATCAAATTTCATTTCACTCGCTGTCAGTCCCTATTAGCTGCTCCTAACACTCCCGTTGCCATGGGAACCCCAGGAGGTAACTGGGGAACACCCACCCCCCAGCAGAGCCATTACCCCAGCTAATCTGGGGTCCCCACACCGGTCATCCCTGAGTTTGGTTTCCTGCCAGCGGCACCTCCTCAGCTTTCGGGTTTGGGGGCGCAGCTGCCCCCCGACATGGTCTGCCTGATCGTCCTCTCCCCAATGATGAAAGCAGGGAAGGCATGAGGAGGGGACGCCGGCCGCAACGGGATAGTGTGCATCCTAGAGGCAGCAATGATCAAAAACCAACTCGAGGCCCCATCCACAGAGACGCGATCAGCCCTGCCTTGCTCGGGAACAAAGCGATTTTCTCCTGCCGGGCTCTCAGGCTGCCCGAGCCGAGCAGGAATCCTCTGAAGACCGAGGGAGACAGGCAGAGTGACAGGGCCTGGACGTGCAGGAGACAAGCGTATTTTTAACCTATTGATTTATATTTCATAGTCTCGCTGTTCCCAGAGGGGATTTCGAGGAGCTGGAGCGTGACAGTTGGAAGGGACCTCAAAGTCTGTTTAATGCAGCCCCTCCAGGGTGAAATCCTCAAGCCAACATCCTTATCAAGCCCCAGCATTTCAGTCTTGCCCACACACTTGGAGGGGCAGGGAGCTCACCCCCTAACATGGCACTTCAGTCCTTCTGCAGGCTGAGCTCCTTGTCTGGGGGTTTCTGCTGCTGGGACTAGTCCTCCTCTGGGGTCCCTTTCCAGGCAGGGCTAGTGCCCCTCCCACCCCCTTCTGGGTGGGGCTCTCCACTTAGGCCCAGCCCCTTCATATTCCCAGTACCAACCCTAGCGGGCCTTCTGGACCCTCTCCCTACTGCCACTCCGAATTCCTCAGGTAATTCCTTCAAGACTCTCAGACCTCAGTCTAAGTGATAGCACCTCCCAGAAGGCTCCTAGATCCCTCCCCTGGTTCAGTGCCCCCCACACTTCCCAGACACTGCGCTCTCCCTTCTGGTACCCTCCCCAGGCCAGTTCCCACCAGATGATCATGAGCCCTTTGGGGAAGGGGACTGTGTCTTGCCTCAGGTCCCAGCACTGGGCATGCCTCCTGCTAACATGACTAAGGCCTGTTTCCACCCAGGACCCACGGACCCCTCATCATCCCCACCGACCGATGAAGGAGCCAAAGCAGAGGGAGGGTAAGCCCTGAGCGCACAGCCAGTAAGCACCTGGGCCAGCCTGGGAGCCCAGAGGGTGTGTCCTCCGCACTCGGGGTAAGGCTGGGTCTCTGCCATCTGTGCACAGATGCCATCCTGAAATTCTCACATGGGTTTGAACAAGGGCCTCATGTTTTCATTACTGTTTGAAAGTCATTACAAAAAACTAAAAAGTATGGCCTGCCCTTGGGGGATGGGGGGGTGGGGGTTCCTCCATGAACAGCTTTGGAAGTGAAATATCCTGGAACTATTTTCCAGTGGCTGGCCTATCCCCAGAGCTCTGGGTGCTTTGATCTGGTGGGAGAAAAGTCTGGAACAGGAGTTGGGGCTTCTAGCTCCCAGCTGTGGCCAATGGTCTCTTCCCATCCCTGAGGTGGCCAGAGCCCACCACTGGCCTCCATGACTCCGTCCAGACAGCCAGGAACGCCCAAGGAGGAGACCAGGATTGGAGAACAGCCCCTGCAGGGGGAGGGCAGGCCCCTCGGGCCCCAGGTCCCCCCTGAGTCTCCCCCCCGCACTGCCAGTCCCCCAAACCCAGGAGGTGTCATGGGATCATGGCAGGGGGGCTGCTCCTGACAGATGTCCTGTCCTCTGGGTCCAGCCAACTTGTGACCCCAGGAAGAGAAGCCGGGCTCTGTGGACTTCCCAGGCCTGCTTGTCCTTGAGGCTGCTGGGCTGTGGGTTCCATCAGGGGCAGGGAGGACATGATCTATTTCATTCCACCCGAATTCGCAGAGCCTAGCACAGAGCAAGAGTTTTCATTGAATGAATGAATGAATGAATGAATATCACTTTCTAGAGCTGATCCAGGACAGAGACAGAATCTGTCAGGCCGAGGCCACAGCCAACCCCAGCTGACCCCACTAACCCCTGCTGTCGGGGGCTCCCTCCAGAGCCCCTCCATCTCCTTCTGACACCAGCAAACACCACCCGAGGGTCCAGAACTCGCCCCATTCTTGCGGCCCCCGCTTGTCCACAGTGATGCCTTCCAGCCCTCAGAGGAGGGATCCCATGAATCCTGGTGGGGGGAACCCACCTCCTTCCCAGGGACAGCATACATGAGGTATCCCCAACCAGAGTGTCCCAGGCAGCCAGGACCAGCAGGCTGGTGTGCGACCCAAGCAGCCCCCCAGGGCCCGCGCTTGGCTTAATGCTGTCCCCATCTTAAAATTCTTAAAAATGTTTGAACAAAGGGCCCTATGTTTTCACTATGCATTGGACCCTGGGAATAGCATAGCCAGGCCTGATGTTCCCCAGTCTGAATCCCCCTCCAGCCCCTTGTAGAGCTGGAGAGAGAGAGTCTGTGGACACCCCATTCTACCCAAGCCTGCTGGATCTTGTCTCCCAGTCAGGGAAGCAGCAGGATGGGCCCAAGTAGGAGGCTGTAGGAGGCATCAGGTTGAACATCGAGCCCAGGGGGACCTGGGATGGCTTCATCCAATGCCTGCCTTGGGAAATGGAGAAACAGATTCAGAGGATGGAAGTGTGCTCAGCAGGGGCAGGCCTGGTCCCCCAAGAGCCCCATTCGGGGCCCAGGAGTAGCTTCCACAGGCGGGAGCCATGGGCCTCGCCAGCCTGCTCCTCCACTGAGCAGCAGCCCAGGGCTCTCCCCCCAAGAAGGAAAAGAAACCCTAACTCATGCAGAGACCTTCTGCAGGTCATGGGGCCAATTCCAGACCCAGATGGTGAGTCACTGTCCCCATGACCCCCAGCGACACACCCTTCACTCCTCAGGCTCTTCAAGGAGCCTATACAATGCACTTAGAAACAAGGCAGCAGGTCTGTCCCTCAGAGTCCCTGCAAGGGGCTTCCGGAAACAGCCCTGCAGCTGGAGGAACCAGCAGAGTCGCCCACCAGCAGGGGACCCGTAAGGAGTGTGAGCAGATCTGCAGGTTGGAGAGGAGGCTGGCTCACGGTAGGGAGCACCGGGGCCCAGGGCTGCAGAGCCCAATGGCACAATAAGAAGCATCTGCACCTGCAAACAGCGTTCACCTTCGTCAGGTGCCCCAGGCATGGCTACACCCACGTCTCCAGCAGAATCCAACAAACAAGGAGGGTGCGGTGCACGGGGACAAGCCTGGCCCTCCGAGCCTCAGTTTCCTTAGCTGCGCATCGGAGCAGACTCAGTAGGGCGTCACAAGGCTGCTGGGAGGGTGACATCCATCCACATGGGCTTTCACCAGAAATCAGAACACAGGTACCCTGGGGCCCAGGCCCCCTCCCCCTGTATGGCCATGGGCACATGTCCACATCAGCTGTTTCTGTATCCTGGGGAGGGAGCTCCCACAGCAGCACTGACCAGGGGCTCTGCTGTGGCCGCCCATGAAACATGGGGCCCCTGCCCATGGCCAGCACACAGCCAGGCCTCATTTGGCTGCGCAGTCTTGAGTAGAGATGCAAGCCCTTCGTGTGGGTGGATCACTGAGCCCTGCGCCTTCTACAGGCTCAAGAATAATCCAAGAAAAGTAACAGATACTCTGGCTCAGTTCAGCTGTCCATCAATAAGCCCCTGCACACAGACACACACACACACACACGCACTCACACAGCAGCAAGAATTCAGGCTCAACTGTGAACTCTGAGAATGGACTTCCCATCAGAAAAGGAAAATTCAGGGCCCAGAAGGGCCCCCTGCACACTAATGAGTCTTCCCCTGCCCCTGGCCCTGCCCCTGCCAATTGGGACAGGGCCAGCCGTGTCAGGCGAGGTCCTCGCTGCTCACAGTGGGGTCTGTGCCCAGGCATGCACACTTCCCCAGAGCTCCCAGAAATGCAGAACCCGAATGGAGCCCCACCCCCGACCTGCTCACTCAGAATCTGTGTTTTAACCTTAATGTTTAAGAAACCACACTGACATATCTCTTACACAAAAAAGGGCCTGAGTCCCCGTCTGCTCACCCCCATCAGAAGCCCAGACGGGGAGGGGTCCAGACCAGGGACACCTGCAGAAGCCCACCCTGGCTCTCTGCCCCATGGTGCACTGAGCTCCACAGGAGAGATGCTGAGGATGGGAAGGAGGCTAGTGTCTTCCCCCATGCACTGACTGTGCCCATTACACAGGCGAACACACTGAGAACAGAGACATAAAACTATAGCCCCTAGATCATACAACTAGCGTTTGATGTGGGAACACAAAGAATAAATGAGGCATCCAGTGTTGAGAAAAGGGAGGTCAAAAAAGAAGGCAGAGAGTAAGATGTCTTATGGTGACTTCGAGTATTCATTCAACAAACAGTCTCATCGCTATGGCCAGCAGGGGGAGCCACAGAGAAGGAGCAGCCAGGTCCCCTGGGCCCATGGATGAGGACCTTCCCTCCACACTCAGGCTTCCAGGATGCCCAGGAGAGGATGCCAAGGTGTGTTCTGTGGTCTGTAAACACATGTTGCCACACAGAAAGGTGGAAGGCCACCCATACCTGGGGATCCTCGCACACACAAAGAGAGGCTTTCTGTCCCGAGCTGTGGGCTAAGACGCCCTCCTGGGAGTGCCTTTGTGGAGGCCCGATCCAGCCCCAGCACCTCACCATCTGTTCCAAAAAATGATGAGCTTTGGGGGGGTCGGGGTGCTCCTCGGGCCCCAGCAGGAGGGCGCCTCTGGTGGCAGATGGTGGCAGCTGCTTTCATTGACCCCAACAGCCCATGCTGGTGGAGGAGGCTGGTCTACAGCTGGCAGGGAGGGAAGGTGATGGAAGGTGACGGACATCAGGATGGCCTCCCAGTGCCAGCAGGCCCTCCCGGAGGCTCCCCTGGCTGGGGGCTTCAGCCGGGCCAGGGCATGTGTGAGACGGCAGCTTGCCGGCTGGCCTTTATGTGAGGCCCGTGGGCCCTGGTGTCACCCTCTACCTGTACTCGGAAGGATGCTGGTCCAGGGTAGAGAGAGCTGGCTCGCAAAAAAGCCGCAAGAGGCCAGCACCTTTGACAGGTTGCTGGTGAGTGTGTAAGACACACTCATGGTGAAACCAACACCTCACAGCTCACAAAACGGCAGCCCGTGGACGCTGTGGCCTGGCAATGACCCCCACCCCGCCCCAGGGCGCTACTCTGCAGACGTCCTTGTGCGTATGGAATGATGGATGTCCAAAGTCATTTCCCGTGACACCGTAATCGGGAAAGACTGGAAACGGGCCGGGATAGATGGCCCGCAGCCCGGCCACCCTCGGGAGCACCTCGCAGCCATAGGGAGGAGGAAGGAAGGCCTGTGGATGGCACGGACAGGCCTCCAGCATGCCCACTCAGTGAACAGAGCCACTGTTAACTGTTAACACACGGTAGATGTATAAACCATGGGATCATGGCCCACTTGGAAAGAGTTAAAATGGTGAATTTTAGGTCACTCGAGTGTTATCTCAACTGAAAAACTGAAGGGATCGGGGCTGGACGGGACTGGCGCTGGACGGTATTGGGGCTGGACGGGATCGGGGCTGGATGGGAGCAAACCTACTCTTGGGTGACGGAGGAGACACGGGAAGGAGGGCAGGCTCTCACCAGAGACCCATTACGGCTGCTGACACTGAGCCCTGGGCTGAGTCACTTACTGTGTGTTCACACCTCAGGCACGTGTGCACATACTGGGGTCACACACACACACGTACCCCAGCATGCAGTCACCCTGGTAGCTAAGGCTGACGTTCCCCAGCCCTCACACTGAGGAGTCCTTCTCCCTCCTGTCCTCAAAACCTGATAAAGATGCTCATTTTTATGCCGGGGGACTGGCACCCATGGAAGGGTGAAGACTAGACCCTGATGAACTTATTCAGTCGGCACTCCATAAGTGTCCGTTTTCTTTCTCTCCCAGCAAAGCCATTCGAGAAACCTGGTTCTGAGCTGGGAGGTGGCTGGGCTGTGAAGGGACGCAGAAGGTACTGGGCCAGGTACTGCATTCAGGCAGGGTCACCCTGACCAGACCTGGCTGTATGCCCCGGTGGGGGAAGGGTGTTGGACCCTGCCGCGGGCAAGCAAAGGGGCCTTGTCCCACTGCTCACAGATATGATGCAGCAAGAGAGAGAGGGAACACACATTCCCATCTTTTATGTCTCCCAACAGTCCCACAGATCGGCACCATCATTCCCACGTCCTGGATTAGAAGTGGAGGTGTGGAAGGGGTTGGGGGGGTGACCCCAAGGGTGTGCTCGAGAGACGGCAGAGTTGGAGTCAGGCTGGTCTGAGGCCAAAACTGTGGCTTTTTCTAGAACAGCACCCTGTGAACCTCTCCCCAGCCTAAATGAGAGAGGAGGGGCTTCCCGTGGACCCAACATGCACATCTTCCCCCCAACCAGCAGGCAGGGTTGGCCCATACCCCGTACCCCAGGAAGAGAGCAGGGCTCAGCTCTGCACACTTCCAACCCAAGAGCCCTCCTCGATGAAGCAATCTGGTCCATTTAAGGGAGCTGCTTCTGCATTTATCTGCCAGGGGGAGGAATCCTATTTCTCTCTGCCCAAGACCCCTCGGGGAAAGACAGGGAGCGGCTGGGCTCAGAAAACCGTGGGGCACATGCTGATTCTCCGAGGACCAGACCTTGGTCAAGCCCACCATCTCCCTGTAGACGGAAGGGACGGCTGCTGGCTCAGGCCATTGTCTAGCTCTCAGCCACGCCGGCCCCCCACCTCAGGAGACTCACCCCCTCTCCTTTAACTTCATGAAGTCTCCGAGATTCTCTCGGCTGGTGGGATCCCCCAGGCCCCAGGAGTTCGCTGAGGTTCTCGATCCCAAATGGGCCTACTTGCTAAGCCATTGCTAGCATGAGGCATCTCCCTCCAGAATCTTCCACGGAGCAGAGAGCCTAGCTCCTGACACTTGACAGGGCCCTCCCCCTGATGCAGCCCCCCACCCCCTGACTCTCAGAGAGAGAAAGTTCCACTTGGGCTAAAGGGCCCTATAGCCACCCAGGTGCAGAAACAGAGGTCCAGGGCTGCCCGGCAAGTCCAGAGTAGGGCCTCCTTCTTGCTCGTGGTGTCCATACGACCTCCTCTCTGCCTCCCACCACGCCTGGGAAAGGCAAGAGGGAAAGCTGCCACCCCGGGAGCAGAGGAGGGTCTGGGAAGGTCTGGGAGGGTCCAGTCTAGCACTTTCTGGAAAAGAAGAAGGTATGAGGCCACTCTAGAAAGGTCCCTCGCGGGCGCCTGGGTGGCTCAGTGGGTTAAGCCGCTGCCTTCGGCTCAGGTCATGATCTCAGGGTCCTGGGATCGAGGCCCGCATCGGGCTCTCTGCTCAGCAGGGAGCCTGCTTCCTCCTCTCTCTGCCTGCCTCTCTGCCTGCTTGTGATCTCTCTCTGTCAAATAGGTAAATAAAATCTTTAAAAAAAAAAAAAAAAAAAAAGAAAGGTCCCTCGCCGCAGAGTCTCTTGATAAGACAATGTGGGGGTCCCAGGACAACACTCTGGTGGCCTGGGGAGATGGTAGGCGGGTCTCTGACAAGAGTCTGGAGTGGGAGGATGATTGAACCTGTCCCTTCCAGGAAAAAGGAAGGAGAACGTTCATAAAGGATGTGGCCTAACAAGGCAGGCATGGGGTGTCCCAGACAAGAATGCCAGCTTTAGCCCAAATGGAACGTTTTCCATGTGGGGCTCTGCGCCAGGGTCCTGTGGGTCTGGCCACATGGTAGGGAGGTCACACCCAGCTGTCCACACTATCTCTGTGACTCCTTGCTGCTACTTTAAAAAAAAAAAAAATATGTTATAAGAAAGAGAAATTTGAGATGCAGTTCACCCAGATACAAAGAATAGAAAACAAAGCAAAGCCTCACCCCTCCCCCGACCCCCTCACCCTTCAGGGACCTCAGACAAGCCTCGCAGAGAGTCCAGGAGACAAGGCTGGGCCTGTGGCCACACTCAAGCCCATTCCCTAGCCATCCCCGTGGACTGAGACCCAGGCCCGTCACACACACGGTGGGCTCCCTCCACATGACCTGGAGGCCCTGCCTGGGGTATCCCCAGCACATAGGGACCAGAAACAGGCAGGGATATAAGAACTGAAAGAGGACAAAAGCAAGAAAGAACATCTCACAGGAGCCATGGCCTTGAACCCATGACCCTGCCCACATAGCCCTTTCTCCCTGGGAGAAGCCAGTAAGATGCCGTGTCCACAGGGTAGTTTCAGGGACATTCTCCTGGTCCCTGCAGTGCCCACACTGGTGGGACCCTTGTCGCCCGGGCAGCTAAAGTACAGATGTCTGCAGAGATGTGTCACCCAAGCCCACTCCCCTCACCCCCATGCACCCCAGTTTAGCAGGACAGCTTGGGGACAGACGGCAGCAAATCATGTGTCTCCTGAAGCCAGACTCCCCATTGTGGCCTCCAGAGGTGTCTGAAGCTGTCTCCATATGGTGGGCCAGGAGGGGGCTGTCCTTGGCCTTGGCGGATATGCAGCAGCCCCTCCCCTGCCAGGAGCTCATGGTGACCGGCAACGTCGCCACGAGGCCTTCCATCAGGCTTCACACGGATGTTTTACAGTTCTAATTTCAGACCGCGGCCTGGCCGTCTGTCACCACCCCTCAGAGAGCCCTCGTCCAACCCAAACGCCATAGGAAGAAGGATTTATTCATAAGGCCTCAGGCCACTGCGCAAATGGACTGGACCAACCCCCAACCCCCGGGTGCATCTGGAGTGGGGGGAGGGGGGCGGGCAGGGAGCCATCCTCCCCTCTGGGGCCACAGTCGGCAGGGTTTGGAGAAGGAAGGAGTGAACACAGGTGAGGACAGGACTCTCCGATCAGGCAGGAGGGACGGGCCTGCCATGAACAGGCTCCTCCCAGTCCCCCTGTGTTCCTCCCCCACCCAACCCTGTCTCCCTCCACTCAGCTCAGGTCACCTCAGGAGGCCTTGGCCTCCCCTGGCCCTCCTCATCGGGCACATCTGCACTTGTAGAGGGACTCTGTCAGGCACAGCTGTCCGGGAAGACTTCAGAACCTTCAGCCCACCTCCAGTTGAAATTGGTGCCCCATTTGGGTCTTGGATATAGTGAGCAGAACACAGCCCCCCAAAGTATGTCCACTTGGAACCTCTGAATGTGACCTGATATGGGTAAGGGACATTTAGGATATAATTTAAAAGTTCGAGATGAGGGGGTGCCTGGGTGGCTTCACAGTGAAGCGTCTGCCTTTGTCTCAGGTCATGATCCCATGGTCCCGGGACTGAGCTCTGCATCGGGCTTCCTGCTCAGCGGTGCATGTGCCTCTCGCTCTGCCTGCTGCTCCCCCTTCTTGTGTGCTCGCTAACCCTCTCTCTCTCTCTCTCTCTCAAATAAATAAATAAAATCTTTAAAAAAAAAAAATCTCAAGATGAGATCATCCTGGAGTGGCGTAAATCCAGTGACAAGTGTCCTTACAAATAAAAGGAGAGACAGTCCTCAGGGAGGCGGACACTCGAAAATAGATGCAGAGATGGGGATGACACATCTCCAAGTCGAGAACGCCAAGGATCACCGGCAAACTCCCAGAAGCCAGGCAAGAGTCCTGGAGCAGAACCAGCCCTGCCTGAGACCCGTGATCCGGGAGTCCCGGCCCCAGAGCAGGCAGAGAGCAAACCCTGAGGCTTCCATCACCAGCCTCTTTGCCACAGCCGCCCCAGGAGGACAACACTCTGGGTCTCGCACAAGCGGACCTCATCAGCATGTCCTGTTCTTTCCTCCTGGAGATGGAAGCCTCCTGCAGGCAGGGCCATGAGTGTCCTCTGCCTCTAATCCCCAGGTAGGACAGGTAGAGAAGCAGCTTGGGTTGGGGGGGAGGTGCTGCATGAGATGTCTTCCCCAGACCTTGGAGACTAGGTTGGATCACGTCCCCCCAAAAGGTCCTAACTCCTGCGACCTGGAAGTGTGACCTTCTCTGGAAATAGAGGAATTAATCCAATCCAATATGACTAGTGTCCTCACAAAAAGGGGACATCTGGGCACAGACCCACACAGAGGGAAGATGTCTGCCCACAGCCAAGGAATGACTGAAGCCACTAGACTCTGGGGGAGAGAGCTGGGAATGCTTCTCCCTCTGGGCCCTTGGAGGAAACTGACCTGGCCACACCTTGCCCCGGACCTCCAGCCTCCAGAGCTGGGAGGTGATCAACTTCTGCCATTTAATCACACAGTGGGTGGAAATGCCTTATGGCAGCCTAAGGACACCGACCCAGGCACATACCCCTTCTCCAAATGAGAACACAGAGGCTCAGCCCACCGCATGGGACACAGCGGGGAACTGGCAGGGCTGCGGTCTCCATGGAGGGCCCGCCCTGCCTGACTCCACAGTCCGGTGCCCTTCCTACTGGCCCAGACAGGAGCAAGGAACAGGGCAGGGTCCCGGGGCAGCCGGGCTCTGAAAAGCTGTGTCCCCCTCCACCCTAGCCATGTGCACCAGCACAGCAAGCAGGTGAGAGCCCAGCCTTCCATCAATCAGGCCCCCATCATGGGCGTCAAACCAAATGTTTTAAAAAAAGGGAGTTAAGAGGTAAGCTTCGAAAGGACTCCTATAAATCAAAATCAACCAGCAGAAAATAAATGGAGAACGTTACCCCTCTGTGGAAAATGGCATTTTACATCCAAGCTGTTTAAAGGATAATGTGTAAGTTAATAGATGGGTCTTGGTAGACATTCCCACCCCGGCTGAGCTTTGAAAATACTACTTACTTTTCATTTCCAGCCACCCGATCGGCCTTGATCCCACCTGTCACTCCCTCCTAAGTCGCCATCAGGAAAATTATTAGTGAAATTGCAAGATCCTTATTCATTCATTCATTCGCCCATTCCTAGCTGTTTGGAACGATGCTCTTGCCCGTCTAGCGGGCCGAGCTGGCATTTTTCAGAGCTGGTTGTGGCCGGAAAAGGTCCTGGAAACACGGTCACCTGCGTGCCTCCTCTCTCGACATAGAAAGTGCCGGGGCATCTCCCACCGGAGGTGGAAACTGCCGGTCCCGGTTTTTTTTTAAACAGAAATTCCCTCCCCTGGGCCCTGACGCCCTGCCCCTCCTCCCCACCAGCCCCCAGCCCGAGAACCATATGTTCACCACTTCCAAGAATTTCTCTTCGCAAATGGTGCTGACACGTCAGAGCAGAGGGGCCCAGAACAAAGGAAAGGCAGGTGGTGGGATGGGAGCCCTTGGCTGCCTCCGGCTGGGAGGCCGAGATGCTGGCCACAGCAGCCCTTGAAGAGGTCCCAGGGCTTTAAGGAGCCCAGACAGGCCTGTCTCTCAGGAAAGCAGTGGGTCTGGTGGGCCAGATACCAGCTTGGAGAGAAGCCACTTGGGGCCCATCTGAGCTCTGCAAAGACTAATTTATCTTCTCAAGAAAACGGGTAGGAGAGACCAACAATGAAATCCAGTCCCCGTTTCTGGAATCCAGCCCTCTCAGTCATCTGGGGATCGAGATGGCTTTGGGGGGCCTGAGGCATTTCAGGATTTCATGGGCTACTTCCTCCATAAAAAAAAAAAAAAAAGAACAATTATATTTTATGGCTGCACTGGTATAAAAAAGAATATATTCATATTCTATATCAAAACATTTCCTTGACCTAAAAATTTCTTTTTCTTCTTCTGAGGCTGAAGGAAATTAAAACATTTTTGTGGGTGCCTAAATGTCCTGTAGGCCCTGGCTGGGAGCCCTGAGTCTGCCGGAGACACGGACCTGTGGCCTCCCCCCAGCCCCCCACATCCAGCCCGTTCTCCCTGGCCTTGCCCTGCAGCGCATGCCCCCTGCATGCCAGTCTTGCAGCCCAACCCCCCAAAAGACTCCTTTGCACACTGTTCTCCAAGGCAGACAGGTCCCGATAGCCCTCCCTCACCCAGAATTATGACTCGGACATTTTTTCGGGTAGAGGTCCTCCTGTGAAGAATCCCAGGAAACCCGTAACTGTAGAGACAGGCCCATCAGCAGAGTTATCCATGCCATTTGGGGGTTCACAGACCAGCCTGGGACCCAACCAGTCTATGGGGCCACTGAGTCCCTCCCATTCCCCTGGCCAGGCAGAAAGAAATCTACTTCGAGCTCATCCCTGTGCAATTGCCAAGCCTGGGCCCTCTCTGGGCAGGCCTGCTCTCTAGGCCTCACTAGGCCATTCAGTGTGGATTCAGCCCGGAGATGTCACTTGGGAACTCCCCTTACAGCCTCTGGTAAAGCTACATAGACACACGGTGGTGACGACGCCCGCTCCCAGGCACGAGCTCCATGGGGTCTCCTGCTGCCCAGACCTCCTCGCTGACAGCCAAGACCCACGTACCAACCACCTCCAGCTCTACCCTGTTTTGGGGCTCCGCTCACCTCACTCCTCACCCTAAAATTCCTTCCCCCAACCCCACCCACCCATTCCCCAGGGGACTCAGAGCCCCTCTTATCTCAGACCTTCCCAATGCCTCTGTGTCTTTGACCTTATACCCCTGACTCCTCATTCATTGGCTGTTTCTCTCCCTGGAGGTTCCTCAAGGGCCAGCTCTGAGCCTGGCACCCACAGGTCTGGGATGGCGAGGAGCTGGTGCAGGGAAGGGGCTCGTCCCCATCCCCACAGCTGACCACATCCCATCTTACCTCCTCTGATGGCTCACAGCTGGGGTCTGCCCCCTGGCACTGAAGCCTCCTAGAGATCAAGGACTTGCTTGTCCCACCACCCCAGCACCTGGCACACAGTAGGTCCTCGGGGTGCACATGGCTGTGGCCAGGTTTTGTGCACTGGAGTCTGGCTGTCACGGTGGAGGTGGGCTGGCCTATGAGCCCACGTGGCTTGGGGCATGGCGTGCTCCTCTGGGGACTCATGTCGCAGCGCAATGGTCTGCACATCTACCTAGAAGTCCCCACACCAGACACCCTCAGCTGGGCTGGTAGGTCAGTGGTCACCTCATCTACATGGGACCAGGGACCACTGCCCAGTGGTCTCCACCCCAGTGTCCATCACTCTGGGCCCACCTGTGCCATCTGTACCAAAATCATCCATCAGGAAGCTGTGTTACTAAGGTGGGGTTTTTTTGGTTTTTTGTTTTGTTTTGTTTTTTACTAAGGTTTTTTTTTAATCAACTCACTGCTTTTACTTAAGCAGAAAATTTCACGTTGCTCCCACAACGTGGGAGCGGAAAGCTAGCATGATGAAAACAGTTCGTTCCCTCCTACTGCACAAGCATGCCGTCCACCCAAGACAAGTGCACCCAGGACCTAGGGCCTGCCCTCGCTTTGCTAAAGGGAACTACAGAGCTGTCGGAAGCATGCTCGCCCCTGCTCAGGCAGCTGTCCTTATTGTCAGTGTGAAAGAGAAAGGAAACAAGATGGGGGGGAGAGGGGGTCCCCTCCAGGTTCCAAGGGTCACTGGATGCCTCTGTCCTGGCTCCTCCCTGGAAAAACATCTAGCTTCTCTGAATGCAGAACACCCCACCTCGGCTTCCTCCCCAAGCCCCAACAGCAATACGGGAATCCAATGACGGGGAGCTCACTACCTTACAAACGCAGCTCCCACAGGACACGACGCATCAGGGAGATTGCCAAAAGCTCTCAGCCACTTCAGCTTCTGTGAAAAACCAGGCAGACAACAAAACCCAGCCTCTCCCTGTGGATGTTATTTCTATAAAGCCAAAAAGCCATGGGGGTACCCAGGCAAGAGCCATAAACTTGGGCAGTGATTCTCCTCAAAGAGAGCGAGGCTTGTGTGGGGCTCAAGTGAAACCCCAGATCCCGGGTGGTGTTAATCTGTCTTTGACAATGGTGACCATGGCCTCCGCAGGCCTTCTCTGGGCTTTCAGACACATAATCAGCCATGATGGCCTTGGCCTTATGGAAACTTGCCCCCTCGGTAGGGTGGGGGGTGGGGGGTGGGTGGTCTCCCAATGACATCTTCAGAAACCGCTTCCCCGGCCATCCTCAAGGCTTGTGCCCTTCCTAGAAGTGGCCATTGGGAGAAATCTTCAGGGGCCTGGGACAGGTGTACCTGGCCTGGGACAGGTCTCCCAAGCCTGTCCACGGTGGGAAGGCAGGGTGCCGCTGGCAGACTGGGGAAGGACCCGCCTGGAAAGAGGCCCATCGTCACAGCCATGCTGTGGATGTCGGAGATGAAGTTCTTGGAGAAAAGTGCTTTTAAAATAACATTTGGCTATTTCTAGGAAGCAGATTTCTACAGCTGTCCTCGCCGTGTTTTCTAAGGCAGCCCGATCTCAGGGACCTCGGGCCTTTCCTGGAAGTCTTAGTGGACATCCAACACACAAAGCGACATATTCCCAGGGGGTCCCTTGCCTCTTTCTGAGTCCAAAGACCTCAGGGTGTGAGGGTTCCTCCCCAGTCTAGTTAGCCACCTTGGCAAGCCACCCATCTGTAAGATGGGACACAGGAATGCCCCTGCGCCTGCCGGAAGGAGAATGCTCAGTGGGGACCCTGATGCCACGCAGGTCTCACCAGTGGATGGCGCAGCCTCTTTCAGACGTCACTGCCAGACCTGCAGCACCCCAGCCCGCCGGGCTTTCAACTTGCATAGTTCCTATAATGGGGCGCGCCCCACCTTCCAAAGCCCCTCTTGCAGGTTTAGCTGAATTATCCCCCTGAGTAAGTCCCAGCTCCGCCCCGCGGGACCATCCAGGCTGGTCTGCTCCCCACGGCCACCCTGCAGACCCAACAGCCGCCCAAAGACCTCTCCCTTGCCCAAGGTCATGTCACCAGCTCCTGTTGACCTTGTACAAACCAATAAAGCAGAGGGATAAACCACAGCCTGTGTTAAATTCCTGAAACAATCCTTATTCTCACAGCTAGTCCACGTGGAGAGCTGCCTGTTCTCAGATCTGCCCCTCCGACTGGGTACCCTTAGTCACCCTCCCAGTCACCGAAAACCACACACTTCTGTTTACATGGGCGTGGCTGACCCTCCAAGGGCACCAGATGAGACAAAGGCAGGCTGTGTGCGCTGCCTGAGAATTAAGCGGGATCAGCCAAGGGGCTTCCCTTTGCTGCCTGTCTCAGCCCAAGGGCAGCTAAAAATGCCAAGAATTAGTCTGTGTCCATGGTGGACAATGGGGAAAGAGGAGACACATGACCCTTCCTCTGATACCGTCCCAAAACGAGCTCACCCCCGGGTTGGACAGACCTGGGTTAATTCTCAGCTGCCAGGGACCATCTGAATGGGCAGTGGGCCTGGAGAGCATGCTGGAGACTGACAGCTTCGCAATGCCAGGAGCCAAGCCCAGCGCACAGGTGTTCTCCAGTGGTGGGACGCAAAGCACCCCATCAGCTGTTTTACATCATCCAAAGAGACCCCTGCAAGGACAAACATTAGCCGGGAGGGCAGGGACCCCATTTTCTCGCATTTATATTTGATATAAATACACCTGTCGTAAATAAACATGACCCTAGCTTCTTTAAATATTTCGGAGCCGCCTAAGGAATTCTAGCTAAAAGCAGAGGGGGATATATATATATATTTTTTAATTTTATGTAATACATAAATATATAGATTTTTATTTATATGTACATTTATATATAAATATATAATGTTATATATGTGTGTGTATATATATATATAAAATAATCATGAAAACTGGGGTATATTTGTCACTTGTTGGAGAAAAGAAAATGATGGGAGGGCTAGACTTGCAGACCCAAACCATAGCTTCGTTTTTGAAATCTCTGCAAAGATGCTCTCCCCCCAGGGTGACGTCAGTGCATCTCCCTCCGAAGGACAAGAATGGGAATGAACCTGCTGGGACCTGAACATATGGCTGAGCCGTACCTTAAGTACAAGAGACAGAATGCTCCCTTCCCCGGAGTGATGTGTTACAGAGCAGAGCTGTCAAATCAGGCTCCGCGTGCAAACGTCCCGAGCTGATGCAGCTAAGTCACAGGCTCAGCGTGTCACGACCAGCTGCGGTGGAGGACGTCCCACTGTCCCAGGTGCTGGAGCGCCCTGCTGCCAGCACGTTGGGCTGAAAACAGACCCATCTCCATCAACTTGACAGAGACAAAAGGCGTGAATGAAGAGCCCTGCCTGAAATTAACAGTGATGGAAAGTTAATGATGGAGCAAATTTGGCACAACTATTTCAACACGCATCCCGATGCGGTCCCGGCTTTCAGAGGGGATGCCGAAGTGACGAATGTCTGCCGGGCTCCAGCCGAGACCACAGCCATGCCGCTTCCTGCCAGATTGTCCCTTTCTCCAGAATCAGACCCTTGGCAGGAGGTCCGATCTGTCACCCCCGCCTCCATCCCCGGTTCGGGGGCTGGGCTAACACATCTGCTTGTCAACATTCAAAGCTCATCTGGGCGCCGTTTACTTATAACATCAAGCCTGGGAGCAAAGCCTATGGAGTGAAAGTTTCCATAAACCATAGCAAAGCCATCTAATTCAATCAGCAAACACAAAGCATGGGGTGGGGCGGGGGGAGGGGCAGGGAGACAAACAATGATCCGAAAAAATACTCATGATATGATATTATGCAAAAAAATACTTGAGATTCTACATATGGCAGGTCCTCCTCCATGCTTCCACATGACACTGAAAATCTGTGTGTCTTTGTTTCCTCCACAAGACCACAGAGTTGCTGAAGTCAATGACCAGGACGCCCACCCACCCTCGGACCCCAGGCTGGGGCAGGGCCAGCCCCCAGTGGGGCACAGCAAACCCCTGATGAGCTAACGTGGCATGTTTCCTGCCATCTCTTCATCATGACTGTTGAGTTTATACCCACCTATGAACACAGACATGGACAGATGACAGATACACAGACATGTGCATGAAACTAACCAGATGGAAAGTGTCTGAATGCAGGAACGGTGACCTCTGGGTGCAGTAATGGTTTTCTTTTCTCTTTTGTGCACTTGCCAGGTTTTCTATAATAAGAATGCTTGGGGGTGGGGCAATTCTGTGATCAAAGAGGTCACATTTGTCATAGCTGCACGCAGTACAGAGCTCTGTCCGGATGGACTTTCAAGGTACGAGACACACATGGCCAGCCGTCCTCCATGGAGCTCCTACTATGTGCGAAACTTGTTTCCACGTATTCTTGTGCCGAATCCCGTGATCGCCTAGCTTAGGTGTTTACATCATGGTGCTTATCTGGAACTTTCCAAGCTACCAGCATACACCTGGTTTGAGCTCCACAACAAGTCTATGATTCAGGGCAATTACTTTTTCCAGCTGGTGATCAGGGAAGTTAAGGAATTCGCACACAGCTGATCTGTGGCCAACGATGGGAGAAAGGAGCTTGCATGAGACCAAAAGGAGCCAAGTCTACTGAAAACCAGATGCACCTGTTCCTGGTCACCCCTTGGGGGACACCCTGTACCTCTCACAGTCACCTCTCAGGGTTCTCTGGCGGGCGGGTGTCCACGGCAGCATGGCCGATGCAGTCTAGTGTGTGGTTTTTGTGTTTGCTTCTGGTCCGGCTGCTACTCCCACTTCTGCAATGCTGCCCCAGGCTGGTTCTCTGTGCAAACCCAGGCCATGGGATCTGGCCTCCTGCCCATGCTCACCACTACTGTTCACAAAAACTGGGCACGTGTGAGGCAAGGATTCCCACTGGCTGGCCCAGCCAAGCCCTTCCTTCAGAAACCCAGGAGCGGTGTCCTGCTGATGGCTCCATGAGGCCACAAGGATAGGAGATAAGAATGGGAGGGTTTTCATGTCCCGAGATAATGGCCCACACAACTAGCCTTGGTGGTCCTGGAATTTTCCATGTATCTTCTCGGTAAGACTCTGATATAAATGCCCAAGACCCTTGTTTGATAACTCTGCATCTCCACACTTGACTCAGGGAGTTAGAAAAGACACAGTTTTCCCATCTGAAGTGGTGTTTCTCCTTGATTAGAGTAGTGAGGTCCTTATCGCCAGGAGTGAGCAAGCAGTAGGTGACGAGCTGGTCAGGATGTTAGAGGGGATCCGTGTTAGCTGGAGCTGGACAAGGGAGCCTCATGGACCCTGAACTCCTCTCATGCACCATGAACTGGCTAACAACTTGCCTTTCCTCATCACTATGCCGGGAGCCCTGATGATGGATGGAGTTAGCCAGATATTTATTTTTGAAGGTCACTCCCCTCCCAGTCCAGAGCAGGGATTTGTTAATTTGTCTGCAACAAAATCCCAAACATAAAGGCAAGCTCGGGTGGGTTTCCCCAGTTCGAAGCCTTTCCCACCCTTGCATACGGTGCACCCAGGCAGAGAGGCAGGCAGGAGTGTAAGGTGGCTGCAGAGTCAGGGTGACATGGCAGGAATGGAGCCTGTGTTCCCATCAGACACATGACACAGAGCTGCAGGGACCGTTTCTGAAGACTTCCTACAAATGTGTGGGCTTCTCAGTGAGTAGGGGCCTCAGCCTTTGACAGCCACCGAGATGCCAGCCTTGGCCTCATCAGGCCCCGAGTCATGCATGGTCAGAGTGAATTTGGCCAGAGGGTGTGAGTGGAGAGGTAGAAAGTGGGCAGGTCGAGCCACTCCCTCTGGAAAACCAATGCCCAGGGCTCCGGGAGCCATGCCCAGGGCTCACATGGCACCCGATTTCCATTGCAGTTGGAGAAATCCGGGTGAAATGAGTTTGCCACCCAGACCTGGAGTCCCGCAAGGGCTCCACTGTCCTCTGATTTTCTCTCTCCTTCCTTTCTTGTTTGGGTTAAGATTATTTCCACATCATGGTCTTAATGAACTAACTCCATCCTTCTTCCAAGGGAGACCCCTTATCTCTTTCCACTCCTTTAAAATTAATCACTAATTAATCAATTAATCATCAGTCATGGTGTTTTTAACAAACACCTGCCAAGAAACAAGAAGCAAAGCAAACCTGAATCTCAACCCCTACCTCACACCATAGACAAAACCCAGCTCACAATGGGCCCCAGACCTAAATGTAAACTCTAAAACTCTAACGGTTCTAGAATAAGACAGGGAAGAAAAATCACTGTGACTTCTGGTCAAAATTCTTAGCTAAGACACAAAAGCATGGGCCATAAAAAAATACGTAAGTATAAATTGGACTTCATGAATATTAAAAATTTACACCCAAAGGACACTGTTAAGAAACAGAAAAGACAAATTATAGATGGGAGAAAATGCTTGCAAAACACACATCTGACAAAAGATCTGAATCCAAGACATAAAAAGGGCTCTAAAAATTTGATCTTATTAAGACAAACAGTGCAACAGAAAATAGCCAAAAATGTCAAACATTTGCTCTACTAAAGAAAAGACATGGGCGGCAAGACACCCATGAAAGGATGCTCGATATCCTTAGTCATTAGGGAAATGAAAATTAAATCACAAAGAGATAGATCAGCATGCTGGTGAGGTGGCTAAAATTTCAAAGTTGACAATACCAAGCATTGGCAAGGATGTGGAGCAACTGGAACTCTGGCCCTTTGGTGGAAGGAATGCAAAATGACACAACTACTTTGGAAACAATTTGCTTACAAAGTGTAAATACGCTATCATAAGATCTTCCCCCTCCTTGGCATCTATCCAAGAGAAATATAAACACGTGCATGTCCCCCAAAGACAACGCACCCACAGTCACATTTCCTGGGGAAATGACACGTACCCAATCATCACCACGAGCACACATGGCTGGAACGTGGGACAGAAAGTCATCACAGTGACAGAAGAAGCCAGAAGGGCACTAGGGGCAGATACGGCACAGACGTTCTCCCAGCCTGGGCCCCTGGAGGCCAGGGCAGGGGTTCCCAAACAGCAGGCATTTGGCATCTGGTGACTTCTGGTACTTTGTTGATTGCCACTCTTGGCATCTGGTGGGATGAGCTCAAGGGAGCTGCTGAACACCTTACAGGGCACGGGCTGACCCTGGAACAGTCACAACAGCAAAATGATGAGGTCCAAAATGTCAACAATGGCCAAGATTGAGGAACACCACCACTCGCCCACCCTGTCCCCCTGGCTAAGGTGTAGCATGGCTTCTTACGAGGAAGGGTGATGGTTCACTCAGCAGCTGTCTTATGGAACATGCCTGTGTCTCTCCCTGTGCTAGGCTCTGTCTGCTTGGCCCCCAGCCCTGCAAAGTGGGCTTTATTTTAAAGATGCGGGGACAGAGGCTCAGACCCTGCTGCTCCCACTCATCCAAGGGTGGGCAGCTACCAAGCAACTGGCCAGGACCAGAACCCACAGCAAGCAGGAGACAGCCACCCACTCTCCATGGACCTCCCCACCCCCCCCCCCGGGGGGACTGTGTGCAGCTCATCTGAGCAGCTCGGTTTATCCACAGTGATTAAAATCTACAGCTCCAGAGCCCAAGGCACACAACGGAGATTCCAAATGCCCAGCACCGCATCTCTGGGTACAGTGGCTCCTCTGTGAGCATGGCCGTCCTCGGGCCCTGGGGAAAAGGAAATATCCAGGCACCAACTCAATTCCTTTTCCCCCCCATCAGATAATAAATGAATAGAGTCCTATCAAGACAGCGGAATCTAGAAGCCGAACAAGGCAGAGTGCAAGACCTAAGTATGAAATAATGAATTTATAATCCCACTGAAGAGCAGTCAGAGTGGGAAACTGACATTGCCATGGAAACCAGGGAAGTGTGGTGAGGCTCTCGGGGAGGACTTGGTGGGGCATGTCCGATGTGCTCCGTGAAGGGAACAGAGAGCAGTTGGCCCGGATATGGGGCACAGGCAGGCCTCCAAGATGGGACCCTGACTGCCTCGGCTTCCGGGCAGTGCCTTCTCACTGGGTAGGGGCAGAGGAGGGACAGGCAGCCCCTTCAGGCCCAGGATGGGGACCCCTGCACCCTCAGAATCTATAGTTGGCATGCACGTGGGTTCAGGCTCCCACACACCTCCATAGAAACACAGGGAAGAGTCCAAGGGGAACTCTGCAGATTTTTGGGCAAACAGCCCAGGCCCCAACTCTGCATGAAACACCCCACAAACACTCAGCAGGTTCCCGGCTCCTACTTGTGCAGGGAAAAACCTTGTCCCTGCCCTCCAGGAGCCCTGAGAGCCAGGAGGGAGAGAGACAGGACCGAATCCTATGCCAGGAGGCCGAGTGGAGACCCAGCAGGGTCCCAGCGGAGGCCCAGCCGTATGCAGGGCAGGAACTGGAGGACGCCAGGCTTCATCCAGAAGGGCCCGCAGACACATGGTGATGACAGGTAACCCTTTTGCCTTTTGGAAAAGTTTTGCTAGTTCTGAGGTGTCATTTTTCAATCATAAATTAGTCAACCACACTGCCAAGGACCCTGATTTTAAGTAGTTTTGCTCAAGTTGTCAGTGGTAAGCTCAGCTTTGTTACAACTAATTGTTGAGAATCCTAACGACAGAGATCCCAGGCGGACAGGGTCTGTCCTCTGCCTCCCCCACCACATGTCGCGCCAGCCCGCACATGCAGACCAGGCAGCCCAGGGGCCCATCATCCCTCTTTCTCCTCCCAAGAAATACATCTGCTGAATCCCGAGCATGCCCAGGCCCTTCGGGGGCCATGAACAGAGCTCTGGCTGGATGTTGGGGTCTCGCATGTTAGAAGTTGTGCCCCTCCCAGGCACCATGGCCCTCCGCCCTTCCCAGAGGCTGAAGGGACGACCTGTAAGGAGGTCCCCCCCACCCTGTATATCCTGGGTGCCCATACAGGCTGGTGACACAGCAATCCCCACACTTTGGGGGGTTATTGGTATTGTTATGATTATCCTAACTTCAAAGATGAGGAAACAGGCTCAGAGAGGGAGTTTAACTTACCCAAGTTCACACAGCTCCGGTACTTCCTTGCCTCCTAGAGGAGAGGGGCAGAGCTGTGGGGAGGGGGCAATAGTGCAGGGGTCCCGCCCGGTTGGAAGCATGTGCAAACCCCCACAGTGTGCAAGTGCTGATGGGAGCAAGGAGCTGAGGGGCTGCCCAGCAGAGTGGACACTAGCAGGAGGCTGCAGGGTCGCTGCTAAGATCCATGGGGCAGAAACTGCAAAGCAAACTGGGCAAGAAGGAGGGCAGAGGGCAGACATCCCAGGGGCTGAGAAGCCACAGCAAAGGGGGTGCTGGACGGGAGGTGGGAGGTCTGGGGACCGGTCCTTTAAACACTCTCCCAAAGCCAAGCCCGAGCTCCAGGGTCCCATCCCTCCACCCAAAGTCTCCAGCCCCCAGAACATCTAAATAGATCTTGGAGTCATACCCCACCTCCTCTCCCTACTGCCTTTTGAGTTCAGCAAACAAATGCAGCTCTCTATGCCTCAGTTTCCCTATCTGTGAACCAAAGCAGCTCTGAGGAATGGAGGCGGACTTAGGACAGACAGCCCAGAGCGAGCATTTCCTTAAGTATCACTTTCCATTATGTACTTGGCCAATTTCACATTTACGAGCTGCTTTCAGCAACCGCCTGGGGTCACTTTTCAAACCCCCTGGGGGACATGGCTTGGCCCATCATTATGAAGCCAGGAGTCCTCAACAGAGCAGACTTCCTAGAGAGTGCACCCAAGGGTGTAAGCAGGACTGAGCCCAGAAGAGAAGTCCAAAACCCCCCTAGGAGGCCCGGGCTCTGCTTTAGAAAAGGGCACCCATCCCCCACCGACAAGTAAGCCAGGACACACAATCCAGCGGGGGTGGAGGGGGTGCGGAGTGATGGCTCCAGCTCGCAAGCCCTTTGTAGAAAGAAGGCTTCTGCCATATTTAAGCAGCTCTCAGTCTCTGAAAGTCTTCCCGAAGCCCAGAGCACAGGATTTAGGGCCAAAGGCAGCTCAGCCATTCAGAGGCAAAGCTGAAAATCCAGCTGACACACAGCCTGGGCTTTGTGGGAAGGCGGCAGGCGGGGCGTCTGTCACCAGCTTGCACCCTGGAGCTGGGATTTGGGGTGAGGTTTGGCTCCCTGCCAAAGCCTTCATTATGCTTGAAGAATGCTCTTTTCAAATTGTCTCTTTTTGTTTTCCCACTCCCCCAAATTTATGTAAAAATAAACTGCGTGAATTCAATGCACGCTTTCAGGGCCCCTAATGAGCAATTTCCTAGCGAGTGTCAGAGCCCAGTGTCAAAGCCGGCACCCATCAGATCCAGTGGCTCGCAGCTGTTTGGCCTGAGCTGGGGCGCGCTCTGAGGACACACCCTGTCCACTGTCCCTGTGACGGCCACCCTGGCAAGAGTCATCATTCAATCCTCCCAACAACCCCTAGCACCAATCATTCCCATTTCACCAAGGAGGAACTTGAGCCTCAGAGAGGTTCGGGATCTGGCACAACCTCACACAGCTCACAAGTGGCAGAGCAAAAACTCGAGCCTGTTGGACTCCAACACTGCTTGACAGTAAATATGATAGTTCTCCATTCTGGTCACAGTGCTCTGGATACAATGACGATTGTTGCCACCCCTCTTCAAGTATGACCTCACCTGAACAATATTCAAGGTATATTCAGGTCCCTGCAAAGTCTAACAGACTATCACCTCCCTGGATGTAGATCTAATACCTCTATGAATGTAGCCTGAGGTGGTAGTGTCATTGCGGGGACTATGTTGCATGGTTCCCCATGGGGAGCTCATACTCCTTGGAGACCCTGGGGTCCTCCTAACATCCTGCTGCTGCTAGGAAAGAGGCCAGCACCTGCTCCTGGGTCAGCTGGTTTGGGAACCTCGATGCTTAAGTTACATCTATCCCTGTCAGATTCCTTCTGTGACTTGGGTCCTTCTGGCCAGGTCAGTCCCTGCCGCTGACCTGCCCACGGACTCGAGCCAGGTCCTCCCCTCACCATCCAAGGGCCTGGGCCATGGTGTCCCCAACTCTACAAATGGATTCTGGGGCTCCCCCGAGTGGCTGCCCAACCACAGCCAGTAAATGCTGGGAGAACTCAGGAAGGAAGAAGGCATGCATGCTTTCATCCAACCGTGAAATCCTGAGCGTGAGCTATGTGCCCGGCTCTGTGCTGGGGACACAGCAGGAAACAAACCAGCTCTCTGCCTGGGGAGCTGGCCCTCTCCCCCCCTCTCCGCCCTGGGGAGCCACCCCTTCCTGGCTGGGGAGCAGGCAACATGCTCAGTTGGCAATCACACAGCCCATCACTGGTGGCAAACTGTGGATGGTGCCCACAGGGCATGGACAGTGTCTCAAGGACAGGGAGGGAGGGGAGGGGGGAGGAGGGGAGATGAGATGAAAGGGGGAAGGGGAGAGAGGGAAGGGAGGGGGGAGGGGGAAAAGAGGGGGTGGAGGGGGGAGAGGTGGAAGATGGGAGGCCAGAGGGGAGAGGAGGGATGAGGGGAGGGAAGGGGAGAAGGGAGGAAGGAAAGGAGGGAGGAGAAGGAGGGGAGTAGAGAGAGAGGAAAGGAGAGGAGCAGAAGCCAAGAAGGAGAAAAAGAAGGAATGGAAGGCTCCCGCCTTTCTTTCCACATCACAGGCCAGAAGAAGCCCAGGAGGAGGAGGGGTGCGAGGGTGTGGGGATATTCAGAGGCACCCCACCCAGCCCCAACTTCTGCCTCTGTCTCAGGCACAGACTCGGGTGTCCTGCTGATGAATGTCACTGTGACAAACAAAAACAAGGGACAGAGAGCCCACTCTTTGTACCTATGGAGCCGGACCATAGGGTACCCTGCTGCCAGCCCCGGGCTTGTCTGATCTGGGGGCAGGGGCAGTGGGGACAGCCCTGGAAGTGGCACCTCTTGTCCCGGCCAAGTAGGGGGTGGCTGTGCATTCACATGACACTCTGCAAAGCCGGGGACAGGTTTCTGTCCTGGAGAACCCTAGCACAACCATCCACCAGCTATGGTCACCCCTGCAGCCCCTGCGGCAGGTGTGACTGTAAATAGCAGGTACGTCAGGCTCCTACGGTGCACAGCCGCCCCGGCACCTGGGCTTCTGAACACTGCCCCAGGAGGCCTGGAGTCCCACACTGATCGCCACGCACCAAGGGTGGGCTGTGGCAGGGGAACCCTGCTCGTCTGGTTTATAAATCATGGCTCTGTTCTAGATTTTTTTCAAAGAAATGGTCATGGGCCTTAAAAACATCTCAAAGCCACTATCCACCATATCCACGATGGAACAGCTGATGGCACTGGACGGATGTCCCAGACCCAGCCTTGGCTGTCGGGCCATCCACCCAGGTGCCCCAAACTAGAAACTAGGGGTCCTCTGACAGCCACTGACCCCCAGCTACCCCCAGGCCCCAGTCCCTGCCAAATCCCATGGTTGCCTGACTCCCCCACACCCTCCCATCTCCCCCTCCCTGGGCTGTGCTCAACCTGCCCCTCAGGGCTGCCACAGAAGTACCTCTGGGCACTGGGAGGGCCCTGGAGGCTGTGTCCGCCTGAGCAGCAAGGCCAAGTCTGCAGTCATTAGCATTCAACCTGTTCCTCCTTTCTTCCTTAGCCATTGTGTGAAGGTCAGTTTCATAAAAGCTGTCCAGCCACCAGCAGCGGGGTCCAGCACCCGGATGCCCCGGCAACCCCCTCTCTCCACACGGAGACATCTCCTATTGTCTTGCATTCTGGCAAGCAGGTTCTATTTTTTTCCTTTATAAAATAACGTTGTACATAATCACTGGTCCCCGGGATTGTCATATGAGAGGCAGGCCTGCTGCCATCGAGGCCTTCGGGGCGCGGTCCCTGCTCTGCCCACCACTGTTCCCAACCCGGCTGCCCCTGTGCTCAGGGGCGGGTAGAGGGGTGGGAAGCGCGACTAATCTGGGCGGTAGGTGTGGGCGGGTGCTGAGCCCAGAGTAGATCCCACCGCCTCACCTGCTGCTTCCTGGGTAGGGGCGGCCCGGGTCTGGGAGGGTGAATGGCCCTCAGAGACATGGACTAGAACTCATTTACTGTAGCTGTGTTGACAGCATCTCCATGAGGGATCTCTCAGGCCATCCACAACTTACAAACCTGCTTGGCCATCCATGGTGCGCACGGCCCTAATGAAGTTATCTCCAAAGTATGTATCATGTGTTCACCAAGAAAACGACACCACTGATGGGGAATGTGGGGTAGAGCGGGGCGGGCTGCAGGCCCTCGGAGGGTCTGATGAAACCCCGAAGGAGGAAGGAAGGGAGGGGGCCTTTCCGAGAGCCCAGGTCATGGAGCACTAGGCTGGGACCTCCAGAGGGGACTCAGGGAAAGAGAAACTGGGATGGGGTCAAGATCCGCTCGTCTCCAAACTAGAGGGCACTTAACATCCGTGGACGTAAGAAGATGCATGAAAAAGGGACCAGGAGGGGACGGGGAGCAACCCAGCCTGGCACCAAGGTCTTCCAGCAGGAAAAGGAAATGGGAAGAAAGGACTCTGGAGAACTTCAGCCTCAGGGACAAGGGACTCAGTTCACCTCACCTTGACAGCATGGAACAACCATGGCGAGCCACGTCAGGAAGAAGGAGATGCAGCTCCTGGGACAGAACACTTGTCTGTGAGCCTCACGTTCCCAGACTCACTGAAGGCTCACCGTCCAACCGGAGGTAGATGCTGTTGGACCCACTTCACAGATGAGGAAACTGAGCCTCTGGGCTCTCGGTCCAAAGTTAGGAGCTCTGAGAGTCTGGCTGGCTTGTGTATGGTCTTGTGGGCTGCCACACCCTTCCAGAGAGGTCGGAGGGCTGCCAGAGGCCCAGAGAGGAAAAAGGTCCCCAATTTTTAAAACGAACAGGACACATCGGAATCCAGAAAGAACAATCTCTTGAGCTTGACATTAATTCCCAGCAAAACAACAGAATGAGTTTAAAGCAGGGATTTTGAGCTGTTCGGGCACAAATACAGCTTCTCCAAGAACAAACCGTGCCCTCTGAGGCATGTCAGAGGACCATGGGCTGAGTGGTCATCAGCGTCCATGGTATCAGATGCCCTGGGGACCACAGAACCTGCACACGGCCTGAGCTGTGGCCCCTGAGGCTCAGATCTGTTTCCAAGGCTCTGTCGTCTTTGTCTACCATGTGGCACCTCGCCGAGACGAGTTCCCAAAAAATCTATCAAGCCCAGCACTGCCTTCAAGGGAAGAAGCAGGAGGATATGCCGGCAGGTTAACAAGACAGAGTCCCTGTGGTATTCCTCGTGGACTTCTGGTCACGTGGCCCAGGGGGCCCTTGGAGCTGCTGCCTGGCGGGCAGAGACAGGACCCAAAGTTAACAGAGCCCGGTGATGTGGCAGAGAGGGGCTGGAAGCCACGCACACTGGAGGTCACCGCCTCCCCCATACCGCCGCTGCCTGGCCTTGTTCACCCGCTCCCTCAGCCCCCCACCACCCACGAGCTGGGTGACCTTGAGGAAACTGCTCAACCTCTCTGAGCCTCCAATTCTGCACCTTCAAACAGCCATGACAGCATCACTAAGGACGGAGTCCCGAGCACTCTAGGCCCTTGAGGATTTTTAATCTCCTTTTTCTTTCTTCTATTTTTATAACCCACGAGTAGTTCGTGAAATGCAGGCTGGCTGTTAGGCTCCAGAGGGGAGTGTCAGGTCCTGATCCTGATGGCCGCCAACCTACAGATCCCCATGGGTGCCTGCCCCCTAGCCCCACGATATCAAGGCTGGCGAGTCTTTGCCGAAATTTTTGCTAGCCCATCAGATGTGATCCATCTCGGTGTCCCATTGTCTTACACCTTCCACTCAATGGCAAAGTAGCCGGAGTCTCTCCCACAGGGCTGCAGACAGTCCCCTGAGCAAAGGGCCAGCTGCTGCGTCCCTCCGATATGGCAGCTTGTACGCACCACGGACACAGGGCCCTCCAGGACGTGGGACAGCTCTTTATGACAGAGGCCCCCACCATGCCCTCCCCACAGGCCACAGGCCACAGGCTATCCATCAGGCCTCAGGGGCTAACAGAGGGCCTGTATCCAGCACCCGAGAAGGAACTCAGTAATGCACCCATCCAGGCAGGTCCAAGCCACAGCTGATCCCCCAGGATACTACCAACCGGTCATGGGGTCAGCCAAAGGCCAGGGATGTGAGACTGTGTCAGTCATCTACCACTCTGAGAGATCACTCCTTGGGGCGTCCTGGAGGGCTAATGCGCCCAAAGCCAGGGCCATGCTGGAGTCAGGGAGGCAATAGGCCTGCTCCCCTGGGCCTAGTCAGACAGCACCTGCAGGACCTTCAGGGCTGGGCTGGCCCTCTGCAAGTGTCTGGGGGAAGTTGCGGGCTGGGGAGGGGCAGCCAAGGCCAGCCCGTCTCCACACTGTCCTGGGGAAAGGACACAGGTAGCCCTGCAGGACGCCCCCGGCCTGGCTGTAACTGAAAAGGGGAGCCCTCCTGGGATGGACCGGCCTCCCAGGGGAAGGAGCGCTGCAAGGGACCGACCAGGAGAAAGGGCTGGAATCCTTTCCTTGCTGCCGTCCTGCTGTGAAATGTGGACCCTGTCATCTCACCTCTCAGAGCCTAGTCCCCACCCACAAAGTGAAAATCAAAATGACAATGCAAAAAAAAAAAAAAAATGCCTCACGTTCTGCCAGGCAAATAGGCAGCAGGCCCGTGGTGGTTCATGTCCAATCAGTAGTAAGAATATTAAAAAGGTAATTAACCACCTCATGGGGCATTCGTTATAAACTAACGCCCATAATCGTTTCAATATGCTGGCTGTTTGGGGTACACTCTCCAAATGACAGCCACTGGGACTCACGCTCTGCTTGCTGGCCCTGTGTCCAGCCACATCCATGATAGCAGGGCCCCCCCCAAGCCCACCCTCCGTGCCTGTCCCTCCCTCCCCTCCTGCAGCACACTTAGGGTCATGGTCTTGACCTTGGAAGAGCTGCTCTTCCAGGTCCCTGGGGGGACCTGGCTGTGTATTACTCTGGTTAAAGCACTATTTATTCTCAATCCCATTGACCCAATTTTAATCCTAGCTACGTTAATGCCTACAGCCACCAAATGGAATACGTTCCGTGGGAAAGTAAATTCATTCATGCAGAATGATGCCCTAACAGCCACCAGCAAAGGTCGGAGAGGAAACTCGTTCTCTGGCGGCTCCCTAGCTCTCCAGCACGGGCCTTGAGGAGCTCCACGGGTCCTTCTGATGCGGGAGCACCGATGAGGGCCCCAGCCTGGGTATTTTTAGATCGTGCCTCGGCCCCTCCACACCCAAAGCCAATTAAACAAACAGCGGCGTTACCGAGCATATTGCCCAAGCAGTGTTTTCCTAAATTTAAATTACTGGGCACAGGTAATTTAAATTTAGGCACAGCCTGGGATCTGTGAGCGCCAGCAACAGTCAGATAAAATAGGTCAGTGGAAAAGCCACCACTCATGCATTTGCCACAGGGGACTCTTCCGTGGGGCACCCTGAGCCCGAGCCTGGCTCCCAGCTTCTCCACCCCACCCGGGGCACCGGGCATGCTGCTGTTGGTCCGCTCACTGAGCCCTGGTAATGAGGAATCCCGGCCTGTTGAGAGGGGTAACCCCTTTATGGGGATGCCGAGAAGACTGCCGGAGAACAAGGCCAAGTCCTTGGTCAGCTGCGTGTGTGGGCACACCATTCCTGGATGCGCCCCCATCCCTCCCCTGCCCAGTGCTTAAGCCTACAAAGTCCTCAGCCAAAGACCCAGCTGAGCCACCTCCTGTCCCCGGAGTTCAGGAAAACCCCTCCAGGTCCCTGCATTTCAGACGCAGCCTCCTTGACCCCCTACACCCAAACCATCTGCCTCGAGGGATCGTGACAACAGAGCCAAGACAGAGATGCACCTGTTTTTTTGTTCTGTGCACCTGAGGCATTTTCCAGACGGTCTTCAGACAGCACTGAGCCCTTCGACATCCAGACGATACACACCGAGTCCATTCCCTGGTAGGGGCATTGTATGAGGCTAATGATAGGATAACCAGGGAGGGTCTATTTTGAATATTTTGTCCCCAACGATGCAGCAGCCACATGCATCAAACAGAAATTACGAGCGATGGGAGGAAATGCAAAAAAAAATGTCCTGCTTGTGGCTCCTGACAGATGATAAGACAGGAAAATACAGAAGAACCCAAAAGACCCAAACAGTAATGCTACAAACACACCACCAACCTGTAACTTAAAGCACAAAAAGCCATATTTGGGGCCATGAAGACAACAACAATATGTTTTGAAATTTCCTTTTAGAAAAATTCATTTCGCCATCCTTGAGCTGCCCGCTCCCCTCTGCGAGCAGCCAGGCTGAGCTCTACACTTGATTCTCTGCGGACAAGATCGGGGTTGGGTGGGGGCGTGCTCTAGAAGGGAAAGTCCTCGCAGACTGGTCGAAAGGCTTCACACGTCAAAGCAGACACTTCAAAATTAAAACGAAAGTCAATCCCAAGAAGAGGAAGAACACAGCTTAAGGAGCTTACTGGGGGAAGGGAATCCTGGCCAAGCCATTGCTCTGTGCCTCAGTCTTCTCATCTGTGTGCTGGGACCAATCAGAACCATAATGATAATCACGATTCATCTGCAAAATGGGGTTAAGGGCCATACGAGTTTCAACTCAGGGAGCTAAGGCAAGGATTGGAGATACCATCTGTCAGGGGCCGGTATGATTGAGGAAGTGCTTCCTAAATGCCAATCAGGAACCCCACTTCGTTAACCAGCTCACACTGACCCAGGCTATCGCCATCCCCGCCTGGCAGACCTGAACTGCACAGATGTTACAAAAACTCGTCTCGGGAGCTCTCCCGGAGACAACACATTCCACCCCAGGGAGCGCTAGTGGATTTTCTCTCTAACCCGCCCAGGGAATCCCAGCCTGTTCGAGCTCCTCCTTGGGAGCGGGGGAACCCAATGAACCATGGGGCTCCCTCGGTACAGAAGGACTCGGGGTGGGAACACACAGAACCCCGAGGGGCTCACCTGGAAAGCATTCCCAACCAGAGGAACCCTGCATGCCACCACCCGTCTTCACCTGAAGCCCAAGTCTGCAGAAAGCACCAGAACGCCGAGGCCCCGCCCCCACCCGCAGAGGGACCGCAGGCCCAGGAGAGGGCCCGCAGGGCACTGGATTTCAAGGCCTCCACCTCCTCCCCGGTCGGGCCTCCACCTAAGTGGCCAAAATCCAACATCTCCTCACAAACAGCTATTTTCCACCCAGCCGAGCTGTACTATCTTGCATTATCTTCCTAAAAACCGGAGTCTCTTGAAGAGCTAAGTCACCTTGAAAGGACGAAATTATCACTCAATTAGCATGGGTGAGATTAGAGATTATTCGCACTCTAGGTGTGTAATTAGCATGTCCTCAAATTCGGTTCCTTAGCCAACGTCCCGCCCCCGGAACTTGGCAGGAACCAGCCGGGCTCTGATCCACACCAAGGACGCTCTGAGCCAACGCAACTGCTTGCTGAAGTTTGAGGCCAACTTCCAGGATATGTGAGTCTGTTATCTGCTCTCTCCCCCTTGACCCAATCCAAATTTTCATGGCTAGGATTAGGAACCAATCATTGGGCCAATATAACATGACGTTATACAGTTTTTAATTAGGCTTTTCAAATTAAAGAGCAAAGGGTGAGCCCTGAACCAGGTTTCACCTGGCCCTCTCCCAAGTCCCAGGGACGGGCAAAGCAGAGAGGCACAGTTGGAAAGGCCTCCCCCCCTTCCACCCCCATGGAGGACACAGGCTGACGCCCAAGGTCATGGGCAGAAGGAGCTCGGCCACAAGCTCTGGGACGGCCACTGCTCCAGCCCGGAGTCTGCAGTAAAGGGAGGGAGGGACTGGGTCCAGGGCCCCTTGCCTCTGTGACAGGGCTCAGAACGCCTTCTGATCTCGCTGGGAAGATCAGATGAGGGGATGGATATAAAACATCTGGCACGTGTCAGGGCAGAGCAGGGGCTGGCCAGGCACCTCCAGAAGGAACCAGAGCCAATCAGTGGACAAACCTGGAGGCATCTTCTGAAATCCCAGGATCATTCATTCATGGAGACACTCACTCACTTCCACAGTCCCTGACGATGGCGCTCTGTGCAGGGCAGACAGCATCCCTCCCCTTGTGGCTCTGTCATCCTAGTGTGCAAAGAGGGGGCTGCCAGGCACGTGTGTGTCCCCCCACAATCCATATAGCGAAGCCCTGCACCCTAACTCCTTTGGGAGGAGTCTGGACTTAGATGAGGTCGTAAAGGCAGGGCCCACGGGACGGAATGAGCATCCTTGTGAGAAGGGGAAGACAAAGCTCTCTCCCTGGGAGGAGGAGAGGCTGTGTGAGAATTGAGCACGCACCAGAAGGTAGCTGCTCGCAGGCCCGGAGGAGGGAAATCTGCCAACACCTTCAGCTCTGTCTTCCCGCCTCCAGCACCATGAGAAATAAATGTCTGTTGTTTAAGCCCCAGGACTCTGTGATATTTGTCACAGCAACCTGAACAGACTAAGATGGGGGCCTCACAGAAAACAAACCAAATAAACAAGCAATATGTCCTGTGTCCAACAGTGATAAGCCGTGGGAGGAAATACAATAAACGAGAGTTCTGCTGGGCGAGTGGCCCCTAGGGCCAGCAAGCAGGCCTGCTTTGGGATGTCTGATAAGAGAGGCGTTTTCTGCAGAGGTGACAGTCAAGACCTAGAAGCCAGCCCCATTAGGACTAGTTCTGCACACAAGAAAGTCAGTGCAAAGGCCCTGAGTCAGCAACAGGCTTGGGTAGCTCATGGACAGGAAGAAGGCCAAAGCGGCTAGAGTCAAGAAACCAGGGAAGGGTAGAAAAAAGTGCTGTCAGGCAGTGGGTGGGGCAAGGAGGGATCCCAGGGAAGGACGCTAACCCTAACCCTAACTGCTCAGCCTGGGAGCCCTGAACCCTTGGATTTCTTGTTCTCTCCCGGGTGAGAACTGATCAGGAGCAAAGATATGCTAGGCATTCACAAAAGGTCATTTTCTTTTCTCCTGGACTGACCACAAGACCAAATTTCCAGTCTCCCTTGAAGTCAAGTTGAGCCCTGGGGTAGAAAGGACAGGATGGTGGCTTTCCTGGGCTTTGGACTTCCTAGTTTCAACGTTCAGTCAGCAGTTCCCTGCGCTCTGAGGGCACAGTCCTGGGTCTCATAGCTGCCAGCCCTTTGATCCTTCACTCCCTTGTTTCAAACCTCCACGGGCCTGTGCTGGTCGCCTCCCACCCAGCAATGAACCTCTTGACACAGATCATGTAGCAAAATTATTGATCCAAAGACGTTCCAAGACCGCCCTAAGCCAGAGGGATGTATCCTGAGGCCGGGGGGGCAGGTGTAGCATGAAAGGGTTAACTGTGAGGTCAGTCTCGGGAAGGGGAAGTGAGGAGGGTCTTTTGGGCCTGGCTCCTGGAGCCCCAGCTCCAATTCCTCCGACCCAGCCCAGGGTTCCTTCCCAATTCCAGAATGACGCAAACAAATAAAAACATCATTAGCCGGCCTGGAGAAATAGAACAGATTGAATGTTGTCAGTAAAGTGGGGGTTGTTTTTCTCCTGTGTGTGTTTGTGTTTCTCTAATCACTTGATACTGTTTGGAAACACAAGAGGAGATTTGGGTAAACAAAGCATTGATAAAAGCCGCATCACATTTGAGGAACACAGAGAGGCTCCAAACATGGGCCGTATCCCGCGAACACAGGAGATCGGTGCTGACCCGTTCACGAGATCAAATCGGTTCTCGCCTCTACTTTGTAGCTGAGCTTTGCCACACCAGCTTTGCCACACCGGTACCAGGTCCCACAGGCTGCAAGCACCCAGCCCCCAGGCTTCGGTGCCGGTGCTGTGTCTGACCCCCGAGGACCTTCAGCCGCAAGCTCACTTGCTTTGCAACCCACCTCAGGTCTGCTTTCTTATTTAATTGCTTGTTCCCTCCCTGCTCCAGTTGTTAAAAATGACCTCGGTGCCCCTGCGGAGGTTACTTGACTGGAAATCAGGTTTTGTTTTATCGTGGGTGAGATGTCGGAGACTTACCCTCCAATCAAGGCAATGTGTGTGGCCTCTGGCCGCCTCCCTGAGCCCCGGGCAGCCTGGCTTTCCCCGCTCGGCTGCCCAGCTCAGACCAGCCACCACAGACTGGGACAAGGGGGCACACCAGCTTCTGTCTCTGTGCCCCAGGGACTCTGAACACAAGACTGTGTGGGATCAGGACTTTGCCCAAGGTCACTGCAATGTCACTGTACAGGGGTTGTGCACAGGATAAAACAGAACCTGGGTCTTCAGTTCATGCCACTGATGGAGCCCAAAGCCAGAGCTGAGAACCATGGTCTCAGCTGGAAGGAGGAGCTATGGACACTCAAAACTGTATATTCCAGAAATGGACAGAGAAGGCCAGGGTTCAGGTAAGACCTGTGTGCACAGCAGGGAGAGTGACTCCTTTCCAGCCACTGTAATGATCAGCTTCTCTGGGTTTTAAATATTGATCTTTGAAATCACGAAGCTTCCCCCACAAAGACCCTCATGAGACACCGGGACCCCTGCTAATAAAAAATTCATTACCCGACATTCAGCTAAAATGGCAGACTTTACTGAAGGGGTCAGACTTTACTGCCCAAAGCAGAAGAAACAGCAAGCGCACCTCATCCCCACCGCACCCAGCCAGCCTGTCCCACAGGCCCCCCCAGTCTCAGTGCATGGGGAAAATGGCCCAGCTGGGCTGCCTCCCAAAGCTGTCCCAGGGACTGGTCTCACCAGTACGATCTGATCGGGTGAGGACATCACAGGGTGGTGCCTAGACAGGAAATCTGGAATGGAACGGGCACCCAAATCCTACACAATTCACTGAGCAGAGTCTCATGCTAGGCAACAGATGGTGGTGCCCAAACCCACAGCACACCCCTCTCCTGGGCCCCTCTGGGTCCCAGCACAGGCATCTATACTCCAGGTACCTCGGAGATCACATTGGAGCCTAGGCTGGTGCTGGCGTTCCCTCTGGGCCCCACGAAAACCCTGGCAGCCCCCTTGGGCCTGCCCTGAAGCTCTCCCCACCTTGCCATCTTAGCCAGTAGTCACCCCGGGCACTGCCAAATGCCCCACTCCAATACCCCTGCAGGAACTCCCCTGCTCTGCTGACTGGCACCCACCTTCCAGGCCCTTGGCTCCTGGCTCCCCCCTCTCACAGACGCTCTGCCCTCTGCACCCCACTGCAGACAGACACTCTCATTCCTCACAGCCGTCCTTCCATCATGAGCTCAAGAACCAGCTTCCATCAAGAACTCCAGAACCAGGGAGGCACGTCCTGCCTCCTGCCTCTCTGAGCCTCAGTTTCCAAATCTGGACAAGGATGTCATCAGATCCCTCAGACTTGCCTTCCTGACACTCAGACTGGGGCTGGTGTGAGTCCTGCGATCTCACCTGTCCCAGGCTCGTGAATGCTCATGCACCCGTGCCAACATACCCCTTCTTCTCACCCTCCAGAGCCCACCAGACCTCTGCTGGGAGCCCAGCCCACCAGCTTTCTTTGCCCAAGGAGAGACTCCTCCCGACACACGCCCCCTCCCCAGCTCAAAATATAAGAGGCAGGAAAATGCAGAAAAAGCACAAGGATGGGATTCAGGGAGCATGGGTGAGCCGCGCTCCACCCCCACCAACCTGCTCTGAGGCCCTGAAAAAGGGCCACCACATCCCACACTGATGGCTTCATTTACAAAGCTGAGCTGCCGGACCAGGTCACGGCTTCACTCCTTCGAACTAGAATCCACTGAGAGCCTGTGACATCCCAGGCTGTGATAAGACCCAACCCAAGCCCCAGGAGCATTCATAGTCTGGGAGGGAGACAGAGCCCCACAAAACATTTCACAGTCCCGAGTGGTTACAACTGTGACGTGTGGATACACAGGAGGGTTCAAGGAGCGAAAAAACGAAGCCACCAACTCCACTTGAGCTGTCCATCACTGCATACCCAGCAGCTAATGCAGGGCAAGCTCTATAAATGCTGAGTGCATGACTGGGTGGGGGGTGGGAGAGTGGATGGATGGAAGGATAGATGGGGGGACGGACGGATGGATGGATGGGGATGGGAGAGAGGACGAGTAGAAGGATGGATGGATGGTTGTGCATGGGTGGGGGTGTAGGAGAGAGGATGACTGGAAAGACACACAGATGGATGGGTGGATGGATGGATGGATGGGAGAGAGGATGGGTGGATGGATGGATGGAAGGATGGATGGGTGGATGGATGGATGGAAGGATAGATGGATGGGAGAGAGGATGGATGGATGGATGGAAGGATGGATGGGTGGATGGATGGATGGATGGAAGGATGGATGGATGGATGGATGGATGGAAGGATGGATGGGTGGATGGATGGATGGAAGGATAGATGGATGGGAGAGAGGATGGATGGGTGGATGGAAGGATGGATGGGTGGATGGATGGATGGATGGAAGGATGGATGGATGGATGGGAGAGAGGATGGGTGGATGGATGGATGGAAGGATAGATGGATGGGAGAGAGGATGGATGGATGGATGGAAGGATGGATGGGTGGATGGATGGATGGATGGAAGGATGGATGGATGGATGGGAGAGAGGATGGGTGGATGGATGGATGGAAGGATGGATGGGAGAGAGGATGGATGGATGGATGGAAGGATGGATGGATGGATGGGTGGGAGAGAGGATGGATGGGTGGATGGAGGAGGGATGAGTGGGTGAGTGGACAGGTAGATGGATGAATAGGTGGATGGGCAGGAGGGGGTGTATGTGGATGGGTAGGAGAGTGGGTAGGAGCTGGGATGGAGGGGTGAGTTGAATGGTGGCCAGGTAGATGGATGGATGGGCAGGTGAATGGGAAGGTGGGAGAGAGGACAGATGGAATGTTGCAGGTAGAAGGATAGACGGGGATCTCTGTGACATTTCAGAGGAGCGAGAGCTGCCCCTCCTCTCTGCCCTCCACACAAGCTCACTCAGCAAGGGCCTTGCCCAGAGAACTAGTGTCCAGAGTCCACTTAACAAGACAGACGGAGATCCGGGGAAAGAGACTGATCAGCCAAAACCGAAGGAAAGAAGGGAGACAAGAATGCAAGAAAGGAGGGAGATGGGCAGGAAGGGGCAGTGGGAGGCAGAGGGACAGTGTGATGGAGGACGGACAGAATGTGGATGAGGGGACAGTGCCAGCTGTGTATGTGGTGGGAATGAGGGAGCAGGGACAGAGAAAGGCTGGCACGATTGATCGATGACAGCCCAAAATGCCCGGCTGAGTACCGGCCTGCACGCCCAGCAGGCCCCTGGGATACGGTGGTCCAAAGGCCTGACAGGCAACAGCAAAGACACCACCCCCCACCTCGTGTTCACCATGATAGGGCAGTCCCAGGGACTGGCAGGAGAGGGCTGGTGGCTCCCAGCAGACGGCCCACCCAGAGGATGTAAAGACGGGCGAGGGGCTGGTGTGGGTGGGGGGGCAGCTCGTGCTAGCCATGCTGAGGGGGCCAGCAAAGCCAGCATCCGCCTGACCCTGCTGGCAGCAGTGTCTACGAGGTCAGTGAGCATCGTAAGGCAACACGGGCCCCCAACCTGTGAACATCAACCTAGGACACCCCCATTCAGACCTCGGGCAGCCCCAGGACCCCCCATCAGTGTGCCCCACTGCACTTCCCCAAACACGGCAGCAAGGGAAGAGAGGCGCCTGGGTGTTGAGAGGCACGCAGAAGTTGTAAAGCGCAAACACAGACGTCAGGAGCCGACCCCAGGGATAGGTTCCAAAGTAAGCCAGACTCAAACAGAGAGATTAGCGATCACAGTAGCAATTAATAGATGTGAATTATTCAGAGCCCATTTAAAACACGCTTGTGACCTACAGTATTTGATTAGAAAGGCAGGAGAGAAGCATTGCCACGTGGCCGTGGGGAAAATCTCAGCCCAGCCATCCCCATGGCCTGGGCCACACCTGGCACAGGCCCCACTCCACCAGCCTCTTGGGGACCGGCCTTCAGGTTCCCACCTTACATCCATGGGGTACACGCAGCAGCCAGTGCGCTCTTTCTGAAACACCCCACCTGACAGCCTTTTTGGCCCTCCAACCCTCCCAACGGAGGGGGTCGGGATCTCGGCCCAGCCCCGCCACCCTCGGGATTGCACTGCCCAGCAGGGATGGGGGGCTGGTAACCCAGTCCCCAGGATCACAGTTCCCAAGCGTGGCAGCATCTAACATCCTCCCCAACCCACCTGAGGGTTTGCCTCATTGTCCGTGTCACCCTAAGCTCCTCTGTTCATCGTGGAGGGGGTCTTCCAAAGGATCAATTTTAAATGATCTGATACAGATCATAATGAGAAGTCACCCTGCTGACCTGACGACAGCCTCATGCCAGGCCAGTGATGCCTCTTAATTGCTGCCCTGGAAAGGACGCTGCCACCGACACCGTCAAGCATAGTGACTTCCTGGCTACGGGCGGGGGGGATCCACCAGCTTCAAAGAAATTACCAGAGTGCGATTCTTCAAGCCACACAGCAAGCTCGCATCTTAAAACGAGACAGACTGTGTCCGTTTACAACACTGCAGAAAAATGCACAAAAACACCCTTTTTTCTTTTTTAAAGGTTTTATTTATTTATTGGACAGAGAGACGTGGAGAGAGAGCATGAGCACGAGCCGGGGGGGAGGAGGGCGAGCCAGAGGAGGAGCACAGAGGGAGCAGCAGAGCCAGAGGGAGAAGCAGACACTGTGCCAAGTGGGGAGCCCGATGCGGGGCTGAATTCCAGGACTCCAGGATCATGACCTGAGCCAAAGGCCGCGGCTTAACCAACTGAGCCACCCGGATGCCCCCGAAAATGCTGTTTTTCCTTGCACTTCTGCTAGCATCAGACACAACCTACGGGTCATGGGCTCACCACCCTGTTTTTCATATTTGCCAGAAATTTCTTAGTGCCAGCTGCATCCAGTGTGAAGTAGAGTCGCAGGTCCTGCTGTCCTCTGTGCTAGAAACCCACATCTGGGCGGCCTACTGTGGCCAACCTCGGAGCTACGCTCACTCACAGCTTTGCAGGAACCTCCAGGAAAAGTCCAGCCCAGCAGGTCTAGCTCAGAGGAACGCTACCAAAAGGCCTGGCCCAGGTGTAGATGTGTTTCAAAAGCCACCCACGGAGCAACACTCACGTCCATCTGGTCGGAGGCCTGTTCACCTGTGCAAGACCCCCCCCCCCAAACCAGGACGAGAGCCGCCTCTGAATCCCACATAGTGCTCCTACTACCACATCCTCCTGCCCCCCACGTCCATAGGAAATGAAGCCCGGGCTCAGCCCCCAGCCCCACCCAGACACATGAACCAGCTGCAGTCCCCAGAAAGCCCAGCGTCTTGACTTCGCACCCTGCTGTCCACTCGGGGACAGCTCTCTGATGGTCTAGTCCCCTCTGCCATCCCTCCTTCAGCACTATGAAGCCTTGCCTGTCCCTCCCTGGCCCCCTCCTGACCCAGGAGAGGGCCTGCCCCTGCCCACTCTCCATGCCTCTGTCCTACCCATCCACAACCTTTGTGGCTTTACCTCCCATCCTCTCCCCTTCCCAGTGAGGCTGCAGCCCCGGAGCCTAGCCCGGGATCCCAGCCCAGAGGACATGCCCATGGAGGCAGGGAGGAGGGATGCAGGATTCCCTGCTCCCAGGGCACCCAAGAAAACAATGAGGTGTTTAGAAGATATATATGGGGAAGGCAGAGGGACTCGCTGTGGGTTTGCAAAGGCCCTCATGCACGATATTTAAAGGGGAAATGCTGACCACCCCCCTAAACCCCAGGGGATGGCCTGCACTGGTCCAGAAGTCCCCGGGCATGGTGCATGACGTAGCTATTCCATGAAACCGGATTTCCCCTCTGGGGCGGCTGATACGTGTCAGGCGTGTCAGGGCTGGAATGTCTCCGCACAGTCTTTCCAGAACCAAGGAGATTCCAGATGGGTTTCCTGCAATAAGAGCCCCCCCACCCCGGCCCGTGGGAGAGCCCATTTGCTCATAACAAAAAGAAGAGACAACCAGGGAAAACACAGGATTAAAATCTGCCGCCAGCCAGCCACGTGGCCTTGGCCCATTCCCCAGCATCTGGAAGCCTCAGTTTCACCATCTGTGAAGTGGGGGGAGGGAGGGTGTGATGGCAGAAGCCAGGCAGCCGGGAGAGCTGAATACACGAACGCATGACAGGCACCTAACCACAGTGCCTGACAAGTTGTAGGAACTCAAGAAATACGAGTTATTTTTATTATTCCTCAAGTTCACGAAAGACTCTCTCCCACCGTCTGCTCTCTCCGAATGAACTCCAGCTTCCTAATTCCTGCAAGAAAACCAGCGAACGGTCCTGGAAGAACGAGGTGTCTGAAGGACGTGTACTTGATGGTGAGTAATTACCCCAGGAATTCCCAGGGAGCACTGGGGAGGCCGCCACAGGGCCGCTCGTCAGTCGCCGACTCCTCGGGCTTGCTGGCCCTACACAAAGGACTCTGTCAATTAACTCCGTCTCTGCGGCTAATCTGAGTAAATCCTCAGACGTCAGTTGTCAGAACTGTGGCTGCCTCTGCCTGTTCATTTCACGGGATTCACGAAAAGCTGTCCTTTTGAACTAGCGTGGTTTCTGGGTGTTGATCGCAAGCCTATTAGCACAGACAGTGTAATAACGAATTGAAATTTACATCGTGTGTAATCTCATTAATTGTCCGATCATATCAGGTTTGACAGTTTTAATGCATTACTAAGAGAAAATAGTCTAATACATGACATTAAAGATCTTATCAAGGTTAATTTGCCTTAAAATGTAGTTACTACATAATTTTTCATCTCCATTTTAGATGCTGTGGTTTAAACACATGGCACTCTGAACGGGGTGGGAGGTGTCCACACATACCCACAGAGTCCAAGAGGCATTCCCCACCTCTCAAGGGACAAGGGAGGACTGGAAATAACCGTGGGATTTGGAACCACTCGGGGGAATATTTCAGCTCTGGGCTTACTTGTGTGACATGGGACAAAACGCTGAACCTCCCTGGTCCTTGAGTTCCTCACCTGCAAAGGACTATGGGAACCCCGACCTCACTGGATTGTCGTGAGGCTGAGACAGGTACTTAGATGGCCCAGTAGAATGCCTGGCACATAGTAGGTGCTTTTTATTCTTATTCCCCATCATATCCTTAAGAGCTGATACCAGGTGTGGCATGTGGGAAGGCCACTGTAAATGGATCCAGGGTTGCCAAGGACTTCACACATGAAGAACCAGATGGACAATACCAACAGCTAAGCCAATGCCAAATCAAATCCAAAGGGTGGGGGAAACTAGGCCAGATGCCACCTCAGACAGGTGACTCCGAGTGGTCCCAAACAGGGGAGACCAGCAGGAGCTGACACTTCCCTGAAGGAAAAGGATCTACCCTAACTCAATTCTGTTCAAGAAGCATGTATGAGCCGCCTAGCTGGGCTGGGTCATAGTTGTCCTCCAGCACTAAATTTTTTTCCAGTGTTTGTAAGTAAAGACAGTGCTGCATGACAGGAATAATAATAACCAAGATTAATATAATATCTCTCATAGACATGGTCGTATTCAATCAACCAACAAATATTTGCAGAGTGCCTACAACTCTATGCAAGCTCTTGTTAGGTGCCGAGTATGACAAGCTGAGGGGGGTTGACATTATCTCTGGCCTCACAGAACTTTCAAGTAGTTATAGTATAGTTTGATGAATGTTATGGTGGGGAAAATACAAGGAGCCATAGGAACTCATGACAAGGGAAACTAGTATGCATCTAAAAATACATCCCCAAAATACATAAAGCAAAACTGACAACTGAAAGTAGAAAAAGATAATTCAACAATTGAAGTTGGAGATTTCAATGTCCCACTCTCAATAATGACTGGAACAACTAGGCAGAAGTTCAGCAAGGATACAGAAGACCTGAGCAGCATTGTCAACCAACTTGACTTAATGGACATTTACAGAACCCTCCACCGAACAACAGCGGAAAACACATTCCCTTCCAGAGCACAAGGAACATTCTTCAGGATGGATCACATGTTAGGCTGTAAAACAAGTCTCAACAAGTGTGAAAGAGCTGAAATCATACAAAATACGTTCTCTGACCACAACAGAACTAAATTAGAGATTACAACAGAGAAAAATTTGGAAAACCCTCAAGTATTTGAAAAATAAACAATCATTTCTGAATAGCCCATGGATGAAAGAAAGAAATCACAAGGGAAATTAGAAAAGAACTTGAACTGAAGAAAAAAATGCAACATATCATAATGTATGGAGTGTAGCTAAAGCAGTGTGAAGAGGGAAATTTATAGCCTTAAAATGCTTGTATTAGAAAGGAAGAAAGACCTAAAATCATCTAAGCTCCACCTCAAGAAGCTAGAAAAAGAAGAGCATATCAAACCCAAAGTAAATAGAAGAAAGGAAATAATAAAAAAAAATAAAAACAAATAAAATACATGACAGAAAAATAAGGGAGAAAAATCAATTAAACCAAAAATTTGTTCTTTCAAAAATTAGAAACAATACACCTTCAGCTAGACTGACACAGAAAAAAGAAAAAGAACTTGCCAGAGAAAAGATAGCAGAATGAAAATGAAGGAAGAAGGAGAAAGAAAGGGCTCCAGGCAGAAAGACCAAACACAGTGAGGGCCCAGAGACAAGAGAGGATAGAGGACATGGAGGCATAGGATGGGGGAGAAGGCTGGCTGTCCCTGGGCAAGGGTCACCGAAGATCTTGTGCTCTGTTAGTGGGCTGGAGCTCCACCCCTAGGGCAAAAAGCATTCATTTGAAGGTTTTAAGCAGAAAACACACACCATAGTCAGAGGTTTGGGGAATCCTTATAGCTCACAGATGGGACAGGAGACATGGGGAGGCCTTGGAACTTGCCTAAAATCATGCAGCTGGCCAGCAGCATTGCTGGAACAGCGCTCAGCTCTTCCACCCAATCATCCTGGACAGAGCACTGATGGTGTGGCCAGAAGAGACCCCCCACATCACCGCCTGTCACCGAAGGCTGCTGGAAATTGATGGGGCCACTGGCAAAGCTCCATCCAAACAGTGCCTTCCAACAGAGGCACACATGTTCTAAATAGAGAGCAGTTACATTTTTGCTGCCCTTGTATCCTATGTAATCTATGCTGTCTCGACTTTATGGTGGTCTTACAAGTACCCCCACAACTCAGACTTTCCTGCACCACACATCGTGATGTTTTCAAAACAGACGCCAGGCAGAAATAAATACTAGAGACTCTGCTCTTTGGAACATGCTTCCATGGCTCCAAAATTTCCCCTGAAAATTGGGCCCCAGCGTGGTGTGACTGACATTTTTATCACAGGACAAAATCCCCACCCATCTCCACCAAATCCATCCAAATCCCTGAAGGAACGACCCAGTGCACAACCCACGCTCCCAGCCAGAGACTGAAGGAGAGCAAGCAGGGCCTCCCCAGGTCCCCACGAGCTCAGAGTAATTTGGAGGGGGGTGGCATGCTGTCCATCTCCCACAGTGTCAGCATGTTGGGGGATCTGGGTGGCCCTCAGAGTTGGAAGGCACAGCTTCCAAACCCTCCGACCTCCCAGAATCCCGGGCCCCACCTCCAATTCCATGGGGCTCCTCATGGAAAGAATCCTGAATCCGTTTGTGAGGATAAATGATGTGTCTGGATGTGGGGGATCCAGGCATACATGGAAGGGGGTTTTATCAGCTTTGCCATTTTGGCCTCATTTCCAAACCCAAACCTGTTCACCTAACTTCCCATCCGGCTTGGCGCTGCCTCCTTCCCTGCTGCCTGATCTGGAAGCCTCATTCACCAAAGGCGCATTTCTGCCCCCCACCTCATACTCCCCCACCCTCACCCCTGCCCACTGGGGGCCAGCACCACCCAGACTGCTCTGCTCAGGAGTACCTATTTCAGCCTTCCTTGCTGCCCCAGAATAGCACACAGACCTTGAACCTCTTCCTTCCAGCCACCAGTGGCAGCAAAAGCCCAGGGCTGCTGGGCGGGTCGCTCAGTTTTCCTCCATTTCTAGAATGTTCCATGGGATAAGCAAGCACTCCCCCCCCTTCTTGGGGGCGTGTGGCTCTCCTCATCCCATGTCTCCTGGACAATGTTCAGCATCTACTTTAAGGGCCTGATGACTCAGGACCCAGCCGAAAGTGCTCCCAGAGACCTCAGGTCCCAAGCCCATGGTGACGTCCACATGCCTACAGAGAGGGGCAGCTGTCCTTACATGCAGGACAGCACGGGACCAGGGGTATCGGGACCCAACGTCCAAACCACACCACCCCCAACACTCTACTCACAGGTCCAAAGAGATAAATGCCTGTAGGCGGCTACCCCAGAGGCCTGAGAAATCCCACCACCACCTGGGAAGGACACGTCATGCCCGGACTTTACAGAGGGGCACTAGGAAGGTCCCAGCACTGCCACTTCCCAACTGTGGGCCTTGGACCTTCCAGAGAACCTGGAAACCTCAGGATCCCCCAATCCCGCGATGAGACCAGTCTGCCCCCTCATGGGACTCAGATGGGACAAGGCAGGTGCTTTGTACCCGGAGAGCAGGCTCCCATGAATACTTTATCGACACTGCATATGGGCTCACTGAATCCTCCAGACCACCCAAGGAGGTAGGGACTGTTCATATCAGCTGTTTTCCAGATGGGGAAATTGAGACTATCAGGTTAAGAAACATACCTGGGCCCTGAGGCTAGAAATAGCCACTCTGGGCTTTGACACTAGAACCTGACCCCTCCATCCCTGTGCTCTGTCCCCTGTCACTGGTGTAGGTCAAGTCTTTCTGCAGAAGGAGCAAGGAGCAGAAAAGGAAATGCTCGCTTGCGGACGCCTTTCCCATGCCAGGCACTGGGCTGGGGAGGTCACATCCCAGGACACCTGCCCGGTTCCAGGTATTGGGACCACCGTGTCTACCTTACACATGGCTAGGGCTCACACACGTCACGTGCTCTGCCTGGTGTCACTCGGCTAAGCGACTGAAGGTTCACTCCCGGAGTGTCCAATGGCTTAGCTGAGTGACCCTCCGGGAGCCAAACGGACACACTCTGCTTAGAGACCCGGGTGCCCTTCTGTGGCATCCCCCGCCCACCACTCAGGAGCTCCAGGCCTTCGGGATCCCCCCAGACTGCCACGAGCCAATCCTCAAAGTTTCTATCAGCGTCCCAGCGAGTCTGCCAACGACACCCTCAGACTTGGGTTCACACTGGGCACCACCATGCCAGCTGGGTGGGTCTGGGCCAGACCCCTGGCTTCCTCTCAGGGTCTGTGTCGCGGTGTCTGTCCTAAGGACAGAGTCACATGAGTGGAAGGCACGGAGAAGATGTCACTATGTCCCCCTTTAGCACACCTGCCCTGGGCGTCCACCCAGAGCCACCATGGGCCCCGCAGTTGGGCAGAGACCCGGGCTGGCACCCAAGGAAGAGGTGCCGTCACCCTCAAGGTAACCGCCTCTTCTTTTCACCTTAGCAGCTGCAATATCTAGCTGAAGACACCATGAGCTCGGTCTCCCTGCTCACAGCTCTGAGGCTTAACAACCATTAAAATCACTGCCCACGTCCACGGCCAATTACACCTCTTGGCACCGTTCTTCAAGGCCGATTAGTGTATGGGAAACTATAGGGCACACCTCATTACCCTGGCTCCAGAACCCTGGAGGGAGGGGCCGGGGAGAGTACAGTCTCATCCGGGGCCTGCTTTGGGGACTGGGCTCAGGAAGGCTGAGAAGGTGGGCCCCCAGGTGCCCCCCCCGGGGGGGCAGCAGGACACCTCCTAGCAGAGAGGCATCCCATCGGCTCCCCATGAGTAGCCCCCACAGTGGATCAGGAAGTAGCTCCTTGAGGGTGGGTCACCCGGAGCAAAAGCTTTGTCTCAACAGTGCCCTGGCCCACTTTTGCACATGGGTGGACCTGTCGGTCCCCCACCCTGAGAAGGCGCTATTGAAAATTATCGCGAGCAAGGCTCAGCCATGGGACGGGAATTGGGGGAGGCCTGTGACCCTGAGGAAGGCTCCCATGGACGGGGGGACAGGAGAAAGCAGCGCAGAAAGGGGGCGACCCCGTCATGCACTGTCGTCAGCCCTAGGAGAGCAGGGAGCCCTTTGCTCCCAGTGGGAGGCTGGCCTGGCCCCTGGAGGGTGTAGGGTCCAAGAACAGAGGTGGACCTTCAGACCAGCCACGTGGAGACCACCTTCTCCCTTCCTCGCCCCGGCTGGGCCGCAGGACCCCAGCTCTGCCCTTCGAGTCCCATGGTCCTTCCCAGGCCACTTGGTGGCCCCACCAGAGGAGGTCTCACCGCCATCCCCCACTCTTTGGGGATTCAATGTGAGGATACAGTGAGAAGCCCTTGTGGGGACCAGGGAGGCCAGGAGCCTACCCCTGATGGGCTGTCACTGGGATTCCCCACTCAGCTAGCTGCCTGGATCCCAGCTGGGAGACTGATGCCCATGTTAAAGGGGCCAGGACACCCTCAGGGGGTCCCTCAGTGGATGCTTCATTTTTTAGTTTGAAAATAATTTTCTGGCCCTGAAAGCAGTTCCTTTCAATGAGGGGTGGTATTTCAGCCAGCGGGCTCTGGACTCCAGTCTTAAGACCATGTGGGAAGAGTGGGGACCCTCACCCTGGCCAAGGGCTCACACGTGTGGCATGGGGCGTTTCGTCACTCAGCTTTGCAGGGTCAGAGCCCAGCCCGCAGGCCAGACCCACGCAAGTTCCCGCTGCTCCCAGGCCTTCCCCGGGTCCCAGGCTCCCCTGGGAGGAGCTGGGTCTGACGCTCGTCTGTTGGGAGGCTGAGCCATCACGCATGTCACCCGGGCCACACGCCACACCAACTCCACGTGTCAGAGCGGTTGGGCCCAACTCCAAACGTGAAGGACACACACACCCACCTCACAGGCCATGAGCCCAGGATGCTGCTCCCCCAAGACTTGTCTGTCTCGTGGACCCCATGCCACCCCTGCAAGAGGGAGAGGGTCCGGCGGTTTCCCAAAGCCAGCCCGCCTGTAGGAGGTGGGATTCCAGCGTCCACCCCTTTGGTGAGGGTGCGATGCCCTCCCTGCCCTTGGGGCTTCACCCTGCGTGGGACTCAAAGCTTTAAGGCAGAAACCACAGGCCCCAGCCCTGTCTCCCGACAATGCTCATGGCAGGGCTGGTGTATAGTAGGTACTAACAGAGGCCCGTGAGCATGGTGGCCCCACCCCAGCTCCCACAGTCCCACATACGGATCCACGCAACGGAAGACCCCTCAACCAGGACAAGGACACCCCACACTGTACCGTGGGGGACCCCCAAGGGCATCACACCAAGAAAAAGAACCCAGTCACCAAAGGACCCACACCGTGTGACTCCATGCACGTCACCTGTCCAGAACGGGCTAATTTCTGGAGCCAGCTGGTCAGTGGCTGGCAGGGTCAGGGAGGACAGGGTCTGTCTTACCTGTTTTCCGCTCAGGCGGCTGGAACAACAGACACCCACTTGCTCCCAGTTCTGGAAGCTGGAAGTGTCTGAGATCGAGGTGTCCACAGGTGGGGTCACTGGCAGGACTCGCGGCTGGCTAGCAATCGTCGCCCCCTCCCTGCGTCCTCATGTGACAGAGGCTGATGTCACTCCAGCATCTCTTCCCCTTCTTATGAGCGCGCTAATCCCATCACGGGGCCCCAGCCCCACAATCTTGAACCAATTGTTCCTAAGATCCCCCACCCCCAAATACCATCCCCACTGGGGGTCAGGGCCTCCACATGAGAATGTGGGGGACACAATGCAATCCGCAGAGAGGGGGAGTGGCTGCTGGAGGACTGGAGGGCTTCCTTTTGGGGAGATGAAAATGACTGGGGACTAGAAAGAGATGGTGCTTGCCCAACACTGGGACTGCACTAAATGCCACTGGATCGTTCCCTGTCAAGGGCTTAACTGTGTGTGCCAGGCCCTCCTACAGGATGATCAAGTGGGTAGGAAAACAAACTCTCCTCCCAGGAAGCTCAGCATCCAGCTGAAAGGACACAACACGTGCACAAACAGCTAAGGCAAGAAGAATAGCCAACATGAGAAGAAGGGAAAAGTGCTAGGAGAGTTTAAGGCAGGTGGGACCAAGAAGACTTCCTGGAGGAGGTGCCTCAGACAGGCAGAAGGGTGAAGGTCAAGAGAGAAGAACCACTTGTACCAAGGTCCAGAGGCTAGATCAGAGCAGTCTCTATGGAAGAACTCTCCAGCTTCTCACAAACGGTCCCAAGGGTCGACCCCACACCGTGACCTGCTTCTATTCGGCAAACGTTTCCTGTGCACGTATCATATGCCAGGCCAGGAACCAGGGACTCAACCCAACTCTCGGCAAGACCATTGTCCTAAGCTGTGTGTTATTTTCCTTTCTAAGAAGTGGGACCACTTCCTCCTCAGTCCTCATGGCTCCTTTGCTATTCATGGCCAAGGCCTGCAGGTAAGGCTTGTTCCAGCTGCTCTGACCACGCAGTAGGGATGAGGGTAGCAATAGGTCGGCTCTGCCAGAGACAGGGTTCAGGAGGGAAGAGCAGCTCCTCTTGGCTGCAGACCTCAGACTGCATTGCCCCAGCCAACTTTGCCGATCCTAAAGCCATCATCTGATGTAAGATTTGTCCTGTGCCTTATTTCTCAACAGGTCCTGAGCTCCAGAGGGAATGGGGGGGTGTCACTGGATGGCCCAGGACCAAACATTCCCTGTTGATTAACACATTCCCCTTTTCCTTGTCCTGCTTCTGCCCTCACTACTGGCTCTGACCCACAGTGCTGGAGGGGAAAGGTGCCCGAGAGCAAGGCCACAGAAGAACAATCAAACCGGGTTTTATCAGGAAGAGGTTGCCTTCAGACCCAGCAGTGAGTGAGGCCCAGTGAGCAGATTCACAAAACCGAAGAAGGAGACTCCTTCCAAGGAGGAAGGAAACTGACCCTTTTGGGCCCAGATGCAGGCTGAGATCCAGGTTCTCCCACAAACACTGGAAGATGGAGAGGCTCTGTCCCAGCTCCACCAACCGTCCCTGTCTGCCTGGGACTGTCCCTGTCCTGGCACTGGACAGCTTGGCTCCCAAGAACCCCTCGGTCCCGGACACACCAGGTTGGCTGGTGCCCTCACTGTAGGCCAGCCTCCCCCAGCCAGCTGATGCTGGGTGTGACACATTTAGACTCTGCATGAGGCTTGGGGGTCAGGCAGTCCTGGGTTCGAGTCTGGCTTGTCTCTAACTAACCATGAGGCCGATCTGCTTCTCCCACCTCAGCTGGGAGCTGTTCACGTGGTGAACTTTGGGACATTTGTCCGATGAACACATAGAAACCTACCTCACAGGCCCTTGTGGGCCCTGGATGTGGGGCCCGGCAAGCCCAGCACAGTGCCCAGGACCCCACAAGTCTTTTGTGAATGTGGTAGCCTCACACAGAGCCTGTGGGTGGAGGAGAGCCCACCCAAGCCCTGTGCTGGCCTCGCACATGGGCCACCTCCTATCCCCTCCTGACCACCATGGTCACTGGTGCTTAGCCCCTCCATGGCCCCAGCCCTGCTCCCTTGCATCTTGTTTCGGCTGCCCCACCCCCCACACCGATGGCCAGGTTGGAACACAGGCTGTGTCACTTCTGGCCACAACCAGGCCCTCCCCTGTCCAGGCCTCAGAATGGCGAGTCACTGTGAGAAGCAGCCCTCCACCCCCCACCCCCTGCAACTGGCTGGTGCTCAGTCTCCGCTCAGGCTGGGTCTTCCCTGAGAACCTTTGCCTTAAACTCTGGGCCTTAGAAGACATTCATCTCCAGACTCCCCACCCACCAGATCTGCAAATGGAAATGTCTGAGCCTGCTCGTGATTTCTCCCTGTTGTGAGTTCAGCTGTGTCCCCCCAACCCAAACTCCTCTTAGATAAACCCTCTGCCCCTCTGTTCCCATGGAACGTGAGCTTCTGTGGGGACAGGGTCTTACCAAGGCCATCAGGTCCCCCAAACAACGAGTGTCCTCACGAGAAGGGAAGATTTGGAGAAAGAAACAAGGAGGGCCACACCACGTGAAGACAGGTGAAGATGAGGTGATGCTTCTATGAGCCAAGGAAGATCAAGTTTGCCAGCAAAGCCCCGTCAGCTCAGTGAGAGGCCAGGACAGCTTCTCCCTCTAGCCCTGCCAAGACACTGACCTTGGACTTCTGCTTCCAGAACCACAAGACATAGATGTCTGTTGTCTAAACCACCCAGCATGCGGTGCCTTGTTGGGCCGTCCTGGTGCGCTGATCCACCCCGGCACAGTTCCGTCCTGGGTCGGTGTTCCTGGGCCACGTGACAGCAGCCTGGTCCACGGCCCTGCCACCTCCCCAGCCGGGGGGAGGGCTGCTCCTCAAAGAGAGCATCTGAACAGAACTGGCAGCACGGGCTTGGGCTCTCTCCCCAGTAGATGGAACAGCAGCCCCCAGCCCCATGCGGCCCACACCACATTAAAAGGATTTTTGGCCCCCAGGGTCACGCACGAGATACCCAATGCTCAGAAGTCAAGTCAGTAGGAAGGCACCTCCCGGCAGGGCCTCCACGAATTTCCAGGCAGACTGAACAAGCCCATCTGCCTGGGGGTGCCAGCCGAGGGGCTGCAGGTGCCCCTGACGGACTCTGCCCCGCAGAAAGCCTGAGGCTGGGGGCGGGTGGTGCATGGGATCGGCCGGGAGGGAATCCGCATGTTCCATGGAGACAAACAGCAGTGGCTCCAAACCAGCCAAGCGGGCCAGAGGATTGTAAGCGATTACAGCAGCTGTCTGGTGTCCTGCCACTTGGGATTAATTAAATGGCTCCCAACTGTGATTGAGAAGGCATGTGAAATATTTTAAAATTAATTTTTAAAGAATAAATGAGGGCATTATTTTACGTGTCAGCTGAGGGACGGGACTGCAGGGGTGGGGATGGCGGGCTGCAGAACGAGCACAGGACCAGGAGTTCCAGAGCCTCTCGCCTGGCTCTACCTTGGCCCCAGCTGGTGACTAGCCTCAGTTTCCCCACCAGTGCAGAGGGATGTAGAGCACATAACATCTTAGGGCACGAGCTCTGGTCAGCATGGTTTGGACAGCCCAGCATGCCAGTCACTCCCTCATTCATTCATTCTTCATTCACCCTGCAAGCCTGGTGTCCCAGCCAGGTGCTGGGCTCTGCAACAAAGCCAGGGAACTCAAAACCTGGCAGGGACCCAACTACAAGGTGACGAGAGCACAGGGATAGATGCACACCTGTGATCCCATGGAGGGGCAACGGGGTCAGGAAGCGAGCCCTGGCCTTACCGGTATAGGAAAGGTGTCTCCATCCAGGGAACAGCAAGAGCAAAAGCAGATATGCTTTCTCTGGGGATGAAAAGGAAGATGGGAGGGAAGGCTGCAGGGTCAGCTTACACAGGCAGCTACGCAAACCCTGCTAAAGAAGGTGGCTCTGGCTCAGCTTTGACTGAGGGCTCTGGGATCCCTAATCCTCTGTCCAGTGACCCCGGCCACAAGTCTCACATCACAGGCAGGGTGCAAAGCTGGTCCTGTCACCACGGGCGGAGAGCCCTTCCGGGGCTCCGCTCCATCCTCCAAAGCCCAAGCCCCAACTGGCCAGCTGCCTGACCTGCAGAGTCCTCCAAGGAGCCAGGTTCCCTCTGACCGCAGGGCCTTTGCACGGGTGATTCCTGCGGCTGGGAATATCCCCTCCTGACTTAGTTTGAACTACCAGTTATCCACCTGGACCACATTGCTGTCCCTTCATGTGGGCCAGCACAGGGCTGGCCTTTAGGACATCCTGGTGAGGGAACGAATGCATGAGCAAACGAAGTCCTTAGCTCTAAGATCCCTCTGTTACCAGCGCACTGAGAATCAAGGTGGGACGTCTGCCTAGGGAGTCCTAAGGCTGGGAGGGATGGCCTGTTGGGGACTATGATGTGTGGGACTACGTCTTGTCAAACTAAGCCAGTCTCTGTCTTGTTAGTCAGGAGTACTTATTAAGTTCCTATTGTATGCCAGCCCTCTGACACAGCTTGCTACTGTGCAGTGCCATAAGGGTGATGATTCCGCCTGCTGGCTGGATCTTCTCAGCCCAGGACGACGCCCTGCAACTCTCTCCCCACCCATGCTGATGGAGGGCCACAAGCATGAGGGGTTTCCTCAGGGGAGCACAGCACTCACCCCGTCCCTACCGGAGAGCCCCACACCCAGTGAGTGCCAGTGAACATGTCACTAGACCACCAGCAAGGGACGCTGTCACCCAGTGAACATGTCACTAGACCACCAGCAAGGGACGCTGTCACCTCCCTTGTCTACAAAGGAGGAAAGTCACAAAAAACATGGGCAGGGCCTCATGCTGTTCCTGTCTCTTCTGGGGGTGAGGGCATCCCCTCCTGGATTGGAGGACCTTTCGCCTCAGAAGCCTGCTGTCTACCCCAAGATGACCTCACAGATCAGGACACGAAACAGACAGCTGTCACCCACCTGAGACTCTGGGTGGGGGACGTGGACCCATGGGGAATGCTGACATACCAATTACCCTGGTCCTCACAGCCCTGCCTTCCAAATGAGGAAGCCAGGCTCCACCAGCCCGGCCAGCAGAGGATAGAGCAGAGACTGGAGCCAGGTCACCAAGACTGGCCTGCCGCTGGGGCCTCATTCCCAGCCCCCACTCCATGCCAGGCATCCCCATGCAGCCCACCTGGCTGGGAAACTGCCCCCCTTCCCGTGCCTCAGCCTCCCTGTGTGTAAAATGGGCTGACATGAGCCTGGGAGTCGGCCCGGCCTTGGAAGCCCCAGGAGCTGCTGGTGGTCCAGAAGACAGTTGCTGATGGACCATTCTGGAAATTCCACCAGGGTCTGCCTCAGGCAAGACACAGTTCTTATCCCGAACCGCCAGCCTCCCGAACGACCAGGGAAGGTGAGCGCGCACATGAGAACAGGAGGGAGCTGGAGCGGGAAGCCCAGGAGGCCTGAGGAGACGGGGACACCGTGACAGGTTGGGGGGCTGAGAGAGCCTGGAGAAGGAATTTCTCTCAGGCTCCGGTTTTCTACAAAACATTTGGATTATCAAAGCCTCCCATCCCTTTTAAATTCCTGTCCTTCCCCAGGGAAGGTGCAGAATGAAAACACATTTCTTTCTCTTTTTTTACCCTCCCTGACTAGTAGAGATCCATACAAACACCACTGTTGAGACTTACGGTGGTAGAACTCCAAGACCACGGAGATGAGACCTGACAGGGGCAGGGTGGGGGTGGGGGGAGGGTGCTGCACAAGAATTTCCAGGAATTCTGGAATTTTGAGCAGGAACTTGGACCTGACCTTGGCACCACTTGGACTTGACCTTGGCACAACCTTGGGCTGGGAGCTGCCGAATGAGAGCAGAAGAGCTGCCTTCCATGTAAAACCCTCCACGTCATCCCCACTGCCACCACACCACATTCAAAGACCTTGGGCTGGCAGAGTGCATCTCTAGTCACCTCCTTAGCTTTATTCCGCTCACTCAGCACCCCTGGCTCCTAACCCCCAGCCACAGAATACTTCTCTCTCTTCCCAGAAAATGCCTGACAGTCGGACTCATGCTATTCTCTCCGCCAGGAATTCCCACCCCCACCAGCCCCACCAGCCAACACCCACCCATCCTACAAAGCCTCCTCAAAGTCACCTCTTCCGTGAAGCCTTCCCGAGAAAGGCCTCAAGAACAAGTGCCTCCCGCCGTGTGCCCCAGGGCACTTTGTCCATGCCACCATCACTGCCTGATCATGGTGGGTCTGTTCCTGCCCCACCTCCCACAACACACAACACATGGTAAGCTCCCAGAGTGCAGGCACCATGTCCAACTCTTCTGTGTTCCTAGGGCCTTGGGCACATCTCAGCTTTGAATCTCTTGTTTGTGGCCCTGGGCCATGTGGCCTCCTGAAGAATCACCGAGGTCCAGTCCGCCCCACCTGGCTGAGCCCAGGACTCCTGTGCATCTGCTAAGGGCTTCAACTTACCCTCAAATAAAGGTTCAGCCATGAGAGAGCGACTCACTCACCCATCCACCTACCCATCCATCTACCCACCCTCCTGTCCTTTGATCCATCCAGCCAACCATCACCTATCCATCTACCACCCACCCATGTTTCTTCCATCTTTCTATCCACCCATCCATTCATGCTTCCACCCGTCCATCCACTCATCCATCCTTCCATCGATCCATCCATCCACCCACCCATCCTTCCTTCCTTCCTTCCATCCATCTACCCATCCATTCACGGTTCCATCCATCCATTCACTCACCCTTTCTTCCATCCATCCACCCACACATTCTTCTATCCATCTTTCCATCTACCCATCCAACCATCACCCATCCATCCACCATCCATCCTCCTGTCCTTCCACCCATCTATCCATCCATTCACCTACCCATCCTTCCTTCCATCCATCACCCACCCACCCACCCACCCTTCCATCCATCCATCTGTCCATCCATCCTCCTGTCCTTCCACCCATCTATCCATCCATTCACCTATATATCCTTCCTTCCATCCATCCACCCAGCCACCTACTCACTCATCCAACAGATGTTTCTTTAGCACCTATTATGTGCTGAGTCCTGTGCTAGGCCCAAGGACACAATGAACACAATGTTGTGTGTTGTGGGAGGTGGGGCAGGAACAGACCCACCATGATCAGGCAGTGATGGTGGCCTCTGTGAGGCCCAGCCTTCACAGAGCTCACAGCCTTAAGGATTTGACAGACATCAAATAAGGTATTCGAGAGTGTGATGAGGGTCTGCAGGGACCTCACCACAGAGTCTGGTGGAATCTGGAAGGTCAAGAGAAGGAGTCATAATTGGCCAAGGGAAAGAGGAGGAAGGGGATCCAGATGATGGAGCCAGCACACAGCCCAGAGCAAGGCTGAGCAGGAGAGGAATCCCAGGGTGGCTGCAGCACAGTTGCTGGTAGAGCAGGTCCAGGTCTAGGGTGCAGAAAGCAAGGCTGCTCGGGCTCAACATTTAAAGGGAACGTCACTCTCTGGCGCCATCCAAGGGAGGACCTGCTTAGATTTTGTGCCCCAGACGGCTCAGCCTGCTCAGGCTCTAGGGGTGGGGGGAATGGTAGGAGTAAGGTAATGGGAGTCTAAAACCTCAGTCCGAAGACAGTAGGGAACCAAAGAAGGTGCTAGAGCTGGACTGTGTCTGGTCATCTGTGGTTTTAGGATGCTCCCTGGCTGTGTGGAGGCCAGACCAACAGGGCAGAGATGGGGGACAGGGAATCAAAGTCCAATCCTGCCACTCCTCCCTCCTGAGGTGCGGCGCTGGCTCCTCCTTGAGTTTCTGGTGGAGACACGGGGTTTCCTGGGCCCTCCCCACCCCACTGCCGCCCAGCTCAGCGAGGAGAAATGTTTTGACTGCAAGAAACACTGACCGCAAGCTACAACTTCATGTTGAAGGCATTTCGTCCATAAGCGGCTTTCCTTATTGCTTTCAGATGGTTTGAAAGAGAGGGCTTGGAGCTGTCTGTGGGAAAGCCTGGGCTGCAGAGCACCGGCTGAGGCAGACACTGGATCTGGGTCTAGGGAAAGAGCCGTGTCTATCCCTGGGGCAGGGTGGGGGCACGTGGGGTCCTGCCACCTCGCAGCCCCTCCCTGGGCCTCAGTGTCCCCATCTTGAACATGGTGGCTGGACCAAGAAGTCTCCAAGCTCAGCCCCTACCACGAGCCAAGGCCTGTGCTGTCCAGGGAGTGCCTCCCACCCAGTGGGACTTGAACCCAGTGCATCAGAAGCGAAAGCCCTTGGGCCCCAGTGGCCGGTTCCCCATGCTCTGGCTAAGGCCAAGTTCTGAGTCCACAGGACACCAGGAGGGTGAGGCTCTGTGTCTGGGATCATGTGTTCCATTGGAAGCATCAGCCCCACCCATGGTCTGATTTCTCTCTCTCCTCCGTCCGGTCGGGCGCCATGAGTGGGTTGAGTTGGAAATCCTTCAAATGGGCTCTCCCCGACATCTTTCTAGACCCTTGGCAGGCTGAAATCGGCTTTAGAGGGGCCCGGCCCAGAGTCCCGGGGCTCTCCCAGAGTCCCTGCAGCATCACAGAATGCACTTCCCAAGGGCTCGGGCCCAGGCCAGAAAGCAGGTGGAGAAGCCAAGGTCTCGAGACTCTGAGGCTCTCCCCTTGAGTCCAGGCGGAAGCAGGTCTAGTGAGAGAAAGCTGCTGTCCCTGAATGAAAGCAAATCAGGCAAGGCACTAGATGCCTGTTGCTTAGTAGGTGCTCATTTAGCACGGGCTCTCTTCCCTACTCCTGTGAACCATGATTAGCCTGTGGCTGTTCATTCCTAAGGAGGCCACATCCTCCAAGCTGCCCCTGCCAGGGAGGACCACTGCTGGGGGCTTCCCCTCTGGCCCCACGGAGGCCAGCTGCCTAATGGCAGTGGGCGCCTACCCTCTCCCAGTGGAGGGCAGACACTGGAGACGGATCTGTGTCCACACCTCTGGCTTCCCTGTGAGATCCTGGCAACTTGCTCCCCCTCCTGGAGCTTGGGTCCCCATCTGTCACATGGGGGGCCTGACATCCCCTCCCACCCCCTGCAGGGGTTTGGAGGTTGACAGAAAGGGAAGGATTAAAGCCACTGACCCTCTTCCTCTCCCTCACAGAGCTCCCTGGACCCCAGCCTCCTGGGAGCTTGTTAGAAATAGTCTCAACTTCACCAGGACCCACTAAATCAGAACCTGCATTTTAACAAGGTCCCAGGGGGACGGTGGGCTGATGAAAATCTTCAAAGTGTTGCTTTAGAGGATCTGAAAGATAGGCCCTCCTGTCCCACACCTGGCTTGATCTGTAACCCAGTCCCAGACCTGCTCTGACTCCAAAGCCTGCTCCTCCCACCTGTGTTTGGAGGAACACCCAGTCCCCAACCTCTCACTCCATGGGCCCTGTCACTCCCCAGCTTCACACAAGTTCATGCGACAGGTTCCAACATGCAGTCTGGCACCTACCGGACACTCCTAGCCACAGCTCCGGCTGCCAGGACTGGGCCTCTTCGGTGGCTGGGCCTCCAGGAGCCCCGCCGCCCTGGCCCACATCCGTCTGTCCTGCCCAAAGAAACTCCTAGAGCCCAAGACCCGGGCAGTGTAATAGGGCTTATGTCACACAAGTCCCAACCTGGCCCCCCGCAGTTTCCAGACCAAGGAGAATGGGACACAGATTGCTCCACAGGGGCAAGGGACCCCCTCCCCTCCCCTCTCTCCCCTGCCATGTGACCCCGACTCCCTCTGTCCCTGAACTACAGTGGGCATGGACTCCTAGGTGCCACCCCTCTAAGTCTTGCAGCATAAACGTGGTGGGAGAGCCGGAGCGAGCTCCCTAGCTTGCCCTGGACTTGCCAGGAAACTTCCAGAACCTTCCTTCTTTCCCTCTGAGTCTCTGTTCCTCCCTGATCTGGGCGAGGGGAAATATGAGTCTCAGGGCAGGGGCGAGGCCAGAGGAGGGCTGCTCACAAAGGACAGTCCGCAACCTCATCTCTCTTCATATCCAAAGTCTAGGTTCTAGTTTCAAATTCTCATGCCGATTCTAACTTCTGGGGGTGCCACACCAGATGGAAGGAGCTGGGACCCCTGGACACCGGGCCTGGCTATGAAGGTGTCAAAAAGGTGGGGTCATGGCCAACCCAAGTCCCACCCCCAGGGAGAACGCTGGAAGTGGCCAGGGGCTCTGTGCTCAGTTGACAAACGCCCCCCGCCAAAGACATCCTCGTCAGTCTCCCAAACTCCACGCATGGCCTTACGGGGACAAAAGCGAGTGTGTGAATGGGGTCAGGTTAAGGATCTTGCAGTGAGGGGGTGGGGGGAGATGGGGGGGCAGAAAGCAGGTATGATGGCAGAAGCAAAGGTGGCCTAGAACCTTCAATTCCAGCCTCAGAAGGTTCATCTCAGACCCTTCTTGCCTCTAGCCTAGAAGAGAGGAGACCCGTGCTGTTTCCAGCCCCTGCATCTGCTCGCCTCTGTTACGGCGGCCACAGAACCCTTCACGTTCCTCTCCAGAAATGCGTTTGGCAGGAGACTTTGGGTGGAAGGGTTTTGCTCCAGCAAACCCAGCATGAACTGGTTCTCCCACAGGCTTCTGAAGGCTGCTGTGTGTCCAGGGGCGCAGGGAATGTACGCTGCAGGCATGACCCCGAGGGCTCCCCCGTGGCTCGCGTGGCTGAAGAAAGCCCTCCCCCGTGGGTCGGAGAGCTTTCCTCTGTGGGAAACTCCTCCAGCTCCCAGAAGCCGCAGGCCCTTGAGGGCCTCCCAGGTAAGCCAGGCATTAGCTGCGCTTTCCCTGGACAGACTGCCTTTCTAGAACCTTGGCCCCGCCCACAGGAGAGCCTGTGGCCTCTCAATGCCCCCATTCAATGGCAGCATTTGACCTGGTGGCCCTGCCCAGGGACTCTGAGCTACAGGACTTGGAAAGTGCCCCCAATTCTTTCCCAGAGCCAGGACCCAAGCTCAGAGGGAGGCAAAAGCTACATTTGCTCCAACTTGGCCTTCATGCACAAGGGTTCTGAGCCTGCCTGTGACCTGGGAAGAATTCATCCCACCTGACCACCGCTGTTGGCCAAGGGTGGTCCTTCTGGGGTCTCTGGGGATTCAGGGCTCCCAGGCCCTGGCCTGAGCTACCTGACAGGTGTGGCCGGCCAGCTGGGCTCCTGGTCACAGAATGCTCATTGTCAGGCCAGAAAGGCCCATAGAGATCAGAGATCCCCCTTACATGTGGGGAAACTGAGGTCCCCAGAGGGGCTGCGTGTGGCCAAGGTCATAGAAGGACTCAGTGGCAAAGCCAGGACTAGGTCCCCAGTGCCCTTTGAAGCTGTGATTAGTCATCTGTGTTTCTGTCTTCACACATTCTGAGTCCACGAGGGCAGAACACAAGGGGACTGTCACCGTTAGATCCCTAATGTCAAGCACAGAGAAGGCGCTCAAAAAACGATTTTCACGACGCCTGGGTGGCTCAGTTGGTTAGGTGGCTGCCTTCGGCTCAGGTCATGATCAAGTCCCGCATTGGGCTCCTTGCTCAGCCGGGAGCCTGCTTGTCTCTCCCTCTGCTGCTCCCCTGCTTGTGGTCTCTCTCTCTCTCTCTCTCTTTCTGTGTGTGTCAAATAAATAAATAAAATCTTTTTTTAAAAAATGACTTTTGGATGCATGACCCAAATCCAGACCAGTCCTTGGATAAGCCCCAAGGGTCCCTCACAGAACGGACCCAAACGAATCCGAGCGTCCATCCCAGCTGCGCTCAGTGCCCCGGGGCAATCCCCTCCACCTCTCAGAGCTTCGGCTTCTGCATCTGTAAAATGGGAATGCAATGTGCCTGCCTCCTGGGGTGGCCCAGAAGTTTCAGGGGTGAACATATGTCAGAAGTCTGGCTGATGCCTGGCACAGAGGAGGCGCTCAACCTCTGAGGATAGGGAAGAGAAGGGTCTCCCCCTCAAGACCCAGAGGGAGATGTACCCACAAGGGCAGGGCCCTCAGGTGCCTGGGGAAGAAAGGAGGCAAGACACGGAAGGGGGTGTGGAGGAGGCTAGAGCACACGGTGGTTCCAGAGCATGATGCGTCCTGGGAGCTGGAGGAGCAGCTGAACCTGGGCCAAGACGCTGAGTGAGGGATGCTACCTGTAGTCAACGTCCCCCACGATTCACATGCACCCAGAACTTCAGAAGGTGACCGCACTTGCAAATAGGGCCTTTGCAATGCATTGAGGTGAGATGACGCCATACCGGAGCCAGTCATTGGCGCCGTGCAAGAGGAAGGAGACAGGGTTTGGACCAAGAGACCCACAGGAAGGAAGGCTACAAGGCTACAGACCCACACCAAGGATGGCCAGGAACCCCCAGAAGCTGCAGGAGTCAAGGACAGACTCTCTCCTCCAGTCTCAGAGGGCGCGCGGGCTGCCCACACCGGCATCCCAGCCTTCCCGCCTCGGAAAGTGGGAAAGAAGGAATCCCATTGTCTCGAGCCCCCCTCTGTGGCACCCAGTGATGCAGCTGGAGGGACCCCGCAGGCCGCCTGCCCTCCAGTGGCCCAGCTGAGAACAGGGACAGGGACGTTGCCGCCCCCCTGGCATGGTGACACAGCCGCCAGAGAGCTTGCCAAGCAGCTGTGAGTCATGTGGAGGCCACAGGCCCCCTGGCCACAGGGTCCAGGGGGCAGCAGGAAGGCCACTGCATCCTGACTGCCTACCACCCACCCACCTCTCAATGGAGCCCTTCAGAGCGAGGGTGCGCTGCCCTGAGCTGCCCTGCCCTTCCATCTCCGTGGGCCAGCACTTCCAGCAGCCAGACAGACCCTGCGGAAGCTCGGCTGGCCACCGGCCAGGCCAGTGGGACAAGCGCTGCAGCCTCGCTCCTGGCCAGAGCTTGCGAGGGTGACCGGAGTGTGACAAGGACAGCAGATGATCACCGCGGTGGGCTTCTGGCTCCTGCGAGCCACGACTGCGAGGCCTTAGAAACCCCCATGGGAGAAAAATGAATGAGGTGGGTCAGGCAGAGGGGGGCGGCATGGGATGGGCCATGGTGACCCCAGCCGAGGGTGCACCTGGACCCGTGTCTCGTCCCCCATGGACAGCAGAGGAGAATTCCTCCCTGCGCTAAAGGGCCTCCTCCGCATGCCTCAGTGTCCTGACTTGTAAAGTCCAAGTGGAGGGGCCAGGATGATGGCCCCGCGGGTCCCATCTGGCTTGAAGCTCCAGAAGCTCTATGTAGCCAACCTTCTCCATCCAGAAGGCCAATCCCACGCTAAGAACCATGAGTCTGGGTTTGGGGCAGAACATCTGCCATGAGAGCCCCAAGCCTGGCCCCTTGGGGCGTGTGGGCCCGCGACTTGGGAGCAGTCCCCTCTCTGGCAAAGCTCTGATACCTCAAACCCTGGGAGGTGCCAGTGGTGACCAAAGGGACAGGGACTCAGGGGTGACAGTGGGCACCTAGCTCTGGACCTCAAATGCTGAGCCCATAGTTCCAGGAGCCCCAGGGACCCAGCATGGAGCCTCTACCCCGTTACTCGGAGCCCCCCCACCAGTAGCAGGGGTAGGCCTCATCTGGGCTCACCTGCACCGTGTCTCAGAGCCAGAGAACCCAGGAATGGGCTGGGAGGGTCCTTCTGGGCCTCGGTGCCCTTCAGGGGATGGACAGCAGATCTGGATCAACCTGGACAAAGGCGCCGCTGTCTAGCCTGAGCAACCAGGTCACCCAAGAGAAAAGGCCTGCTCCAAGGTCGGTCTACACAGCTATACCAGCAGCAGTGACACACAAAGCTCTGGCGTGGGGCGGGGAAGGAAAATCGAGGGCCATGTGGGGCAGGGCCATGGACTTGGGGCCTCGCTGCAGCCTCATGACATGAGGGGCCGCAGCTGTGCCCATTCTGCAGGCGAGGAAACTGAGCAGGCAGGTCTGCCCAGAAGCACTCTGTGAAACACACCCCTGTGATAGACACCCCTGCCTCTAAGGCAAGATCCCTCATCCTAGGTCCTCATGACCTGACCCTAATGTTCCTGAGCCTCCCAGCCCCCACTGTTTCTCTTACGGTTCCCTCAAACTCTGCTCCAGAAGCCCTAGGACACAGTCCGTCATCACCAGCCTATGAGCCTCCACCAATGCTGATCCCTCTATCCAGAACACTCTTCCCTGCTTCCCCAGCCCATGAAAACTGCTTGGCTAACCTCCTCTGAGAAGCACTCCCTGTCATTCTTATGCCCTCCACTGGGGGGCAATGGGGCTCCTCATCCTCTGGGGGCAGCGCCAAGCTCCCAGAAAGGGCTCAATAAAAGCTTGCAGAGTGAGGATGAGTGGCCTGCCCCTTCCTGTTGCGCCTGAGGGCACTGAGCAATCACCATCTGATTCCCCCAACCAGAGAAAAAGGTGCCTGAGAAAGCCCTGCCACATGGCCTTCCAGAACTGTTTGAATACCCCCAGGGATGGGGAGCTCACTCTCTATGGGAAAGCCTGGTCCACAGCCATACAGTTAAAACTGAAATTCTTGTTTAGTGCAGCTATCCCCCCTCATCGCACCTCAACTCTTGGGGCGCTGTGGGAGCCCCACAGGCATGTGAGGTCACCAGGACTCCCTGAACCCCATTCTGAGATACAGATAACCAACTTCTTTCTCCTGCAATTCCTTCCTTCCTGCCTGCTCTCTTTCATTCATTCATTCACCAATTCACTTACTCATCTGTTCTTCCATTTCCTGGGGTTGAGGTCCCGCGAGGTCCCTGCCCACATCACCTGATCAACCGGCCATAGGTCCCATTTTACAGTTGGAGTCACTGAGGCCCGTGGGCGTGAAATGGGCTGCCCACTGGTAGCTGCTGGAGCCACACCTGAAATGCCTGCTCCACCCATCTCCCCCTGCGCTCCACCCTCTGCACCCCTATCCAATGCCTCTCCTGGCCTCTGTCTGAGGGAGAGGCCCAGGTAGGAGGGCCTCTGCCAGAACCCTGAGGCCAAAGCAGACAGACAGCAGCCCCGCCTGCAGGGTTCAGAGAAAGGGAGGAGGGAGCAGAGGGAGCGAGGAATCAAGATACCCCTTGTTGAGGGCTTGCCCTATGGCAGGACAACCTCTCCTGATAGCTGGGCGGGGCTGGTGAATGCGGGGGACTCAGGGACTTGAGCTGACAGCCTTCCTGCCCCCACCCAGCCAGCCCTCTGAGCCATGGAGGCCGGACCACTGCCACATGCCCTGTGGGAGTGTTTCTGCTTCCTGCCAACACCCCCCCACCACCCCACCCCCCACCCCCCGCCAGGAGGCGCACTTCTGAATCCCTCCCTGAGCCACCTGCCTCACCCTGACCACGTGACAGGCCATCGTGGCAGAGACACCCGGGTGGGAGAGGGAGTAGAGCAAAACCCAAAGCCATCCTTCCTGGGACTCCGCCAAGGCAGCCTGGCTTAGTGGAAAGACAATGGGCTTTAGAGCCAGACTGCCTGGGTTTGAATCCCAGCCCCGCCACCTGCTGGCTGTGGGGTCCGGGGTGCCCACTGCTCTGGGCACAGAGGACCCCTACATAACACAGGGGATCTCCATGGAAGACACCCCACACAAGGAGGGTGTGAGCCTCTGGTAACAGGCCCCGGGCAGGGCGTGGGGCCCACAGTGGGTCCTTGGCAAATGTCCCCTCCCCAGGATACAGGATGCACACCTATGTCAACAGTGCAGTCCTTCCAACAACAACTTCAGTGAAGTGACACTTTCCAGTCGCCTTGAGCTTTGAAACACTGCTCCCTGGTCCCCAGGACCACCCTTTGAGAATGGAGCTGTGCTCCCATTTTTCAGATGGTAAGACTAGAACTCTGAGGGTGAATGAACCTGAAAGAAGCAGACCAGGACTGGCACCAGAAGGGACAGGACTGGATCCCCGGCTCCTGGCAGCCAGCAAGATTCCATCCAGCCACTCAGCCCGAGACTGTCCTACCACCCTGTTCCCCCTCCGTAGACCTGGGCACAGCGGCCCCTCCAAGCAGCTTCTCCAGCCCCCACCCCCACCCCCCGCCGATGCTCCGAGGCACTCACCTGCCTTCAGTTCCAGAGCCTTACATATGGGAATTGGAACCCGACACCTCAAAACCACGGACTACATCTTCATCCCCTAGGCCAATGGGGCAATCTTTCACCAAGCCCCCTTCAGGAGGCCCACAAGAGGCATTTCATCCCATCCTGATCCCCAAAAAACACTCGGATTCTCTGGAATGGTCCCCTTGATTCCTCGATGGGCCGATTTCCCCCAGGACTCTTGGAACAAACCCAGTTTTGCTTTTTGTTTTGGCTGCTAGGATGCTCTTTTCCCATTGGGTTTGATACCTTTCTTCCTATTATGTGCCCTTCCTATGAATTCCCTCAGCTGTTCATGATTTTAGCGAAGTATCAACACATACTTTAAGAAAATCACCTCAAGCCCTTTGCAGAACTATAAGCAGTTATGAATACATAAATAAAATTTGACACCCCTGCTAAGTGACAATTGTGTAATAATGCAAGATTTATGGACTTCAGCATGTTACAACACCCAGCAAATACACAGTTAGGAGAACTAGAATTATCAGAGCATTTTATACACATAAAAAAGAGGGGTCCTCAAGGACATGCCAGATTTCAGGAGCAACGGAAGACTTGGCCTTCGGGGTGGGGCAGGGGTTGGAGGGGGGCACCAGGCTGCTGCTGGCTGTGTGCTCTCAAAGCCCCAGGTGCTCCTCTGCAAAGGGTACCAGAATTCCAGCCGCTCCTTTCCGCACCTTATTTGAAAGTCAAAATAGATCCTCCCGCATCTGAATCCAGATTGTCTGCAAAGCCAGAGCTCCTGGGAGGCCTTGGGGAACCCCTGTGACTTTTGAGAGGCTAGACAAGCAGCCCAATGGGGGGGATCACTGCCTCTCCCAGCACATCCCCCCACCCATCTCCTGCACATCCAGCTTCCTTCCCACATGAGTCCTTCAGGGACATTCACGCAGTGAGGCACAGCTCCAGCCCCGCACATAAGGCTTGTGGCAAAACTGGGACGAACCAGACCCGCCTTCTCCAGAGAAGCCCAGGTGAGCTGAGAATGTCACAGAAGCCTGGAGACTGAGGATGGCAGGGGCGGTGCTGCATGGAGCACAGGGCAGCCAGGCGGAGAGAGGGAGGCAAGGGAACAGGTCTCTTCCAGAGAGAAGAACATGAGCCAGGGCCAAGGCTGGGAGGCTGTGATGGGAACGGGGACAGGCCAGCAGGGAGAGGGACAGGACAGCCCGGGTCACTCCACCCTCTTTATGGGTCAGCAACAGGGAGCCACCCTTGAGGCAAATAAACAACATGGTCAGGGTTACTTGCCATCGTGGCCAGTTATAATAGGCCTGGCCTCATGGGCTCACCTCACAGCCAACCCCTCCCACTGACCTCTCTGCATCACCCAGCACCTTCCAGACTCCATGCTCCCTGCTCTTCTGCTGCTGTCTGGCCCACCACCACCCAGCACCCCTCACAGCACCTTCTTCATCCTGTCTATCCCCTCTGCTCCTCCGGCCCTGGGCCTGGGCCCTCAGGTCTGTCTCAGCCCACGAGGACAGGTGTCGGGTGTCCAGGGGCCATCAGACCACGCCCCCTCTGGTCTGCCCAGCTTGCCGCGCACAGCCCATCTGGTACGCCCCACTCGGCTCAGGGAAACAATGGCCTGTCTCTTGGCGGAATCTCACCAGGAACGAGCAACTCTCATGTGGCCTCCACTGCTGTATCATTTGCACCTGAGAGTGAACCTAGGTGAACGAAGCCACGGGGGAAATGTGCTCAGATCACGCCGCTCCCCCATACCCCTCACACACCTAAAGTCAGGTCCGTGCGTTCCCAGGCCTAGGAGGCCCCTGGGATCAGAGCTCCGGCTCAGCCCCCAACCCTCTCCCCAGCCCTGTACCCACACGTTCCCCCCTGCCTCGCCCGGAATGTTCTTCCCGGTTCTGCTTCTCTGTCGCTCTCACATTTAGGTCCATCGGAAACTACCTGGCTCACTACTCATCTGCTCTTTGCTGTCCCTTTCCCTTGCAGGAATGTCAGCTCGATGAAAGCCGGGACTTGGCTTCGCTCACCATTTTGCATGAACAGTAAGCACCAGGCACTTTAAGTGAATCCGTAAGCCGAGTGCACCTGAGTAACAGAGCAGCTCAAGCAGCTGGCACTCACCCTGTCCTGTCCAGCCCAACCTTCCACAGCCTTCCACAGACTCACAACAGGGACACGGGGGCCCCCCGACATGGGGCGCAGGTAACTCTGGCCAGCAACATCAAAGAGTCATGAGTCCCTGCCCTTCCATCCGGAAACAGCAGCTCATCCAAACGTGCGGGTGTGTTTGCATTTCTAAATCCCCCATAAGTCGTCGTCTGGCACACGTCAACTGCTGCCCGGGCCATCTGGCTGCGGACTCAGAAATCTGTGGCTCTAAATAAACTGTCGAACGTGAGTCTGCCCAGCAGGTAATATCACACACCTCAGGAAGAGGTGAAAAACCTGGCCTCTTCCATGTTCTTTGTTTCCAGGTGTCAGTAAAAAGCTCTTTCTTCTATGGGGATCCAGTGTCCCACCCCGGAAATCATGTGATCCCCAGCCCGACGTGCCAAGCAGGCCCAAACGGCCTCAAGAGAGCTGAGGTTTTCCTTGTACCACCACTAGTATGGAAAGACATGCTCTCGGGAGACAGTTCCCTAAAAATCTCCAGCATAAAACTCTTTGGTTATTGGTTTAACTACTGGGAGAGGAAAGCCACTGTTAAGCGATATATAGATTCCCATATCTTTGCAAGTAGAGTGCACCATCACTCAGTATCTGACAGCACAAACTCAACCATCTGTGAGAGCCAGGAGGATAACACAAAGGGGAAGCATGGTGGTGGTGAAGCTTTAGGGAGTAGGGGGCCTGCAGCCAAGTTAAGAGAGCGCCCCCCCTTCCCCTGCCAAGGTGGGGGGCGGCCATTACTCCGCACAAGCCGATTGGTGACAGGGACAGGTGGCCGCACAAAACCAGTGTCACCAAAACTTTCATTTTTCAAGAGAAGCTAGAATCCAGATCTTTATATTAAATAACGTGTTTTGAAATGTTAGAAAATGCTGTGCAGCCAGGTAACACAATCAGAGGGTCGGATTTGATCTCAAGCTAATAAAACCCAAACCCAGCTTAATTGATAACTAGGAGGACTGAAGCCTCCACCCCAGCAGCGCTGGTGAGAGAGGAGGCAGGTCTGTTTCCAAGCGAAATACTGTTTACCGCCTGTCTCTGCACAATGTCTGGTAACCAATCAAAAATTACAAGACACGTCAAAAAACAATAGCAACTCAAAACAACCCAAACGGTGAAGGGAAAAGCACAGGCTACAGTCTACCCCCGCAACAGGACACCACTCAGCAACAAAAACAGACAATCAACACCTGGCAGGATGGGGGTGAGTCTCAAATGCATTGCACTAAGTGAGGCAAAACAGACCAAAAGGTTACAGACCGTGATCGTGCATGGAATCACATCATCTCTCACCTGGCATTCTGGAGAAAGCAACGCTATAGCAACAATCCCAAATCAGTCATTGCCAGGGGCTGCAGGAATGGAGAGGACCTGCCCTGAGCGACATAAGGGAATTTAGGGCATAACACATTGTTCTAGATCTTGACTGTGGTGGAGTGGACATGACCAATTGTGCTGAAATTTGCACTGCACAGTACAAAGGGTCCACTTACGGAATGTAAATACTAGCTCAATAAACCTGGAGGGGTTTAAAAAAGGGCAGGCCCCAGGTGACAGGCTTTGTGGGGAGTAGCTAAATATTTGCACCCATGGAGGGAAGGGGCACCTGGGTGGTGCAGTAGGTTAAGGTTCCCACCCTTGGTTTCTGCTCAGGTCATGATCTCAGGGTTGGAAGGTCAAGCCAAATGTCGGGCTCCGTGCTCAGTGTGGAGTCCGCTTCAGATTCTCTCTCCTGCTCCCTCTGGCCCTCCTGGTCATGCTCACTTGCAATCTCTCTCTCAAAAATAAATAAATAAATCTTTAAAATAATAATAATAATAATAATTACGGCACCCACTGTATAAATACCAGCTGCATACCAGTGACTGATCAACGATTCATCACAACCAAAGGGTGGATTCCATCAACATTTTACAGAACATATCTGGCACTAAAGAGACAACGGGGGTTGCCCAAGCCCACCCAGCAGTTAGCACGACAGCTGGGGTCTTCCAGGCACATCTGACAGTGTGTGTGCCCAGCCCCAGGCCCTGTACTATGAGGCCTGTGAGCCCCTAAGGGCAGGCTGGGTTTCCCCATCGAGTCTCTGAGGCCAGTAATGCCTTGATCCTATTAGAGGCCATACACCAAATGGCCCCATTTTGGCTTCAGCACCTTGGGACCTGGGGACCATGGTAAAGATGGCAGTCCAGCCACCTGGCTAGGCAGTTGGATGGCCTTCAGTGGCCTACATACTTCCCTGAGCCTCAGTTTCCCTGTCTGTAAAGTATAATGACATCTATTGACAGAATCACTTGAGGATCAAACAAAATGTAAAACCAACATGAAGAGCCAGTGCAGGGCACATAGTAGGTGCTCAGTGAACGTAGTTACGTTGCTGGTATTAAATCCAGCATGGCGCTAGCCTCTGTCTTCCCTGTTTCCTTCCCAGGAGTCTGGACCCTGTTCTGAACCCGTATTCGTTGTTCCTGCCTCCAAGCCCTAGCTAGAAGTTTCTTTAGCTCCACACACCACCCCACCAGCCTTCTCTACTTTGATGCACGCTTCAAGGCAAGTTTGAACAAGAACTTCTCTCCTGGCCAGCATCCAACTCCACAAATCAGACCAAGGAAGGGAGAGGGGAGCACCCAGCAAGCTAATGGTGTGAGCAGAAAGGAACCCTGGGCTACCAAAATCCTGACAAAGAGCTCCGTGCTGCCTTCCCCAAGACCACCAGGCTCCCACATACATGCTTGGACCCTCAAAACCTCAAACTTGTCCCCACCCCTGGGAAGCAGGCCATAGAGGGAGAGTCGGCCAGCCAGCAAGACCAGAGTCAAGTCTGTGACATGTGCTTTGCAGGAGATACCCCACCACCAGCTCCTGGGGCAAGAGAAAGGGAGCTGGACAGGGCTCTGGAGATCTGGGTTTGAATCCTGACTCTGCCATCTGGGCTGGGGGCCCAGCACAGCCCGCTGGCCCTCTCTGGGATGCTCTCTGTGTGCAAGGTCATGAGCTCCTTGCAGGATGAAGATGCCGGGAAGGGAAAGCATTTGTGCACAAAAGGATCTGAACTCTTTCCTGAAGGCCAGGCTCCTGACTCCACCTCCCATCCCCACCTGTCCTCACGCCCTGCCCAGCTGTCCTCTGCAAGCCTTCCAGAGCTCCCTTCCTAAGCCCTTATGTAACAAACCATACATTTATTCTTATTCTCTGTTGAGGTCCCCCCACCCGCCTCCCTGCCCCAGAACATCAGCTCCGTGAGCATGGGGTTTTGCTGATTGACTCACTGCTGAGTCTCCCCGGAGCCCACTTAACACATAGTAGGCATCCCATACATACTTGCTGAATAAACGGCTTGTCCTCCAGCTTCTGTATTTGGATACCTTGAGTGGGCATTTATGCCAACTGAGTTTCATATAGATGCAAAAAATCGCAGACACTTGACTCTCCAGGCACTAAAATGTGGAAGACTTGGACGGAGACAGAAGGGTTAATTCCCTGTCAGGGCTGAGACAAGAGAGAAGCCACAGGACAGCGAGTCAGAGTCAGAGTCACGCTGGATAGCCATGACCTTTCCTCCTGAGCAATACCACCTCCCAAGTCAATTACCGCAGACCCGCGAGCCACACGCATTGCTGCCTGTGTGCAAGCTTAGAAAAAACAACCCCTCAGCCCCTGCCAGGAGGTGAGGCTCGCGCCCAGCAGCTCCAGCCACCGCCATCCAGACAGCTCGCCCTGGTGTGGTGGGCAGACATGGGGTGCAGATCGGGTGTGTCAGAGAACCCCTCATCTGCCGGGGTCCTGGGCCTCCGCCTTCTGTCAGACAGAGATGTGTGAATCTACTAGGGACGTTCGCTGGACACCGGAAACTCTTGTCCTGAAGCCAAGAGGGCTCTCGTGCATTCCTGGAGCAGCTTCATGGAGCTCCCACAAAGTGTCTGGGCTCCCGCCCTGTGCCGGGGTCCTTCCCCTTCTCATGACAGCACCTAAGAAGGGGAGGGAGGGCCCCGGACCCCACCCACCCAAAGGAGGTCCCACACTCCCAGCAGTGTCCAGCCTGTCCAGCCAGGCCATCTTGGACTGGAAAGTGGGTGTGGGGTAGCGGGCAGCACACTGGAGCCTGGGGCCCTGGGCACTCGCTGTGTAGCCTTGGGCAAGTGACTCAGCCTCTCTGTGCCTCTATTTCTGCAGTGGGAAAAGGAGAGAATCGGGGTAAAGATCCTAGAGGAGGGGCTGGTGCACAGCTAGGGAGCCTTCAACTCCTGCTGCCCCGGCAGGTCCCACTTAGGTACCTGGGCCACTGTGGCTCTGGCCCCCCTACCCATGAGAGCACGGCCTGCAGGGCCCCCTGAGGCATTAGCATGCCAGACACACAAAGATACCATCTCCTGACTCTGGAGTCCAAAGGTGCAAGATCCAGATGTGAGTGGGTGGTTCCCTTCGGCCTCCCTCCTTGGCTTGCAGATGGTAACCCTTCCCTGTGTCCCCATGTGGTCATCTCTCTGCATGTCTGTGTCTCAATCACCTCTTCTCCTAAGGACACCAGGCAGCTTGGATTGGGGATGCCCCAATGACTTCGTGTTATCTCAATGAGCTCTGAGACCTGAGCTTCACCAAAGGCCACATTCTGAGGTTCTGGGCTCAGGGCCCCAGCTTACGGGGCTGGCCGGGGGGGTGTCGCCATTCAGCCTGTATAGCTGGGCACCTGTCAGCATTTAACCGGCTGGTTTAAGGGCCCCACTGGGACCTCGAGTCTCTGTACATTTGTTTAATCCACTGAACAGTGGGAGGGTGGGTGGGGGTGCCTGGTCCATGACTTGTAGAGCTCCCCCCACCGCCTTCAGAACAGCACACCTGGGAACCTACAGGGTCAAGACAATAAGGAGACTCGGGCCCCCAATGTCCCAATCCTCGGCCCCGGAAATGGGGCTGCTGGCGCAGAACCCCTATGGTATGTCTGACCCAAAGAGCCCTCCCCCGGCTGGGGGAGGAGAATGGCTGAAGCTAAGGGGGCCCCATAGGGGCCCCACAGGGGCCACCAAGCCCGAAGAAGGAGCAGCAGGCAGGAGGGGCAGAGCCATGGGCCAGACGGGGCCCCACAAGGACACCTGCGCAGACATGCCCCCGACACGCCCCTGGCACCAGTCCCACCCAGGCTGGGACTGCGACACATGTCTGCACAGTACCCGCTACATGATTGCGCCAAGCCTTCCCGGCGTCCTACTACCGCGACCCCTGCCCCCACCACCACCACGGGGACCTCTCCTGTGTGGGTCCAGCCCCTGACCATTCATCCACCTGACCTCAGTTTAGAGTCCCCGCCAGCCCCCATGCACTGGGCACCGGCATGTTACCATCACCCAGAGCAGCTTTGTCATTTCTGGGCCCCCAGACCCCAACATCGCTCCAGGCACAGAGTAGGTGCACTGGCATTCGTTGAGTGAGCAAGTTGATCCGTAAACCTTGTTTCCCCAGGAACTGGAGACCCCTGACGCTTCACTCTGGTGCCCTTATGGGTGTCTGAGTCCATGGTGGCTTGGGAAGAGTGACAAGGGTCTCTGGGCATCCTCGGACACTAGGGGCTCTCAGGAAGGCTCAAGGAAGTCTGCCTATTTCAGGGGGGAGTCAGTTCTAGTGGTGAAAAAGGAAGCCAAGAGATCTGAACTCCCTCAATCAGAGCCTCAGGAGTGTGGTGGGTGGCGGGGGTGGCAGGGGTTGGTGGTGCTTCAAGGGCGCCTGGGGTCCCGCTTCGGGTGGGACTTCCGCTAGCAGGTTTGGAATAGCTGGAAACTGTGCAAAAACACAGTCTTTGGGTCCCTATTTATTTCTTGTATGAAGAGAATATTCAGTGTTCTCCCATAATTCACCTTGTCATCCTGCATGGCTAATAACAGGAGTTAACGTTTTCTAAGCTAAGCACTTTAAGTTCCTTATCTCATTTAATCCACGTACAAACTCAGGAAGGTTGGATAACTTGTCCAGGGCCATGCTGCAACCATCCCAGAGCAGTTACTAGGTACCATCCTCAGCCTCATTTGTCCTCACACATTTATCCCAGACACGTGGTGCTCGGGGCTGGGCCTACACCAGCATGGAGGAGGTGCCCAACAAAAGCTTAGTAAATGGTCCTTTCTGTCTCTTTTCTTGTATCCCAGACATGCAATAATGGAAATGCTCAATAAATATTTATTGTTTGGGTGCATAGAAGAGCAAAAGAATGGAGGAAAGGAAGAAGGAGGGACAGGAGAAAGAAAGGATGGAAAGATGACCAATGGAAGGAAGGATGAGTGAAGAATAGAAAGACAGATGATGGCTGGATAGATGGATGGATGGAAGGATGGGGGGATGGGGGGATGGGGGGATGATGGAAAGAAGGATGAATCAAGGATGGATGGATGGCCAGATGATGGAAGTAAGGATGGATGGAGTGATGGATGGATGGGTATAGGGGACAGATGGATGGATGACTGGATGGGTGGGACCCCTCCTCAGTGTTCAGGAGGACAGTGATGTGAAGACTCAAGCCTGCAGTAAATCATCAAGTACAGAAGCTGTGGACATGAATGACGGAGCAGAGAACAGAAGCAGCCGAGACCCTAAGGGAGGTGCAGAAGTGAGAGAGGGTCCCTCTCACCGGGTTGCAGGAGAGGCTCCTGGGACTGATCTGTGAATGGGAGAGCTAGGGAAGGGTCCTCCTGGGAGAAAGGAGGGCGTGAGCAAAGTGACAGGGTGGGAGAGAGGTGATCGACGTGCCAGCTGGGAGTCTCTAACCCCACCTGGCTCCCTCCCAAGACCAGGAGCTCCTGCAGGTCAAGGGCCAGCCGTGTCCCTCTCTCCTGCTGCAGCACCAGCCCTGGCCCGATCCAGGATGGACAGGGTAGGCAGTTCTTACTACTTTGACGGATTCCGCTCACGAGCCCTGATTGCGGTAACAGGAATGAAAGCAGAAGCGAGCACACGTTCCGTACCGACTATGCACCAGAAGCCCGCCAGGCATAATCTTGGTAACCCAGGAGACTACCTGGCCATGGTCACAGTGGGGAACTGACGTGCCCAGGGTCACACAGCCAGGGCTGGCAGAGACCAAGACAGAGCCCAGGCCACTGGCTGGAAGGACTCCAGCTTCTCCATTAGAGGCAGGAGAGGAGTAGAACAGTGGTGAGACCTCGGGCACCAGCTCACACATGTGACCTTGACACCGGTCCCTGCATGGCAGGGCAGTCCATTTACAAGATCTTGGGGGCCCCTGCTCTCCACTTCTCGTTTCTCAATGATTCATCAAGATGATTAGGAAAATCCAGAATTCCCTTAGGATGCTGGGCGGAGGGGCCATGCATCGAGGTCTGCAGCCACCTTCTCCACCTGGGTGATGCCAGGAGGTGGGTGAGGGGCAAGGCTATCCTGCCTGGTCCCTCCCTCACCCTGGCAGTCCGGCTCGGCCGCAGTCACCCCATCACCCCGCAGTGTGGCTATATGAAGGAGTCTGACTCCAGGAGGAAAAAAAAATTGTTGCCATTCAAGACATCACAGCAAAAACACCATCAAAGGGGGTGGGGGGGCAGGTTACACTCTAAGCACTTGTCCCTCATGGTCTCAGAGGTAGGAGGCAGCCCTAGTGTCCAGGGCCTGATTCCTCGCGGACGGCCTTCATCCTGCTGCATCCTCCCATGGCAGGGGGCGGGGGGCTCTCTGGGGCTTTGGTAGGAGGGCACTAATCCCAGGCACCAGGACCCATCCTCATGACCTACGTGCCTCCTAGAGGCCCTGCGTTCATCCGCCATCACACGGTGGGGATGGGGGGCGGGGAGTAAGGCATCACTCACCAAGATGCATTACACATGAGTGTTGGGGGCGACACAAACATTGGGTCCCCTACAGAGGTGTGGCCGGAGGTGGGGGGAGGGGGTAGGAAGTGGGGACAAGTCAGAGATCCACAGCTGGCCTCGGTGACAGGTGCACAGAGAGCTATGAGGACCCATTGCTGGGGACACAATGAGGACTGTGGGGGAAGGACTGCTGGAGGCGGGTCGGGAAGACCTGCTGGGGTGCTCCTGCCAGAAGAGGAAGACCAGGGAATCAGGCAGAGGGAGCAGGGATGGGGGCACCCGCCAGGGAATGTGGAGGGGCTGAGGAGAGGCATCCTGACGGCAGCCCAGGGCCCAGACTTGATCCCACGGCCCTGGGAAGCCACATTCAGCCTCGAAGCAAAGAAGTGACCTCATCAGACCCACCTTGGCAACATCATTCCAGAACAGTGTGAACATCTGGGGAGACTAGAGGCAGCAAAGATGGGGGCAGGGGAGGCTGATTCAGATGAACAGACAAGAGCACCCAAGTTTCTGGAAAAGAGGCCAAGTCCAGGCCAGTTTTACATGCTGGCTCTCCACGACCCCTGGCTTGGGCAATGCAGTCTTTTTGTCTATCTTTGCAGCTCACCCCCTTCCACTTCCTCCCTATCTTAACCTCACCGGCCCCTCACCCTCCCCTGCAGGTGCTCCCAGGACAACCACTCCTCTGTCTGTCTGCTCCCTGCAGCATGCCTCTTATGCAAAGCCAGCCAAGCAGCCTGGCGTCTGCATCTCCCACCCAGGCGCTCTCTCCCCACTGCAGGAGGAGGGCTGTGTCTTCACTTGTCTTTGTATCCCTAGGCCTGGCACACGGCAGGCACACAGGGAGTCTCACACCTGAATGAATGATATCTGGACGTCCCACCAGATGGTGCCATTACAGCCCTTGTCTTGCCCTTTAATGGTGCCAGACTGATACCCTGGAAATTTAATCCATAACCAGGGAAGCTCTTTCACTTGAGTGAAATTAACCGCTGTGTCCTTCTGCAGTCCAGGTCCTGCGAGCAGCAGGGATCCACAAATAGAGAAGAGTGGCCTGATCATCACAGGACCCTGGGGGGCTGTGCCAAAACCCCTGTACCCCTGCTAGGCCTCTACCCAGCTGCACGTCCCATTTACGGGGCCCAGGGCTGCTTGACAGGCCCATGGCCCAGCTGTGCAGGTTGCCGACTGCTCAATGGAGAGGGGCTCAGCTCAGAGGTCTGAATGGAGCAGACCTTTCACTGGTGCTAGGAGTCTCGTGATGCCCAATTACACCGATCATGTTTCATGTTATAGAAAAGGAGCTCCTGATCTTCAGAGAGGCCAGCTCAGAACTTTCCCCCGGACTGCGGCAAGAGGCTGCATGGGCCCTGACTCAGCTGCATGGGGCCTCCAGGTGGTCCAGAGTGCCTGACCCACAGGTGGGTGTCTGCTCTGTAGATAATCTGTTTAGTGGAACAGTCATCAGCCCCACAGACTCAGGAGAGGCCACAGAGGGGCCACCCTGTGTGGAGTCAAGCACGACTCCACGCCCTATGCCCAGGTTAGCTTGTGTAATTCCTACCAATTGTGTGTTCACAACAACTGAAATTTCTTCCCTCCAAGTCTGGGGGCCAGAAGTCTAAGATTGAGGCATTCACAGGGCCCGGCTCCTTCCTGCCTCTTCCAGCTCCTGGGGCTCCAGGTGTCCCTGGGGGGGTGGCCCCGCACTCTGTGTCTCCTCTGTCCTCATGTGGTCTTACCCTGTGTCTGTGTCCAAACCACCCCCTCCCCTGCTTTTATTTAACGGCACTGTCACTGGAGGATGGCCGCCCTGACCAGCATGACCTCCTCTTTGCTGGATTACGTCTAGGAGGCCATATTTCCAAATGAGGTCACAGTCAGTTTCCAGGTGGACGTGAATTTGAGGGGACACCGTTCATCCCAGTTCAGGCCAACTCTAAACGCACATTGCTTCTTGCTTCCCTACACCTTGCTTCCCTGAACAAACTCTATCCTTTCACTTGCCAGCAAATGGGGCCAAGGCCGCCCTGCTCCATTTTGGACCGCTCATGTGGAAAACAGAAGCGTCTCCATGGCCGGTGAGCTCATTTCAGTCATGCTTGACGGGCTCCCCACAAAGATTTTCCGTCTGCTCCCTCCCAGAGCTCAACTCAGAGGCCCCCTTTCCAGAGGTCACACAGGCCCCACAGAGAGCTAGCGACCCTTGGTGGCGTCCACGTCCACCCACGGCACCTGGAACTTTCTGAGACATCTGGAGGCAAGGAAGGGGCTCACATCTGTCACTCTCCCTAGAACAGCGGCCCCTCGTCACCATGGTTGAGCCAGCTCTGTGAGGCCATGTGGGATCCGAGCCAAGGCCTCTGGTCAGCCCTTCCTCAGATGCCCAGAGTTTCCCCAACAGATCTGGGCTTTGAGGAAATCCGGGAGCCCCTTCATCCAGGACATGCAAGCCCAGTTCCAGCAAGTTCTTCCTGCACGGAAACAGGAAGACCCCATCCACCAAGCCAAAGGCTGTAGCAAGGGGTAGAGTCGGGCTTTCCTGAGGTGAGAGAGGAGGACCCTTTCTCCAGAACCCTCTCCAGAAACACCCTGCAGCACAGCACAGACGAGAGCATGAGCTCCCAGGATGGTGGCCCCCACACACACTGGGGACCATGAGACCCAAGACAGAAGGCCTGGGTCTTGCTGACACTTGAGGCAGGTACAGAAGGGAGAAGAAGGAGGCAGGAGGAGCAAGGATTTAAGGCGCCAAAGGAGAGAGGGGCGGAGGATGTCTGAGGGGTCGTCGTTCCACGTCCCAAGGAAAACCCACTCGGGGAACCCCAGCTCCAGTGGTGTGGGCCCAAAGCCTACAGGCCAGAGTGGGAATTTCCCAGGTATCCAGCTGAGTACTGTTCAGAGCCTAAGCATGAGGACGAGATTTCTTAGCTATCCCGCCAGAAGCACAAAGCATAAAAGAGAAAAATGACAAAGGTACTTCATCAGAATTAAATCCTTCTGCTCTTCAAGTGACACTGTGGAGGGGAGGAAAGGACAGGCCACAGACTAGGAGAAAACACTTGCCAATCATAAAAATGAAGACGGTCTTACTTATATAAAGAGGTCTCACAACACAACAACGATGATAAAAGCAAAAACTTAAAAAATGGACAAAAGATTCGAATAGACCCTTCGCCAAAGAAGGCAGATGAAGGGATGGCAAATCAGCATTAGGAAATGTGGGACATCAAAGGTCACCAGGAAAAGGCAAATCAAAACCACAGTGCGGTACCACCACACACTTGTGAGAATGGCTAAAATTAAAGAGACAGACCATTCCAAGTGCTGACAAGGATGGGGGCGGAGGCAGGGATAGGGTTCACTTTCATCACTGGTGAAAATGTAAAATGGTGAGGAGCATGCGGGGCACAGTCGGTTGAGCAACCAACTCTTGGTTTCCATGATCATGGTCGTGATCACAGACTCTCGAGATCAAGTCTTGAGTCGGACTCCACGCTCATGTAGAATCTGGTGGGGATCCTCTCTCTCTCTCTCTCCCTCTGCCCCAACCCCCTGCGCTCGCTCTCTCTCTCTCTCTCAAATAAATAAATAAATCTTCGACAAAATGCAAAGTGGTATAGTTCGGCAGTACTTTCCAAAGGTAAACGTGACTTGGCCACCCTACTCCCAAGTATTTGCCCAAGAGAAATGACGGCACCCATCCCCCCCCAAAACTGGTACAGGAATGGTCACAGGAGCTGTATTGTAATAGCCACAGACTGGAACCAAACCAAGCGTCCATTAGCACCCGGGATCAACAAATCGTGGTCTGTCCAAATAGCGGGATAAAAAGAAACAAACGAACCATCAACTCACATGACCACATGGGTTAATCTCAAAACAGCTCCGTGCAGTAACAGCACAGGTGAGACAGTGCACCACTCACATCGAAGTCCACAGTGACAGCAGCAGCCGTCCCCTGCAAAACTGATGGGGGACTGCAGGAGGAGGGATGGCGAGGGGGCACAAGGAAGGACTGAGGGAGATGAACGTGCGCTCTCATGGTGATGGCTTCTCCGGGGCTCATAAGGGTCAAAACTTATCAAAACTGTACACTTTAAATATGTACAATTAATGGCATATCAAATCTACCCCCAATAAAGCTTTTTTCAAATGTCCTGAGGCTGACGTAGGGCTCCAGTTCGTGCCGGGCGGTTTTTTCTGGAGTGCTCTGTGCAATATTACAAATTCAGAGGAGTCAGTCACTCTCTGCAAATTTGCCAAAAACCCAGCTTTGCAGCCTAAACGCTTCCCAGACCAGGGCAGGGCAAACGTAGGTCCAAGGTCAAGGCCGCGCAGGAACCCCCCACCAGGCCCACCCAGCCGTGGCTGCCTTGTGGGGCTGAGCCTGCAGGAGGCCCGGGGGTCCCTGGGGCCACATCGTCCAGTTTCTGACCTGGAGTCTGCTCAAGTCAAACAAGCGTCCTCATCCGATGGCTCACAGGCCACCTTTAGAATGAAATTCTTTGCAACAGCCAACGTACAAGGTAGACAGAAGGTGTGCCTTATTAGTATGCAAGATTACTTAATCAATTCCATGTTTAAGGCCAATCAGGCCCTCCCACAGCACCCCCACATCTGGAGCTGCCACTGTATCGGGGAGATACCCTGACCCAGGGAGGAAACGGGCATCAATTGCAGAACACCGCCCCCCCACCCCCTCCCACCACGAGAGACCCACACAGGCCTGAAATCTCCACTATTTGTTTGCAGACGGACATGCAGGGGCTCAGACACTGACCCCAGGGCAGGAGATGATCTCGAATGATCCCTGCAAAAAACCAGGCAGCCTGTCAGCCAGGGAAGGCATCTGGGCCCCTGTGGGTCAGTGTCCACCTTCATCAGCATTTAGTCAAATGAATTTTACCTGAAATTCAAAGCCAATGTTTGTGGCATCCCTGCGGTTGCCTCCAGGAATCAGGCTTTGGAGCCCGCATTTTACCCAAATGCCCCACTTTGCGATGGGCAGTGAAGGCCTGGAAGGGTGTGCCTTCCCCGGGGACCTGCCTGATGTCCTGAGCAGGACCGGGGAACCTGGCCTTAGAAGGGGGCCAGGGCCCCTGCCACAGCCAAGCCCTCAGCCCAGCCGACCCCCACCTCCTTCACACTCGAGTCAGGAGGCCAGCGATCAAACCTCAGTCCACTGCTGAGTGTGTGGCCTCGGATGACTGATCTAACCTCTCTGGGGCTCCGTTTGCTCATCTCTGTCACAGGGCTGGCGACGCTCCTGCTCCCATGAGTCGTTGAGATTCGGAGGACAGGACAGCCACACTGCCCAGCACAGCCCGGCCAGGCAGGGGTGCGGCCGGAGAGCTGGTAGCTCCTTACGCCTCACGGTGCCTCTGGGGCCCCCAGCTCCCGCCGTCGCCTGTGCTGCTCCCTGTGCCTCCAGCGCCAGCTCCCCGGCTCTGAGGTCCCCAAATCCCCCCTCCTTCGGCCTTCTCTAGGAAGCAGTCCCCACGTCACAGGGCAGGGGATCCGCAGGTTTTGAATTCAAATCCCACCGTGCCCATGTACCCAAGTTTGCATGCTGTGTGTTATACCCCAGCAAGGGCCCCTGCCGACCGAACGGGGGAGACGGTGGAGGAGGGAGGGAGGGGGCTTCGCCAGGGGCTCCAGAAAAGCTCAGAAAGTAGAAGGCTGCCAGGTGAGCCTTGCAGGAGGGGGAGAGAGCACCGTCACATGACTAGCAGACCCAGGTTCAGAAGGAGTCTGGGGAACATGAGGCCTTGGAGAAGGGGGTACAATGTGTGGGCGTGTATGCTCCGAGCTGCTCTGCACCCAGGCCAGGATGTGTGGGTTTGTCCCAGAGAGGCAGAAGGAAAAGCAGAGAGAGAAGGAAGGGGGCCAGGGCCTGAGGACCAGCCCTGCTCGGGGTGCGGGACGGTCAGTGATGAGCAGGGACTGCAGGAGGACAATGAGCGGGGGCTGCTTGGAGGGGAGACAGGAAACATGGCTTCCTTTAGAAAGCGAGACGCCACCAGCTGCCTAGGTGTGTGTCTGTGACCTCCACCCCAACCACGCAACCGCCTTGAGTAGGCCACCAAGCCCACCAGCGTCCCGTGGAAGAGACCAGCCTGACATCGTGCTGGGATCCCGGGAAGAGAGTGGGCTCCCATGAGGGCCAGCCTGGTACACAGATAGAGCAGGGGTCCACCCCAAATGCAGAACCCTGGCCCAACCCTGGCTTTGGCTCCCGCCCCCTCAGGTGCATGGGGCTCAATCTCGTGAACCCCAAGTCTGTGGGTCAGAAGAGCTCCCGCTGCCTGCGATGCTCCCCTCAAGGTGACCAGGAGGGGCTGACAGCAGAGGAAGAGGAAGAGCCCTCAGAGAGAGCCCAAGGTCACCAGGTGAGGCTGGTGTGGAGAAGGAGAGAGGGGAGGCGGGACCTGGGCTCTCAAGCCTTTGCCCCTCTCCTGGGGTGGGGAGCGCTGAGCCCCTGAGGACTTTGAGCAGGCTGGGCCAGAGTCCAGGAGGAACCCTGAGCGGGGGTAGGTGAGAAGGGCCCAGGGTGGGGAGGCTCCCCCAGCACCCCTGACTCAGAACGGGGTCTCCATGTCCTCACTGCACCAGCCACATGAACACAGGGGCCCAAGGGGACCCAGATGGCTGCGGATAAAGAAACAAGGCAGAGCCCCCTCCCCGGTACACACGTGCACACACACACAAGAACCACACACCCACGTGCATACCTGCACCACGTGCTTCCCACCCACCCCTGTGGGCCCCCGGCTACCACTGTCCTCCTCGCCTAGTGTTTACAGATCAGCGGTCAGCACGCACCCTCCTCGGCTCCCTGCGAGGACCAGGCACAAACAAGGACAGAGGCCCCGGGGTCCCAGCCTGGGGGGCCGGGGGGCACACACTTGCCCCCCCCAGCCCCTGATTCCCCATCTATAGCCTGAGCAATGGCCATCCCCCCACCCAGGCTAGCACGGGAGCTGCCAGAGAGAATGGACAGGAAGTGGTGCACGTCCAAGTGGCTGCTTTTCTTCTTTTTTGGATGAATTAGTTATGGAAAAAAGAAAAAAAACCTTCCAGGCTGCCTAGAAGTGAAGGAGAAGAGTCATGCATGGAATCTTCCGGAATCCCCTCCCCGGGCCTGTGAGCGTCCTTCCCAGGCACAGGGCGGCCTTTGTCTGGCTCTGAAAGTGGTTTGGGGAGGGGAGGAAAGGGGAGAGGAGGGGGCTGCAGGGTTAATACAGCCTGGGACTTGGCTGGCCTGGCTTCTCTGCCCCTTTCTGGGAATCTGTGCTCAGGCACAGAGCCTGACTCGCCTCCATATCCCCCAAACACAGGCGGCGTCCCCCAAGAACCAGACTGTCTCGAGAGACCCAGGAGTGGGACAGTGTGATCTTCCATGCTCTCCCAGGCACCAAAATATCTCTGAGCCCCTGGTGGGGGGTGGGGGGAGCAGTGCAGGTCATTCAGACCCCCTTCTTTGTCAAAGGGCTAACTCCTGGGCACTGGAAAGGTCCCCCAGTCCAGCCCCCAGCCTATCTCCAGGGTCCCCTACAAGTTCTCCCACTAGTGGTCACTTGCTGCTGGCCGCAGTGCCCGCACCCCTCTGGGGTCAGCTTCAGCCCCTGACTTCTGAGAAGGAGGGTGCGGTACATGGAGCCCAGACCCACCGGCAGGACGACCCCCGATGGCCCAGGCCAGCACAGGACCCATCTTCCCCACCTTGCCCAGCATGAGCTTTGGGAACTGAAGGCGACTCCTCCCACAGAGCCCCAGCCCCTGGAAGCCCCCTTCCTGTGGGCTGGCCCTACAATCCTTGGAGGGTTTTCAAGTGACAGCATCAAACGCCCCCATTCAGTCCCTCTGTTCTGAACCTCCCCTGCCCCCCCGCTGGGCTTGGACTACGTCATCTTCAGAAGTGAACACAGTGGTCAAGGCACGTCCCTGCTCCCCAAGACTCAGCAGGACCAAGGCCCCCCTTCCTGCTCTCCCCTCCCCTTCCCTGCTCCCAGTCTCAGAGTCTCCTTACCAGCACAGGGCCATGTGCCCCAGAAGCCAGACCGGCGCCCTCCATTTGAGATGCCTCCCTCTCCCTCCACCTCCAGACCCCAAACCTTCCCCAGCACTGCCCCCACCTGCACACAGGAACAGGACAGTGACGGGTGTCCCTGCCCCAGGGCCCACACCCTGGCACAGAGCCCTGACCCAGCCGGCCGGCTGCAGGCTCCTGGAGGGCAGAGCTCAAGTGCAAGGGGCCAGTGTCTCTTCACTGCCCCCACCCCCGAGGCTCTGGTTTCCTGCCTCAAGCTCAGACGGCCAGCTGCTGAATGAGTAACACATCAACACCTTTGCACAATTCTGCACACCCCACTTCCATCCACCACCCAGCACAGACAAGAACCCCAGGATCTGTAGGGTAGGGGGAGCCTGGCCCCCTCAGCCACCCATGGAAGCCACCAGTCAAACCCCAGCTCCAGGCCACTTACAGGACCCAGAAGGACGCTAGGCCCCTGAGAGTGGGGTGTCTCACCGCTTTCCCTGACAACCGCAAGGCCCCCCTCCCTAGTCCACCACCTGCTGTGGGTTTGCAGGGAACACGGGAAGGGAAGCAGGAAGCAGGGAGCGGGAGCCCCAGGCAGCTGAGCACTGTGTAGGAGGGATGGGTGAGGACCTGGCCCCGTCTCTATTTTCAGAGCTGGCCAAGCATCCCTCCTTAGCAAGGATTGTGTTCCATCAGAAGAATGCACTGAGGGAAAAAAGATCAAAGGAGACATGGGAGCAAGAAACACCAGTAAGTTCCAGTGAGTAAGACCCAGCTGCCTGCTGCCCTGCAGTGGGAGGACAGGATCTCTGCCAGGAGCACTCCCAGGGGCAGGAACCCCAGGAGCCCCCGGCAGGAAGCTTCAGCTACATTCCAACCCACTGGACAGCTGAAACAGCACGCTTTACTGTCCTTCTCCTGAAGAAGGAATGAGAAGCAAAGGCCACGCTCGTGTTGCAGGATGAGGCTTCTACGGAGGGCTAGGCCTCCCTGTCCCCTGCGTCCACCAGCCCCCATCCCTGCTCCAAGGATGCCAGCCACGCTCCCTCCCAGGCTCGCACTCTCTACTCAGGCCCAGGTCTTAGAAGAAGACAAGCAGGCTAAGAGGGAACAAGCCTGGACTGTACGGGACACTCCTGGTGTGTCACGAATTCCGTCAACTGATCATTGGTTTTCCATCAGTAAACCGAGGCTGATAGCCGCTCCTGCTCCTAGAGCTCTGGGAGCACCCATGAAGCCATGGGGGCACGGGACTGGCTCAGGAGGGCGCCCAGCCACGGGGCCCTCCCTCGCTCCGCTGCCCCTGGCCTCCTCCACTCAGGACTCTCTCACCACAGGTCCCCCAGCAAAGGCCACCATCACCAGCCTAGATGCCAAGCTCTGTGGCAGCTGGACAGGGGGACCTGCTGAGCTCTGTGCCTGGCTCCCTGGCAGGTCTGAGACAGCATTGGCCTTCATCCATCACCCAGCAAGTGATGGCTGAGACCATCTCCTTCTCTCCCTTCTCTCTCTCTCCCTCTCCCTCTGCCCCCACCCCCTCCTCAAAAAATAAATAAATAAAACCTTTAAAAAAAAATCTCATTAAACTTGGCAATGGCAGGGTCTTGGGCAGTTTAGTCGGTAGAACGTCCGACTCTTGCTTTCAGCTCAGTTCACGATCTCCGGGTCGTGGGATCAAGCCCCACTTCTCAGGTTCCACGCTCAGTGGGAAGGCTGCTGGAGATTCCCTCTCTCCCTCCCTCTGCCCCTCCCCTGCCTCAAAAAATTAATAAAGAAAATCTTCCTTTAATAAAAAGCCTCATTAAACTTGACAGTGACACTAGCTCACACCGGCTTCAATTTTAAGACAAGAATAAAAGAAGGGGAAGCGGCCCACAGAACCCGATGTTATTTCGGACGGCACCAGTTCCCACCTCCTGCATGTCAGGAACCAGGACACGGGGGACCGGGAGCAGGAGGCCACCAAGCGCGGAGACGCAGCTTTCTCCTGGAAGGAGAGAGAAGCTGAGGCCACACAGAGGTAGCATCAGGACCAGACATCCTTGTCACCAGCAGATATGACCCATTAATAACTCCCTGAAGCCTGAATTCCCGACACAATTAAAAAGGTGCCGTAAGGTACTTAATGAAGTTGGGGACGCCTCATTGATTTGGATATTGCCTATCCCCGGGGAACTTGCTTCCCGTGCGCCGAGTTGGCCTTCCCACTGACCCCACGCCTGCTCCTTTTTTTGAAAAGGTCCTCCGGGGGCACTAATTCTGAAAAATCAAATTAGATTGGCTTTTTATGACCCTGTCAGAGCTCTGTTTTGCGAGTGTGGAGGAGTGGCCCGGAGGGACTCCACATTAACATACGATCATGAACAAGGCCCCCCAGGAACTCCAAGGCCCTGGGACCCAAGGTTGGAAGGTGAAATCACTTTTCTGCTGGGGCCCTCAGAAACCTCAGCTGTTAACACAGGCCTGGGGACACTGCGAAGTGCTAACCAGATGATATTCTTATGCTTACTGACACCATAAAAAGCTATTCGATATTCTCTCCTTGTAGTGTTGAAAGGGATGCTGGTGTCCACACGTGCCTACATGCACACACACAGTGCATAATTATTGATTGTGCCTACTACATGGCAGAGACTGTTCTAGAAGATGGGGATAAAGTAGGCAAAGTAGCTCACATTTATGCAGGTGGGGGGACAGACAGTAAACAAATAAGGAGGTATAATACATGTCATAAACGACTTTGGTAAATGATTTTTTGGAAAATAAAAATAAGTGGGAGCATAACCCCACAGTTGTTTAAAAAAGGTGGTCCGGAGAACCTTGCTGAGAGGTGGTAGCTGTGCACAGCCTGAAGGGGGAGGTAGAGAGCAGACATCTGGAGAAATGGATGGTGCAAAGACCCTGAGGCAGGGGTATGCTGGAGCACACCATGCCAGGAGATGAGGAAATGGCAGATGCAAAGGCCCTGGGGCAGGGGAACAGCACATGTGCTACAGCACATGGTGACAGGAAATGAGGCAAGGAGAAGGGGCAGTGCTGACTGTCTTCTTGAAGTGAAGTGGGAGCCACTGCACAGCAATTAGTTGTGCAGGTGTCTTTGCTCCAGCAACACAACAAGCTTTTGGAGGGCAGGGAGCACAACTGGCTCCAGTTTGCACCCAGGCTTCTTGCAAGTCTGCCCCATCAATATCGGGGACACGAGATGATGCCTGCAATTGGGCCACGGAGACAAGACCAGAGCCAAGAAATAGCAAACAAAACACAACTCCGCATAATCAGGTGCTGAGCTGGGAAAGATGGGCCACAGTTGTAGGCAGTGCAGGTGTAGATGGTGGGCCTGCCCGCCATCCTTCCCATGCTGTGGGCCACAGAAGCCACTGCAGGGGAGAGGGGAGAGGGCAACAAGAGAAGGAGAAGGGAGGTTACCATAGTCCACTATGAGGTGCCTGGATTTGTCTGAGAAAGAATGGGCGGGAACAACAATTCTAGGTGTTAACCACCTCCTTTCAGATCAGCAAGAACGCAATCCAGAAACACGTGCAGGAGGGACCACTTGGGAGATGGGCTCAGCTGATGGAAAAAGAACAGAAACTGCCCCTTGTCACCCAACTGTGGTTTCAGGAAACACACTCTCCCCTGGGGCTATGAGGCCCCCGACACTCAGCCCGGGCAGCAGAGGCGGCTGGAGAGGGTGGATTTCTGCCAGCCCCCACAGCTAAGGCAGCAGCTAGGGCCAGCCTAGGCCTCTGCCCCCTGGAAAGGAGGGACCAGCAAGCACCAGCCCAGTGCTCCCCAGGCCAGCCTGCAAACCTGTCATGGCATGGGACCACAGACCAGGTGTCAGTAGCCTCCCCAAGCTCCAGACCCAGTCCTGAGCCCGGCCCAGCCACTGAGAACTCGGAGAGATACTGATCTCCTCATCGGTTCCTTCAGGCAGGAATGTAAGGGGTCCTCTCTCTGCAGGGAGCAGTGCTCATCTCCCCCAAGAGTGCGGACTAAGGATGCGCACTTAGCATTTACTTGCTCCCTGCCTCCCCTCCAGAATATAAGCTCCATCCAGGGACACAGGCTTCTTGGTCCTGATCACTGCTGCTTCTCCCGTGTCCACACGACGCCCAGCTTGAAGTTGCATGAAACAAACATCCGTGGAACCAACGAATGTGGTGAGCCAGAGGACAGGGAATGACAAGCTCTGGGCTGTGCTGTGGGACCCGTGAGTGACCCAGACCATGCCTACCCCAGGGATGAACAGAAGGACAGAGGGCCAGCCAGAGGAAGACAGAGGGACCACACCAGTTCAGGGTGGCACCTAGCTGAGGCTGAGCCACCTGCGGAAGGTTCCCCAGGTAGGTGAAGCCAAGCTGAGTCCTACAGAGGAAGGAAAGGCCAACTCCCCTAGGGGAACATCAGAAGGAGCTGCTTATGCAAAGGCCCTGAGGCACACAGGCACATGCTGTGGCTTCAGGACCCTGGATCTTGCAGAAGCCACAGGGCCAGTGGCCAGACTGACTAGAATGAGGCTCTTCTCTGTGAGCGGATAGAGGCCACAGGCCAGGTCAGGATGGGTGGCAGAAAAGGGCTGGGCCAGGCCCGTGAGTTGGCTGGCAGGAGACAGGCCAGGGTGGTGGTGGGGGGTCCCCCTAGGCATTCCATGTGGTGGTCCAGGGCATGGAGGCCAGACACCCTGCATTCAAAGGCTGGTGAGTTACTTCCCTTCTCGGTGCCCCAGGTCCTCGTCCACAAACATGGTGTGGTGCCAACACCCATGCAGCAGGCTAGAACATGGGCATAAAGGCTAGAACAGGGCCTGCATCAGCACTGATGTACCCTGATAAAATCAGTTCATTCTTGGAAGTCAGAGTTGGGGAGAGGGGAGTCTCATTTCCAGGAGGGTCTCAGTAGGGGCTTGGGGGAGAGTGCTAAGGGGAAGGCAGGAAGAAGGGAGCACCAGATTCAAAGAATCCTCCCTTGATCTCCCTCTATCCTACAACTCCCTGCCCCTGGCTTTCAGACTCTGCTGGGTCCCCGGGAAAGCTGCCTCCACTTTCCACCCAGAGGGCTTCCTGCAATGTAGCTTGAAGAGGATGCTGTCCTCCCTCCAGTGCTCCTGCTCCTGGGCCCCCTCCTCCAGGAAGCTTTCCGGGCAGTGACTATGCCCTCACTGTCCCCTCTCCCTGAGAATCCATTCAGTGGTTGCTCAAACAATTTATCAGTGGTTCAAAGGGCAGGGCAATGCCTGTTCCAAGTCTCAGTCCATGGGCCCAGGGGAGGGCATGTGGTCTCTCTTGTCCTGATTATGCCAGCCTGTAGCTGTCTTCTCAGCCCCAGAAAGAAACACCGGTTCCATCAGACCCTTTCCAGCTTAGAGTCAGGCAAGTCAGGCAAGGCGGGTGTCTGGGAACTCTGGGAAGAGGACAAGTCAAGGTCAAGGCCGGTGCTCTGGTGTATGTGCCTGGCTGGACATTGTGATGGGACCCTAGGGAGCTCAGGGATGTGTGTGCCTGGAGCTCTGGGCAGCAGAGTCCCGGAGAAGGACGAGAGTGCTGGGCAGAGGGGCGGGAGCCCGGCTCGGGGCCTCCTGCCCCTCCTGGTTTCAGATGCTAAGACATCCAGGGAAAGCCCAGACTTTCAGAACCAAGACCCTGCAGTCCTTTCCCTTACACCTTTAAGAAGAAAGAACCACAAAAACCAACTGCCTAGAAAATTCTCTGGGATCTAACAGGTGCTCCCTTCATAGACGTGTGGGTGCTTTTGCCCTGTTTTAAAAGGAAAGGGAAAAAGTTATCTCTAGCTGTTCTTTGATGTTCCAGACCAGATGGTCTCAGAGAGATTTCTTCAGGGATACACCATCCACATGGAAAGGCACTGAGCATTGCAGACTGGGAGAGCCACCGTCGGAGGGAAAACAAGCCACACCCCACTGATTAGGATCGGGGGCCTGGGGCCACCTTGGCAGCCCCAATGTCTCATGAGGGCCCAGCATGCCATCAGCTCAGCCGGGCCCACACTCGCCGGGCCTCCATCAGTCCAAGCAGCAACCCCCCCGCCCCCCACCCCACACACACCCAGCCTGGGCTGGGCCGCCTGCTTTGTCTGCCAAGCACCAGAGAGTAAATTCCCCAGGGCGCTGCTGATTCCTCCTGCTCTCTGGTCTTATCTGCCCACCTTCCCCCACATGCATCCCCCCACCCCGGGGCCCCAGGGAGCTGGGTAGGGGGCAGCCAGGGCCGGGGCCTTCCTCCCAGCTGTGACGCAGGCAGCGTGGACACTGAGGCTGGAGACCACGCTGGTCAATGCTCTGTCTACAGCGGAACCAAGCAACCTGTGGCCTTTATGACCACCAGTGGCTCTGAGACTCTGGGCCTCACAGTGGGTCACAGCCAAAGGAAAGCCACAGCTGGGGTGTGGAGCCCAAGCAGTGCCCTTGAGTGGCATGGTGGGGCCCTGGGGCACCTCCCCAGCCTGGGCCTAAGTCTGGGCAGCCCTCGCTCCTGGAGTCACATAGGATACATCCACCTCCCGTTCCAAGGTAGCTCTTCTGAGTTTTCACCACAGGAGCCTCTGGCAAGAGCCAGGGACAAGGCCTGCAAACACCAGGCCACAAGACCCCCCACCACTCAGCAAGGGGCAGTGACCTGCCCAGGCCTGAGGGGGGTATAACTCAGGGGTAGAGCATTTGACTGCAGTTTGGGGTGTGGGGGAGCAACAGGAGCAGAGCCACCATGCTCCCCCCCTTCCCAGCTGGAGATCCCACCCAGCACTAACCCTGAGGAGGGTCCAGATCAGCAGAACAAAACAAAAGTGGCATTCATGCGGGGAGCCTGAGGACAGCGGAGGGCCAGAGGGCGGCCCAGCCTTTCCTGCCAGCCTGGCCAGGCTTCCATCCACCGATACCCTTCACAGACAGAAACTGAGTGCCTGGGACCCTGTGACAGGCTCTGGGGATGCCAGTGACTCAGGGCTTCTGCCCTCCAGGACAGGGCAGGCATGAGAAACTTCAGAGGCCCAGAGAGGGGGCCCATAGGCATCCAAGGAGGTAGAGATAGCCCCCGCAGACCCCCCTGAGCAGGAGGGGTCAGTGGAGTATCAAAGGCAGGAAACAGTGGGGCGGGGACACCCAGATGGTCCCAGGCCCGTGGGAATCCAGAGTTGTGAAGACACAGCCATCTGGCTAGGGAGCAGACGGGCTGGTTCTGGGCACCTGGGACACCAGGCCAGGCGTGTGGACTCCTGGGGTGCGGGGGGGGCGGGGAGACGTGGGCTTGTCTCTGACAGCTGGGCACACAGTGGGGAGCACCCACCACCCTAGGGTTTGCTGTTTTCCACACTGACCTGCAGAAGCGGCTCTGGCCCCCCGAGGTAGTGTTTGCAAATATGAACTCATCCACTCCTCCCACAGTCCGGTGGCCGGGACACTGATTCCCATTTGACAGGTGGGCAAACTAAGGCTTGGAGCGATGCAGTTGTCTGCCCGAGATCTGCACTCATAGGGGCAGAGTGCCTTCAAGGGACAGAAGAGAGGGAGCCACTCTGGGTTCCAGGGGCTCTCTATGGGATTCAGCTGTGCCTCCAGGGCCCGGTCTTTGGAGAAGAGGCTGTCAGGGAGCCCCATCCCGGCTCATAAAGGCCCACTACCAAGTGTGCTCACTGCACACAGACTCACTGGTGACACAATCAAGACACAGAAATAGTGTCTGCCCGGGAGGGACACAGACTTCTGACTCCCAGGGGCTGTGAGAAGCAGAGGCTGAGCGGGGCAATCCAGGAGCAATACAGGGAGGAGAGGGTGTGTGGGAGGAAGGGCCGGTCAGTCCGGGAGCCAGTCAGCAGGTATCCCTGCAGCTGTAGGTCTGGGCACTGATTTCTGATTCCCCACATGTGGGTGCCGTCCCCTTGGGGCTCAGATTTGCTAACCGCGGGGACCCCCACACCCCAGGACTTGTTTCTCTGTCAGCTGGGAACCACACTGGCCACTGAGGGCTTGGCATCTTCCGTCTTCAAGTGTCATAATAGAGGGCCTATGGTATGCCGGGCACTTGGCCCTGTCCCCCTAGCCTGTCCTACCACAACGGGCCCATCTGACAGGTGAGGAAACTGAAGCTCAGGCCCAGGTGGTGCTCACAGGAATGGGCGGGGCACAGCCAAAGCTACCCCCCACAGTCACAGTAGCAAATCAGGATGAGCACAGCGTCCTGTCTGTAGGCATGGAGCAGGGCGGCTGTCCGGGTGTCCCCATGCACCTGGTCAGAGCGCGCAGACTCCCACTGGAGGGACACCCAGGCCAGCCCCACCCCCCCAACACTTCCCACCACAGATTCCTGACAAGGGCTTCCAACCCCAACCCCCACACACCCCGACCACCCTGCGGCTGGGCATCTGGCCCTAGACGGCCCCACCCCCACTGTCAAGGCAACGTGGCACCCAGCCAGGGGCTCTTCATCCGCAGACAAAGCCCCAGAGCAAAGCGCCCGGCCAACCGCCCCAGCTCAGGCTGTCGCCCGCACAGGACCTGGCTGGGAGTCTGATTATTCATGGAAATCAGGCCTCCGCCATGTTCCTGAGCTTCGGTGGGGCCGGCTTCACAATCGCCTCATTGTGTGGGTGGCCTTAATGGTGTCTCCGGAGGAGGAGGAAGGAGGGGCGGGGGAGGGGGGGGGAGACAGAGCAGGAGAGGGGGAGGGGGGTGGGAGAGGAGAAGGAGAAAGGGGGAGGGGGAGAGGGAGGTGCGGACCAGGGAGGAGGAGCTGTGGGATCTGAGTGGGGAGGAAAAGAAGGAAGGGGGAAAGCAAGTCAGGAGCTCCCCCCACACCCCATGCTGGCTGGGCCCCCACCCCTGAGGATGAGGTGATGATGTTCCCGAACAAAGGTGTCCCCAATCTGAAGGTCCTCCTCCCCTCCTGGAGGGCCTCAGTGGTACATCCCAGGGTCACCATCTGGGGGGCTGGGGGGGGCAGCGGGGCCGGGGTGGGGGGGGTGGGGGGGGAGGGTGGGGAGACCTGGTTCTGGCCCTGGCAGGGTTTGTGTGCAAACAGCGTGGTCCAGGACAGCTCACGATTAAAAACCAGAACAACTTCCATTCACCCAGAGTCCAGGCAGCCAGAAAGCCCAAGGAACCCGAGTGTTTTTAGAGGATAAATAACAAAGAAACAGGGGAAGGGCTGATTTTTTTTAATGAACTTCTGGGGAGTGCAATGAAATCAGGGAAATCAGGCTAGAAGGCTCCGGGAGAACTTCTTTGACACCTGCAGTGGAATTCAGAGACCCCCTAGGTCCAGAAACCATCTATGGCTCCCTAGCACCTCCAGGTGCTGCCTCCCACCTGCCATCACTGAATGTCACACTCTGGTCCTAACCTACCCCCCCCGCCCCACCCCCACCTTTCCTTTGGTCCATCCCTTCGCCTCCCAGCCCCTGTCCTGGTTACTCCAGAGGACACTCAGTTCTTGTCACTGCCCTACACCCCCACAGAGACCCTTGCTTCAACAAGAAACCATCACCCCATCTCTACCCACTCAACCCCCTCCTCATGCGGGCGGCTCCCAGACCAGCCCCTCCCCACCCCCACACCACTTTACAGGATCCGAGCTGTCACACCCGTGGTGAGCATGGCACACATGTGCCGTGCTCCGAACTCCTCCAGTTAATGAGAATTTAAATTAACCCGAGCCAATGCTCCTCAACGGCTGCGTGCGTTCGGCTAGGGCCAGACGGGGCCAGACGGGGAGGCAGAACGCAGCGCTAGGCCCTGGAGAGTTCGAGAAAGCAGGAACCAAAACAAAATGGCAAATTAGCAGGAATAATGAGGATATGCGGAATGCCTTTGGAAGGAAAGAGAGATCCCAGCAGGCTAGGCTGTTGCCAACGGGACCCCTCGGTAAGGGAGGCCTGGCCAGAAAGTGAACACCAGGGCTTGTGGGAGGCACCCTTTTAAAATGAGCCAACGTGTGGTGCCCTGCCTGTCCTGGGCCAAAGAAAGTAGTCTCGGAGGCCTTCCTTCCAGGAGCCACTTGCTGACCCCCTGACCTGAAAGGCAGATACCCCCCCCACCCCGGCAGCTCATGTGAGGCACCTGTTCCCCCCAGCAGAGCCCCCAGAAAAAAGAGGTTGGCTTTGCACACATCCAAAAACACTCACCCCCTTGATGAGAGGTTCCACTCCTAAGGGAAGAATCCTAAATTCCAAAAACAGCTCATGGAGAACTGAAAATAACCACCTGCAGAGGAACAGTGGAATGAATTTTGGAACATGCACTAGGCGGAAGTCTAGGCCACTCTTAAAAACAGTGAGTATCAGGGCTGTGGGAGAACGGGGGACCACGCATGACAGAAATAAGAGTCAGAAACACATCAAGGCTCAAATGCATGTGGTTGGGAAAACCTCGACCGGTGAGTGGGAAGCCACAAAGTCCTAAACGGAAAAAAAACGAAGGGAAAGTCACCCAAGATGGCCCGACGGTGATTATCCGCATGCCCTCACCCTGGCAACCCTTCTCCCTTCTCCTTCTCTGTATTTCCCGATAAGCACACCCTGGTTTTTTTTCTTAATCAGTAAGTGTCTTCTGGGAAAAACACGATTCAGCATGCGGCCCGATTTCGCGGCTGAACATGGGCTCAGCCCCAGCCTCATCTTCTTCGACGACACCAGGAAAAACTGGAGACTGCCAACCCAGGGCCCCAGCCTGGCGCTCCCGGAGCCTGGTCAGCCCCACAGCTGGAAGGGAGTCAACCTGCTTGTTGCTGCAGGGGGAGGGAGGGCTGGGCATCGCAGGCCTGCAAGACTGGTCCAGTTTCCCTGCAAGGGCCCAAGCACCGCGCTCCCCAGACCACAGGCACAGTGGTGAATGCTGTCTGCCCACACACCCCCTCCTGCCACTCTCCTCCGCCCTGCGCAGGTGCTTCAGGTTGGGTGGCTTGTCCCTCTCCGGTCACAAGCCCTCAAAAAACCCTCATGGCCTTCCTCCCAGCGCATCGGCTCCCTGGGCTATAAAGTCGGAACTGAATATGGTATTCTCTGGGTTCCGGGGAGAGTCATACGCAAGGGTGTGGGACAGGTACACACTGGACTTTCAGCAGACCAACATGCCCACCCTGGCCCCCTCCCTACACCTTCCAGACTCGGCTTCAACAGCAATCTCACTCACACTGAGACAGCTCCGCTGTCCCGAAGGAAAGTCTAGATCCCTAGCAGCCCAGGTCCTCAACCACACAGGACTTTTCTTTCCCAGGAAGGACACTACCATGCCCCTGGCACCCAGCTAGAAACGTCAAAGTTGTTCTGGAAGTCTCCTCCCTCCCCGTGCACCAGTCCATCGCCAGTCCCCGGGACTCTGTGCTCCAGACCCCCAGCCTCCAGGCTGGCTTAGCCCCAGAACTGGCTGGAGATCGCAGCCACCCCCCACCAAGGGCCCCGCCTCCTTTCTGGGTTTACTTTACAGCTGCTGCAGCACCTTGTAGCTGGAGGGCTCTTATGAAAAGCCAGGCTGATTGTACGCCCACCCAGCCATTAAACCCTCTCCTGGCTTCCTCTATTTCTGCTCAAAAGCCATCTCACTGACTACATGGCCCTTGTGCTCCATCCACCTCTTCTGCCCCCTCTGGGCATGTGCTCTACTTTGTGTTCCAGAGACTCTGCCTTCAACAGCCATGCTTGTTCTCACCTCAGGACCTTTGCACATGCTGCCCCTCAGGCCAGATCACTCCACCCACCTTCACTCAGACATCTCCTGTCCATTCCTAGGAATTTCTGCCCAGAGAGGCTGTCCCTGGCCCCCAGGTGACATGCTCTCCCATTCCTGTGTGCTTCAATAATAGGGCTCATGGTTGGTGCACCCCTACGCTCAGCACAGACCCGCAGCCTTCCCTCACCAAGCCAGTGAATAAACAAATGAGTGAGCAAATGAATGCATATCACACACGTGTGCACACATAGGTATGAGAACATAGGAGGAACATGGGCTGGGAGCCCACAGACCTGGGCTCAAGGCTCCACCATCCCACTGAGTCACTGTGGTTCTCAGCTGGGCCTTTTCTTTTCCTGGCCTCAACGTCCCCATATGGCCCAGGGGTAGGTGTGGCCAACAGACCCATAAGGGCCTCCCTGCTGTGGGCGCCCATCAGCGATGCTAACACAGCTGCACACACACACCCAGGTGGCCGGTAGGATGCCCGCAGGAGCGGGGAGTGCAACAGTGGCCACAGGGAGAAGGCCCGGGGGTGCCACTGTGGACACGTCTTAGTGAGGAGAGCCACTGACCCCGTGAGCTGAGTGCTGTTCAGTGCCCCCACTGTACAGACTTGGAAACCGAGTCTCGCTCTCCAGGCCAGGTCCCTCTGCACCCCTTGCCCTCGGCCCGGTCCACAGGAGTCCAGAGAAAGACATGTGGGAAGGGCGAGGTCAGAGGCCACACAGATCTGGGTGGAGGGGTGGTGCAAGGCTTGCCTGCAGATGAGGGAAGGGGCGTGTGACCCCACCAAGTAATCATCAGGCCCCTGGGACCAGGTGATAGCCAACAGCCCTGAGCGTCCCAGGAGAAAGTCTGTGCTTGTTCCCTCCGCTCCAAAGGCTGAGGAGAAGGCTCCAAGACGGTGGGCCCATGCGACGGAAGAGATCACCGGTCACCACCCAACCCACACTGTCACTGTGTCAATAAGCTGGGAGGCGTCTGGGACAGCAGTGAGTGTCTGCATCCTCATAACAAAATGGCAGCCATCAAACCCCAACGGGGCCTCGCTGTGAGCCTGCCATGCGCCATGCTCTGTGCCAGGCAGGCCAATGCTTTCGACAGCCATGAACCAAGCATCCTGCCAGCAGCTCTCAGTGTATGGACTCCTCTGGCTGGGCTACCACCCGGCCACCGCCCATGAGGCAGGGGCCGGCTGCAGCCCCTCCCCACCACCCCAGTGTCAAAAGCCTTCCCACAACCTAAAAGTCTGGCTCAAGTTTGGGGCCAAAATTCCTTGGACACAAAAAGTGACATGCCCCATCCCACACCCCCAAACAGGAAAGGCCTGGAAGGGAGGGAAATGCCCAGATGTCCATAGGGGTGGCCTCCGTGTATGGCGGCCAGAAGGGACTTGCCTGCATCTTCGTGAAAGTCTGGTCTTGACCACTTTTCTACAGTAAGCATCTGTGATTATGATGATGACAGCAGGAAAGGAAATATTTTTTTTAAACCATCCGTCACGGAAAGGGGTGAAACGTCCAGTTCACGTCCTGCAGCGGCTGGTCAGTGAGCGGGCTCCTCTTACTCCCCACAATGGCTGGCTTCACCCACAATTCCACCAACTCCAGACCTCCCATGGTTACGAGGATGGGCCATCATGGAGATGACCTGCCCCCCCCCACCCCGGGGTCAGCCAGCAGCTGTCCCAGAATGAGCCGCCCTCCCCAAACTCCCCATGCCCCCCTCTTCCCCACGTTCCCAGGAGGCCAGGGGCCAACTCCAAGGGCTGCTTCTCCGGGGGCGAGTGGAAGGGGGCTCTCGTCCCCTCCCCGTGGCAATCAGGGCGGCTCCAAGCGACCGTGGCGAGGAGGAATGTGTTCACTGAGATCCTATGCAAGCAGGAGCCCGGCATCTCGGGAGGACGGCCGTGCGCCGACCTCCATCTCTATTCGGGATGTACAAATAGGCCGTGTTTGTACTCGGCGTCCGCCTTCTGCAGCTGCCGGCTTTTATCCTTGGAGTGCTGCTGATAAGAGAGTCAGAAAAATGCTAATGCTGGAGGAAACTCCCCGCAGAGTTATAATGAAAAGCTTTACATAAATTGTGATATTTTACTAATGTCCCAGGTCTGGGAGGGCTTTATTAACTGCACTGGGTCTCGTTGGCAGTTGCTGCCGATCTGCGTGGCTGACTTCAATGCATTCAATTCATCAAACATTTACTGAGCGCCCACTAGGTGTCAGGCACCGTTCCAGGAGTGGGGCGGCAGGCTTCAACCCACCAACAAGTATTTACTGAGCACCCCTCGTTGAAGGCACTGAGCAACACGGGGATGAGGGCCAGGCCCTGTCTGCGAGGCACTGAAGACAGCGAGGTGGGCTTGGAGCTGCACACTTGTAAGACTTCCTGGAGGAGGAAACACCAGGCCAAATTCCAAGGAGAAACAGGCCAAAGAGAAGTGAAGAAGCACATTCCAGGCAGAGACCAGTCCCAGCAAAGGCTAGGAGGCCTGGAACCTCACAGGTGCCCAGAGAATCACAGAATCGGATTAGCTTGATTGCCAATCCTGAAGCCACCCCAAATCTCCAGAAATACCCCCTAAATTGTCAATGGTGCCCTAGATGGAAGACACTGTTTGTCTCCCACACTAGATGGGGGGTGTTTTCCCATTGTTAGCCCCTCAAAGTCTAACCTGAGTACCAAGCCTGAGAGGGCGAAAGTCTAATTGTCCATGAGCTGAGGACAGCACAGAACACCCTGAAAACCCAGAAGAGGAAAACAGAAGGCTTCCTGGAGGAGGCGGCACTTGGGCTGGGCAGCAGCTACATCCAGCAAGAAGGGCCCAGGCTAACAACTCTGCTACAGACTGTGTCTCCCCAAAATTCATATGCAGAAGTCCCCCCCAGTGTGACTGTATGAGATCGTAAGGTCGGAAGAGGTTGGTGGGGTGGGGGCCTGAGCCAGTAAGGCCATCCATATGAGAAGAGAGCAAGGTCGGTGGACCACCAGAGCACACAGCAAGGCGTACATCTGCAAATCAGGAAGAGGGCCCTCAGCGGCCGCAGGGCCAGCAAGTGGGCCCCTTGCTCTTGGCTTTCCGGCCCCCAAAACTATCAGAAATAAGCCACCAGCCCACACTCCACCACCACAGCAGACCCAGGCCCTCTGCCTCCCAGACCAAAGTAGTCTCTCAAGGGAGGGACAACTGTGAGAAACAAAGAGGACAGACCCCACTCGCTGTGGAGAGGGCACCCCCCGGGGCCTGAGGTGGAAGGTTCCAGTTCTCCCGGCCCAGCAGCCTTTTCCTTCAGATGCTCATCCTGAGAACGTGGGTGACGATTCTGGCTGATTCACTGAGCTTTTCGGCGGATTAACTCGTTAATTAATATACTGCTCTTCTGAATTTTTAAGCACCACATCAGAACCCCAGGGACAGCTGTCTGAAATCATCGGTTGGAGCTGAATGGCATAAATTGGTTTTCTTAAAGGCCCCCTGCCTCCCTGGGCCGGATCAGCGCGCCGACAGCCTCCTCCTCCTCCCACGTGTCCAGAGCCGCCGAACAAAGCCGCCAGCAGAGGCTCACGAGGGGCATCTGGTCGGGCCTCCACTCGGCCAGTTTCAACACTTCCCTCCAAACCAGAAACCATTTTTAAAAACACTGCAAGAAATGGCCTTACCTCCAAGGGAAAACCACCTTAAATAAATCTACTGTGTCCTTCGCTCTTTTATTTCCAAAGACAAGAAGGCGGCAAACCAGCCTCGGCCTGTGACACCAGATCAATACTCCTGAATTCCTCAGAAGCTATTTTTTTTCCCTCTCAGTCAAGTGTCAAATTAAAGGCAGTCGATACCAGGATTGTAGTATCTTTCTTTAAAATAATAATAATAATAATAATAATCTATTGGATGAACTCTGCACAGAGTTAAACTCTCTAAAAGGGGTGAGTCTCTAAAGTTAGACTCTCTCTCCAGAGGCTGGCGGAAAGCGGCCTGCACCTGCTAAGTCTAGGTGTTTTCACAGCAGCAGAACAACCTGAAGGAGAAGAGGCTTGTGTCTCCCGGCCTGTCCGAGGACAGGGTCCCCCCAGCCCCCTACCTCCTGAGAACCATCTTCCAGCCAGGAAATGGTTTTCATGCCTGACTTTTCCCTTTCTGGGAGCGAAGGCCAGCCAAGAACCCACTAAGGAGTTCACCAAGAGAAGCATCTGGAAAGGCAGGCAGGGGTCCAGCTGCTGTGAGCCTGACGGTGTCTTCAGCTCCTGGCCCGGGTCGGGGGATCTAATCAACCAGAGGCGTGAGATCCCCTACCTGGGGTCTCACGTCTAGAACCTGTTCTTCTTCCCCAGTGGGACCTTGGTCCTTCTCATCTGGAATTTTCCCTTCTTCTAGGCTGTCAGAGATACTGTGCCCACCTCTGCACAAAGCATGAGACCCCCCAAGAAGACTCCCATTCCTGCTCTTAGGGAGTATGCAGATAAAGTCCATGCTGAGACCCAAGGCAGCACAGGCAGCTGAAGATTCAGAAGAGGGAAGGAAGGGCTTCCTGGAGGAGGTGGCTCTCAGGCTGACACAGTGACCTCAAGCAAGGAGGACTCAACCTGAGGCCCCAAATCCTCTCCCTGTGCCCCCCTGGGCCAGTCCCTCTTCTCAGTCAGACCTGTTTCCAGCCACCGAGTTCACCTTCCCAAAACTACTTCAGAGCATTCTGTCTTCACAGCCTTCCACGGCTCCTGATGGTGACTAGGCCCAGTGTCTGTGGTCTGGGACGCGGGGCCCTTCCCAGGCTGGTCTGCTCAGGTCACCTGAGGCCCATGAACACGTGCCAGGCTGGAAGGCAAGAGACTGAGTCCCAACTCCATCTGGGAGCCTTGTGCCATGAGCAAGGCCCTCTCTGGGCCCGAGTCCTCCCCCAGTAGAATGCGGGCATTGTCCTGGGGCCAGGGGACGGCCAAGCAGTAGACCCAGCTCCAAGCCAGGCCAGCCTGCCACCCTCTGTCTAGCCTGGACAAGCAGCACCTTGGGAAGAAGAAGGAAACCCCCCAGGGCAGATGGGCCAGCTCACACCTCAGGCCTCTGGGGGTGTTCTCCAGCACCTGACTTTTCTCCTGAAGCTCCTTCCTCTCTGTTTCCCGCAGGGTCCCCCTCACAGGCCAGGCGCTGCCTCTGGCATGGGCTGGTTCTGCTGCCTCCCTCCACAGACAAGACCAAGGTCTGAGTGGCCCAGCTAGTCATGTCGGGAGACTGTTTACCTGCTCATCTCCTGGGGGCAAAGCAGCGAGGATGGAGGGATGCTAAGAGACCCCGCCCCAGGAGGGGTGCCAGGAGGAAGGCCTGGGCCAGCAGGACCAGCAGCCGGCTCTCAGCAGGGCATGGAGAAGGGCACCTGCTCGTGGGGACCCCCAGCTCTGGGTCCTAGGAGTGCCACCCACACCACCCAGGCTCACACCTCTGAGAAATTCACTGCCTCAGCGGGAGAACTTTTAATTTGCTCTCAGCTTTGCTCTCCCAGCCCCAGGCCCACATGCTCCTAGCTCCCCTGGGACAAGGCAGCCTGAGCCAGACCAAAAGGAAAAGGGCTTTGACTCTGGAAAGCTCTGCTGGAGGCCTGGCCTCCCATGAGGAAGGAAGGACAGAGGCCCCAGGTGATGCCCCCACCCCCACCAACCCCCTCACCGGACACCCCCCCTACCCTCCCCCCCAGCTTCGCTGCTTCCCGCAGTTTAGCCAGCTGTCTCAAAGGACTGGCTGCAAAGCACACACAGGGCACTGGGAAGGCAGGAAGGGCTCTCTGGAAACCAGCCCCTTCCTCCACCCAGGCCCTCTGTGGAGCCCCCGCAGGGCAGGTGAGACCAGGCACGGGTGTGGTGGCTGAACGGTGGCCCCTGAAAGATGGGTCCACATCTAACACCCAGGGTCTGCCATGTGACCTTATTTAAACAAAAAAATCTTTGCAGAGGTTCTCCCGTTAGTTAAGGGTCCCAAGGGGAGACTATCCTGGGGCTTCTCCAGGGGGGCCCTAAACCCGGTGACAAGTGTCCTCTTAAGAGACACACAGAGGAGAGATGGAGGGAGGTGGCCACAGGCCCAGGAGCACCTGCAGCCTGGGAGCTGGAAGTCGGGGGAAGGAGCCTCCCCCTGCAGCCTCCGGAGGGAGGGCAGCCCTGCCCACACCTTGATTTTGGATTCAGGCCTCCAGGAAGGTGCGAGAATACATTTCTTATTTTAAGCCACCAGGTTTGTGATCATTTGTCACACCAGCCTCGTAAACCCACACAGCTGGAAACCAGAGGACCCGGGCTCCAAAGCCAAGGCTGCCACGCATTTACTGAGTGATCAGAAGGCATGGTGCTCTCGGACCCCGGATTCGACCTTCAGAACACGTGACCCCTTCGGGCCTTCCAGCTCTGAACACCTTCGTGTCAAAAGCTGTCCCTCCCATGGGGACGGGGGTGGAAACCGAGACTCAGGGAGGTGGAGGACATTGCTGCAGGTCACACAGAGAAGCGTGATGGGGCTGGGACCCAACGCGGGGTCATCTGACCTCACTCTGTGCTCTTCCCCTTCACATGGCCTGGCAAAGAGAACCAGTTTACAGGGAAATTGGAGGTCCGTCCAGCTGGGGTCATAACTCCTCCTGCCTCGTCCCTGTGAGGACAGTCATGCTGGAGTCAGGAGTCCTCCCCGTGGCTTTTCTCAGGCTGCATGGCAGAATTGTGCACAGCAATATGCCCAGGGTTCCGCCAGGCTAGACAGTCTCTGCAGCACCATGGGTCCCGCTTCTCCAAGGACATCCCCCACCCCCAGCCCCAGGGCTGTCTGCAAAGGATCCCTATGAGGCCAGACCCCTGGAAGCGAAGGATGAGATCGACATCACAATAGACCCCTCGCCCTCTTGGACCAAGTCCTTCACTGGCCCTGGTATGGACAGGAGAAGCCAGAGGGACCTCCAAGTCTTCCTACATCCTCACCCTGCCCCCCTCGGCCACCTCCCCTTTCCCCAGACCCTCCAACCCCGAGGCTCCAGCCAGAATGCTTAGGTTATGAAGGTTGAGCCCCCACAGATGGGGTTAGAGTTCTCCTAAGAAAAGGCCAGAAAACTAGCTTGTGCCTCTTCCAGCGTGAGAGGAGACCAGAAGTCAGCTGTGTGCACACCGGAAGGGGCTGCTCCCCAGAACCCGGCCCTCGAGGTACCATAATTGTGGGCCCCCAACCCCCAGAGCTGCAAGCGGATGAACGTGTGCTGGTGACCAGCCACTGGCCTATGGTATCCGTCCCACAGCCTCAACAGACATAGACAAAGGCCTGTGCTCATTCACTCAACGCACACATGTGTCCTGAGCACCTGCGGAGAGCCAGGCATCTCGGCCCACCTCCCCCCTCCAGCTCACACCCCCTCAACCCCCCGCAAACCATCTCTACTTCCGTGTCCACTTCCCAACTCCACTCGCTTCCTCCCCGAGCTGCTCCCGGCAGGCCAGGGCACCTCCTAACCCAGAGCTGCCTTACATCACCCCTACATGTTCCTGCCCGTCCCCCATCCCCCCCACCCCAGGGCACAAAGCCCCAAGAGGCAAGGACCTGGTGTCATTCATCGCTCAGTGCAGACTCACCCGGCTGTGATCCCAAACCCCCACCCGCCGCCAGGGGAGCCTGCCAGGGACAGTGACTCACCTCTCTCTGCCTAGCTTCCTCATCCGTATCCCAGGGACCACAACACCTCGACCACAGCGAGGAGTGGTGGGGGGAGGCACTAAGCCACCAACGTAACGAACCCCGCCCACTGACGGGCACCGCCAGCTCGTGCCCGGGCTCGCCTCACAATTAGCGGGGGCGCCGAGAAGGGATTCACAGACTCGGGCTGCCTGGGCAATCCCTGGGACACGAAGCCACATCCTCGTTACGTTGAACTGGTAGCTGGTGCAAACAAGCCCAGGACAGCAACCTCATTAACATACGCCCCGTGATGCCCCAGCCCTTAGCCCTCAGAATTAACAAGGCATTACATGGGCTCACGAATCAGACTTACAGGTGTCTGTAAGGTGTCCGTACAGGGAAGGGTGCAGGCCTGCAGAGAGGGGCGCGAGGAGGCAGAGGAGAGGAGGGAGGAGCCCACACTGTCATTCCCAGCACAATACCCCAACAGGGACCTGCAGGCTGCCATCCCAGTGACGGAGGTCTGGTCACCCCACCCGCCACGAAGCTGGCTTGGTGGGGGGCTCCAAGCTCTCTCAGCACGCGAACACAGGTGGTGTGAAACAGGGTGCAAAGGGAGTGGGGAGATCCTCTGGTTCTAGAATGAGAGCCGGACCACCAGACCCAGGAGCGGGCTGCCCAGACGCCAAGGGCCGGACGGAGGCCCCTTGCACTCGGAGGCTGAGGGGAAGAAGGATGGGGCAGGGGAGCAGCACGAGGCTCCCTAGGGGGCAGCTGCTGGATTGAGACCCTTGTGTGTCAGATGACGGCCAAACCCCAAACGAGGAGCTACAAAGACATCACAAAGGTTTGCAAACATGTCACCAGCGCCCGGCTGACGCGTGGAGAGAGGCGGCCCCCTCCACCCGAAAACGGAATGATTTCTCGCCAAAACAGCAGTCCCATCTCAAGCGCAGGGCGCGAGCTGTCACAAGCGTGACCCCCACGCTCTGATTCTATCAGCCTGACTGACAAGAAAAATCGTCTTGTGCAGCGCGGAGAACGCTGCCGGCCTCCCGGCCTCCCGCACTGGGTGCTACCATGTGTCTCTTTCCAGGGCCATGTCCTGAGTCCGGAAGGGCTCCAGACAGGGCCCGCTGCAACAGGCAACTTGCATTTATGGCGTGGCAGGCTGTTCTGTCTGCGCCAAACTAATGAGGCCCTTGCACAGGGCTCCCCAAGATGAGGGAGAAAGGGCCTCCATTAGCCAGTCAGGGGTTAATTAACTGACGACCCCCAGTGTATGTAGCAGATGGGGGTGTTGAGCGCTGCCTCTGGGTTCAGTCATTCACTGCTCACCACCATGGCATGCTGTTGGTGCTCGTCATTTCCACATTTTCCAAAAGGGGAAACTGAGGCATCAAGTGGGTAACTTCATCAGGGGGGACTGGATCGCAGCACATGTCCCCAGCCCACTCCAAAGTGCTCCCACAGCCGCAGCTATGTCAAACTGGGTCCTGGGACCACACCCAACACCAGCCTTCCCTTGATGACCTGCCCATGGGACACAAGAGAGAGCAGGAAGGGAAGAGGGTGTTAGCCTGCTTTAGGAAGTGAAGGGGAAGCAGCCCCCAGATGCCCACCGGGAAACGGTTTAAGAAAAAGTTCACTCTTTCAGATACTGTGTGATTGGAGGGCCAACCACACAGTTCCAGAAGCCTAGAATGTTCCAGAGGCCGGCTCGGTTGCCCCCATGTGCCTCCGGGGAACGCCGTTGTTCAGAAGGATATGTTTCCACCTGACAGCCCGGGCTCACAGGCCTGCTAACTAAAGGGGCAGAAATCGGAGACGATGTCCTCGTGCAGGGCGAGCCCCTATATTCCTGTGGGCGTGGCCAGTCCCCCATCCACTACCTTTCCCAGAGTTTTGACATGTCTTCCCTTAGGGAAAATAAGTGACAGCAGACATCCCCCAAAATAGAGACGAGAGGCTGAATTCCAGACCTGGAACCGCACAGCTCATAAGGAAGTGTTTCAAAGGTGTCACCACCGGCATCCAATCTGGGTCCAGCCCTTTCTCAGAAACAGAGGCCTGAGGTGTGCAGGTTAAGGACCGCCGGGAGTGCTGATGTCCCCACAGTGATTCCACATGTGCGCTGGGCATTGCAAAAATGCAACATGGTAGACTAATCGGGTGGGGGACATAGACCCAGAGATTGATTTTTAAACCAAATTTTTTAGTTTGTCTGATTAACCGTGAATCCACACGATACCCACAAAGGGTTTTGAGCACACACAATGTTCCCCTTGTCTGTCTTCAAATGTGGCATGTACACAGCCACAGACGTGGGCTCCCTCAGCATCCCCTGCCCACTATCCCCTCCGCGTGTCTCCCTACAACGCAGGGGCTGGACACCTGACCTGCTGGGCAGAGTGGGATATCTCTTCGCCCCTCGACACTGCAGAGAACGGTGCCCTTGAACAGGCTGTCCTGGCGTGGGGCAGAGCCTCCCTGGTGAAGTGGGTTTGGGGATTGAGCTGTTCCAGCTGAATGAACAGAACATTCCACTGGCCAAGAGGATATGACGTCCATACCGGCCACTGCTGTCAGCACTCGGTTCAGGGAAGCTCTCCTGAGCAGCAGCTCTGTTTGCCTCTGTTCAACTTTCCCTCTTCACTCTGGCTGCTAGGAAGCTCAGAGCCACCTTTAGAACTGAGAGAGGCGGGGAGCCACGTGGCACGGGAGGCCACTATTTCACAGGGCTGGGCCAGTGGCCAACAGGGGTGGCTCGCAGACAGGGAGTGACCGCCTGCTGGCTTGCCCCCAGCCAGCTCTGGGGGTTTTCTAGAAGCTTCACTTGGAGATCCAAGCTTTGGGCTGCTCTACAAGCCTTTCCGCAGATCTTGAGAGCAGGTAATGCCCATTACATCCTCTTTCGCGTAAGCCGGCTAGAGAGGTTGCCCTTTCTCCATGACAGCATTCTGACTGATCTATTCTGTTTGAAAAGAAGAAGCCTTTGGTGGCAGAGCAAACATGGGGCTGGTGAGGAGAGCTGCCCCAGAAACCCCGTGCAGCAGCCCCTGCCAGCTGAGACATCAATACTGCCGTCGTGGAAGGTGGGGGGACGTCCCTGGATCTATGAAACAGATGTTCTCTGGAACCTCGAACATCAGGAAACCAGCACATCGCCCTGCTTAAAACATTATCCAACAGACAGACGCGACCTGCAGGAAGGGAGGGCTCGGCGGACCCTGGGTGGTTGGCGCCGCTTGGAAATCGCACAGCTGGCTTGGGGCATTGCCACAGCCCTGCCCCCCCACCCCCTTCTCCCTCTAAAAATAGATGCAACACCAGAAGGCTGCCTAGCAGGGGATGGTCATGAAGACGGTGCGCCAGGTTCTCGGGGAATTAATGCCCCACCCGATAAATGCTAGGATGGGCAAAGCAATCAGACTCCCGGTCGCCCAGGGCAGGGAGGGCAGCTGCGGAGGAAGACGACCAGCCCCCAGCAGAGCGCTGGCCTGGGCTGCCGGCCCCACTGTTTTTTGCACAACCTCACTGGGGGTCAGCTCCTCTGTCTGCACCAGGTGGACCCAGCGGACAGGATGTAGCCCCACTACAGACCCTCAGCAGGAGGCTCTCAGCCTACATGCTGCTGGAGCCCCGTGCACAGACAGGGAGAGCAGGGCCCAGAGGGACCATCATAGGGCGGCTCTGCAGGCCAGTTGGCCAGGTGGAGATGCTCCATCACAGCATCCCAGGACCGGCATGCAGCTACCAACTAACCCAAAGGCTAGCACGTCTGCACCTCCCCCAGCAGCAAGGGTGGCGCAATCCCGCCCCATGAGGCTCCTCTGCATCACCACGTGGGTACCTGTGCTCTGCCAGTGGGCCAATGGCTGTGAGGACCCTCAGTCCGCAGGGGACAGAGCAGGGCTGTGAGCTGGACAAGGCCACCTGCCATCTTCCAGGTGAGCCACTTGGAGTGAGCCTCAGTCTCCCCACATGTGAAATGGGGCCCTGTGGCCATCCCAGAGGCCAATGAGAATGAATGTGACCCAGGCCATGAAGGCAGGCTCGTGAAGTGCTTCATAAGTTCAGGGAAGTTTCTGGAAAAGCTGCTGGGCACCACAAGTCGGGCTGCCAGCAATCATGTCCCACCCTGAACACTGGCTCCCGGATGGCCTTGGGCAAAGCTGTTGAAGTCAGTTTCCCAGCCTCACCCCTGAAACGGGAATGGTGCTAGAACCTAAGAGCAGGGTGGGCCTCAGATAGGCCTGTGGGATTCTTAAGGAGAGAGCAAACGTCTACAAAGAAAGGAATCTGGAGAACAAACTCTCCCAGGACGGGATTTAGTTACTGGTGCCAAGAGGCCGACGGGCATCAAGAGAGTACAAGCGGTACAGAGCCATGCGGCCTTCCCGTTCCCAGCCCACCGCTTACAGGCAGGTCTATGGCACATTGTTTCCCCGCTCTGTGCATCAGTTTCCCCTCTGGTTGTCATAAAAACTGCATGAATCCATAGCCACCAATGCTTACACCAGAGAACAGGAGCCCTTCTCCGCCGGCGGGGCTAGAGGGAAAGTTCCAGAGGGCAGGTGGACACCGTCTCAGCTGCCTTTAGGAGCCTGGGCTCCATCTGGAGGGCAGGGGGCTGGAAGGTTCCAAGGCGGGAAAGGTCACAGCCCTGCTCACGGCTTAGCTCACTGGCAGACGCTCCCTGGGTTTGTGAAAGGAGCAAAGGTAACTCCTGCCCTAAAGAGAGGTTTTTAAGCCCCACCTCATGCTCTCCAAACCGTGGTTTGTGCACCTGTCTGGGGACTCTTGTGTGTGCCTTCTTGCACTGGGGAGCTTGATGCAACTCAGATGAATGAGAGAGTGAGTGAGTAACCAGGACAGGGCTGTTGGACCTGGCTAGGAGCCCAGTCTTGCCAAGGCAATGCCACAACATACCCCGCCGAAGCTGATAGAGAGTCCCATGGGCCCCTCACTCCGAGCCTACTTACTCCTAGTTCACTCACAACACGAGTAAGTTTAGCGGAGGTTTCTAGACCATTTGTAAAGGAGGCCCTCTCCCCGGCCCAGTCCTCGGGACAGTGTCTCAGAGCAGAGACCCCGGATCCGGCACCGTCCGTGCCCAGCCCTGTGCCCCCCATGCCAGCTGTCCGATAAATGAGTGCTGCGGAATTCATTGTTCAGCCTCATTTGTACACATGTGACCTGAGAGTGCCCTTGGATCTGAGCCACCTGCAGAACCCGTTACCATGACCCACATTCTGCTCATTGCAATGACCCTGGGCCCCCGAGAAATGCAAGAATCCTCTCTGCTGTGACTTGTTTCTGAGGTGCCTGCAGGGTGCCCGGCTACATGGCCCACCTAATGCTCGCAGCGACCCACAGACGGAGACCCCGATCCCTGCTCTCCAGACGAGGAAACTGTGATTCAGGATGGTGGGTGAAGCGGGACATGCTTGGCAGCGACAAACCTGCCCCACTACTCCCAGAAAACTGTAGGAGACCTTTTGGAAAGATTCTCATCGAAATTCACGGGAAAAAAAAGAAAAAGAAAAAACTTTGACACCAGGAGGGCCGCCCTCAGGTTTCGAGGGGATGTGGCTCCCACTGAGACCTTAAATGGTGCTGGCCTGACCCCTCTTGCCCCTGAGATGGCAGGTTTGTGCCCCCGCAGAGCCACGCGAAACTGGCACCAAGGTTCTAGAATGAAGGAATGAATAGCGCCCACACCTGCCCTCCCCTGCGACAGGTAAGCCCTGTTCCAGCAAGACAAACCAGTCCCTGGGGGCACACTTCACAGCCACCGCCTACGGGGAATGACACCAAGAAACCAAGCCTTGAGGCCAACTGGGCAGAAACTGGATCTCGGAAGGGAGGGGAGAGGGGGTGAAAAGTCACAGGAGGGAAAACCCGTTAATAAAACCAGGCCATGGGGCAGCAGAGAAAGACCAACTTTGATTGGAAACTTGGAGTGTAGGACATGAGGACACAGGGGGAGGCAGCAGGAGCTCTCTTCTGCCTGGGAGGGGTCCGTGCTTGCCCCCCCCACCCCCGTGAGCAGTGCCCACCAGGGCGCCCCCTCCGGCCCTCTCCCCAGGCACCGAGCCCACGTGTGACCAAGCGCCCAGGGTGCACTGAACACACGCAACCTTCCCCACCAGCCTGGGAAGGGGGGACTGCGCCAGAGCTCCTTCCGCAGACAGGGCACAGAGGCTCAGAAAGGCTGGGACCATGCCCAATGTCCCACAGCTTTCAAAGGACACAGCCAGCTATTCCCCATCTCCCTTCCTCCAGATGGTCATATTTTTTTAACCCTTTGCTAAAGTGCCACCTGCAGCCTAGCCTGTGAAAGATCCAGGGACAGCCTGACGCTTAGCCAGGTGGCCGAGAGAACACTGTGGCCAGACAGCTCTGCCACCCCGCACCTCCGTGCCTCATTGGGTGGCTTCTGAGACTCTCAGCACCCCCTCACTTTGCCCCTCAACCCCACATGCGCTCCGGGCCCCTCTCCGCAGCACCCCTGCAGCCAGCAGCATGGGAGGCGAGGGGGGTTCTCTGAGGGCCTAGCACCCCGCCTTTCCACACGTGCTGCCCCCACCGTGGACATAAGGCTCTCTCCATCTCACAGAGTACCGTCAAGGTCAACATTGGATGTAATCTTCCCATGTCACGGATGGGGAAGGCGGGGAGGCCAGGGGGCCAGGTGGGGACCCTGCGGCTCCGTCAGTTACCAGAGCATGAGTGGACTGTGAGGGCGTCTGCTGAACTTCATGCTTGCTGCCATCTGTGCACCCCCACACCTCCTGGGACAGATGCACAGACACGAGGACTGAGCACAAGGTGTCCCGCAGGGGCCCTCTGGCGTCACCCCATATGCTGCAGGCTGCTTCCTGGCCACACCTGAGGCCTCCATGCGTGCTCCTCACCATCCCCCAGGGTCCCCTGAGGGACTGAGCCCCAGCTGCCCACAGGGGGCCGGGCTGGGCAGTGCAGGCTGCTGGAGCAGCCCTCAACCTGCTCCTCCTTCCCACAAATAACACGCACTCCCATCCTTGTCTCAGGGTGTTTCTGAGGGAACCAAACCCAGAAGGGCACAGATGGGGTGTTCAGTTGGATTTTGACGTGGGTCGCTGAGATGGGGGAGGGGAGGGGCGGGAAAGGAGCCCTGCTTCCTGCGTGCCCGCAGCAGGCACTAGGTGCTGGGCTGGCATCTCTCCGTCCACCTGCCAGCCTTTCACTGAGAGGCCATGGCTCCCGATCTCCGCAGGATTGTCTGCTACACTGTTCCCACCATTGTGCTTTCTCATCTGTTGTGTTTCCTCCTAAATATCCCAAAGGGATCTTGGGAGAGGACATGGGAAGCTGCTAGCCAGATGCCATTGGGAACAACTCCCCTCTTCACCTCCGGAAGCTTGAGTCCTAAAAACCAGTAAAGATACATGAGGACCACGGCGAATCCCACATCCCTGGATGGGAGCCTACAGCCTCCCACCCGTGGCTCTGCTCCACGTGGCATCCCCTCCACGCCTGCACTCTCCCACCCTGGAGAGCTCTGGCAGGCGGGGGCAGCTGGAGCAGAATGGCTCTGGAAACTTCTGCCGGCTTCTAGTGAACAAGCATTCTGTCCCACCTCCCCGGGGGTTTCAGCTTCCGCCCTGAAGCACAGGATCTGACCACGATTATCACAGGCTTGTATCACTGTGTCTTAAACTGCCCACCCCCTGGAAACCCCTGAGCCTCGTTTCACACCAGTGGGCTGCCCCGCTCCTCCCCAGGAGACGCTTCCCAGGCCGGCTCTCCAGAATGTGCCGGAAGGTTTCACCTCCGAGGAAGCCCGCTTGCACACACGAGCTGAGTGATTTATGGCACGCCCCAGCCTGTTTCCTTTGGTTCTCCAGAGCATATATTTGCCTGCATTTACGTAAAGAACCTGGCGAGCTATCCCGTATATCTGTACATTCCATTATTACCGTATTTCACTGAGTCTAGCACCCGCTGTTTTCTTCCACAGGTTAACATCTTCGAAATGTTGTAGGAATGCGGCTTATAAGCAATGACATTCCTCCATGGCGAATAAAATAATGATGCCACATGCAGCGCATGGGAGGGAGTTTCGGGGGGATGAAATACGGTATCTGAAATTGTCGCCAACAACCAGGCGAGAACTAAACCTCTTTTTACTGCTGACATCCCGCCTCTCCGCAGCTGGAGCAACTCACCACAGGCTTTTAACATTATGTCCTGGTAATGTGTACAGTCCTTTCAAGTGGACTTCACTGCAGATAAGAAACGGTGCTTAATGTTTAATAAATGGTGGAGATGCGCTGGTAAATCATCAAGGCACCTGCCCAGCCCCAGCCCCCTCCATGCATCCTCAGACACACACTTGCTCACATATGCGCACACACATGCGTCCCCTGTGCTGAATACCCCCAGAGACCTCCCGTTGCCTCTGGGGAAAGTCACGACACCTCAGCCCATCGCCCTCTGCACCCTCAGTCCCCATCCACCCAGACCCTTCCCTCTGTGTTCCCTGGACGTACAGGCATCCCGGCCCCAGGCCCTCTGCATGTGCCCCACAGCCCAGCTGCGGGGCTCACACTTGCCCTTCCAGACCTCAGGCTACGGGTCACGCACTCCTCATTTCCCAGCCCTGTCCACGGAGGCACCACGGAGACCACGGCAAACGAACCGAGCAGAGTCCTGCCCTCCCTGGGGTTTGCATTCTAGCACAGGGAGCCACGGAGAAACAGGACCATTGAGTAAATGGTGCTTTGGATTATGTAATACTAGGTTAGGCTCGGAGTAAAACCGTCGGGGAGAAGCATAAGAAGGGGTTGGGGTATTGACATTTTAGACGCAGTGGCCGGGGAGGGCTCCCTGAGAAGATGACGTTCGACTATAGACCCGAGGGAAGTAGGGGAGGGGAGGCATGTGGTCATCTGGGGAAGGCCATTCCAGGCTCAGGGACAGCAAGCCCAAAACCTGAGACCAGATCATGCTTGGCAGATTCAAGGAGTTGAGAGGAGGCCGGTGTGGTCTGGAGGGAGAGGAGCAAGAGATGAGACCAAAGAGAAATTGAGACTTGATCCTATGGGGCCTTGTGGCCACTGGGATCACTGATTCTTTCTCTGAGAGTGCTAGGGTGTCCAGGGAAGCCTCAGAGCAGAGGAGAGACATCCTTGGAGCGCAAGATGGGGTTTTCACAGGATCCCTTTGGCAGCTGAGTGCAGCGTAGGCCATGGGGGCCAGGGCAAGAACAGGGGTCCCAGTATCCCCAGCTCCATGATGAGGCTTCCTACAGTAGCCCCATCGTTTGGAGTTCAGCCTGCAGTCATCATGGAAACACTCAGTTCCTGTAGCAAGAACGGTGTTTAACTCTTCCCAGGGTCTGTCCCACACATAGCGTAGAGTCAGCCACAGGGATGAATGAATGAATGACCTAGCGGGCTCTGAAGAGGGCATCGTGTTGTTGAACTGCCCTTGGCCCCTCTCCATGCCCCACCGGGAAGGCCAGCCGAGCGGGGGGTATCGGCGCGGAGGTCTCCAAGCACGCCCTCCACTTCCCAGCGGGCTGTGCGGCTCTAGCGCAGACTGCAGTCTCTTATTCCTGTCCCAAAATTCTTTTCCACCCATCTTACAGTGGGTGACACACTTCCACAAAAAGAAAACCAACTCTGTTTTGTCTTCGCCTCCCCTGACGGTGGCTTTCAGGAGAACAGTCGGAGCTCCCAAGGATCTTTTTTTCGGTGGAAAGGCACGGGGTCATTTTAGGTTAGGTGTTCGGAGCAGCAATCTTCCTAGCAACGTTTAGTCCCTGAACGTGACTCTGAAAACATGCAACTCTGCTGAGCGGTAGGGTGGGACTAGGAGTACATGGGGAGGACCCCCAAGCCCCAGCTGATGGGAGGGGGGTGGGGGAAGGACGGGACAGCAGGCCACGGCGTAGTCACGTGGTCTCAGGGGCTGCAGACAGAGGGCCCGGACAGATGGCTTACCCTGCTCAGCCTGCCATTGGCATGAACGCGGCAGGAAGGAGTGGGGTTACTTCTGAAACAGGGGGTTCCTGCGGTGCTCCCACCCACTCCAGTGTGCTCCCGTTCCTGGGCAGCCGGCTCTGCGCCCCTCGCCCCCACTGGCAGGTAGAACCCCTGAGCACCACAGACGTCTCAGAATGACATCAGGAGATTGAAAATCCACATCCCTCCCATCTCTGCCCATCCTCATGTGCCCTTCCCCCTCCGTGCGTCCATGTCTCAAATCTCCTTCCTTTCTTAAATGAGGACACAGGCCACTGGATTCGGGGCCCCTCAAAATCCAGGAGGACTTCACCTCAAAACCTTCAACTCACTACTTGAGCAAAGACCCTCTTTCCAAAGAAGCTCATGTTCATTGGTACCAGGGGTTAGGATGTGGACCCACCTTTCTGGGGGGCACCGTTCAACCCATGACCCCCACCGTCAGGCCAGCAGGCCACAGGCCCCAGTCAATGCTGGGCAGCCATCGCCCCCCCACACACACACCCTTAGGGCCCCTTACAGGATCCCCAGATCTCCTGTTGCTGCTGGCTATCTGTCCGTGTTTGCCTCTTCAGAGAATGCCATAGCCAACATCCAGCGTCCCTCAGTCCTCCTCCAGCCATCATCTGCCACACCCACACCCAGGCTGCAGCCTCCTACTAGCCCTTCCTCACACTGACCCCTCCCTCTAGGAGGCCAACTGGCTTGCTACCTGCTGCTCACGCTTAAAGATACAGTCCCCGCCTCACCTCCTCCTTCAAGTCCTCCTTGATCCTTCCCCCTCACCAGACTCAGCTGGCCCCTCCTTCACGCACAGCGTCCCTGACCGGCCCTCCCACAGTGCTGTCCTCACTGATAAGAACACCTGACTCCTGAATGCCCCTGACATTGGTCCCCATGGCCTGATGGCCATATGGGAAGGGGACTGACCAATGAGGGGAGCGGTCCATCTGAACAAAGCACTGTCTCCTCCCAGGAAATGCAGCTCCCCTAGGAGCCCCACAAAGCAAGCTCCTGGCAGACCGCCCCACGCCCCACGGTGGCGGTGGCAGAAGAAGATCAGAGGGGCCTGAGGCTTACTTTGGGGAGCCCCATGGGGCAGGCACACAACTCGGGTCATGCTCCACGCACACACCAGGATCCCTCCAGAAAGGGCCGAGTGGCTGGCACCTTCTGGTTCGGGCTCACCAGCGATGTGCAGTTTGCCACATCCCTGAGCACGCTGGTCACCTCCCTGTGGCGGTGTCACACAGCCAAGACTTCTCTCGAAGGAGCTGCTCCTCTCCTGACTTAATGACGAAGGTCTGGCAGCCCCAGTGCCCAAGAGAGGCTGATCGTTCTGTCCATCAAGCTTTCTTTCTTTTATCCAATCAGCTCCACTCAGGGGCTATGGTCACATTGGGGGCGGGGGGGTCACTGCCAGATGACACCCATTGGAGCCTGTCCCCAGTCAGCTGCAGGGGGCGTGGGGGACAGAACCCCCTCCTCAAACCCGCCCCTCAAAGCTGAAGGTGCCTTGGCTCCCCCATGGGGTCGGGGGGGGACTTCTCCAAGGACCCCCGCTCTACCCTTGATCGAACAGGTGTTTTGTGCAAAGAAGGGAAGATAGACCTCCTTGAATCGAATCCACTGCTCTTAGGTAAAAGGGGGAGGGCATGGGAATAGCTAGCAGCTGTAATAATAGTGGAAGAATAACAGAATTTTAAAGGCTCAGGGGGAGGAAATGCATACCCGTTTCTAACACTCTCCGGTCTGTCCCCGTGTAATAATTCTCCAGGGAACTTAGGAGGGAGGGCCTGTTTGGCTTCTTCATTCATTTAGTACACACCTACTGAGAAACTATCAGGTGTGCCATGGGGGAGAGGCTGGGGGCCCCAGGCCACTGTGGATCCCCCTCACCCCATGCTCAACAGCATTCCCGTGCATGGCCCAGCCTGAAGTGCCCCCTCCCAGAAGAACCCCTGGGACCCCGCTGTCTGCAGGGCTGTGAACAGAGGCTTGGGGTGGGGGTGGGGGACAGGTCATGACCTTGTCTGATGTCCCTGCCACCACTGCTCAGGCTGGGATTTGCGAGCAGGCAGCCTGGCTCCAGCATGAGGATACTGGAGAAACTGAGGCAGAAGGAGGTCCTCACGGAGACCCCAAGCCACACAGCAGGGGGGGGTGTTCCCAGGGGCCCCAGGCCATCAGGGGGATCCCCCTGGGGAGGTGGCATCTGAGTGTTAGTGGAGTGAATGAATGAAAGAAGACAGCAGACTAGCTGCGGAGGGAGAGAAGACGGAGGGCCCCACACACCTCGGGCAAGAACTCTGTTTCTGCATCACCTTCAGACACGCCTGAGGCATGATCAGCGAGGATAGGGAGACGGCTCAGAGCACTGGCATCGAGGGTAGGGGACAAAGGGTTCTTGTAAGAAGGAAGCGGTAGGAAGAGGGAGGGACACCTCGGTCTCCCTGTTCATTCACAGGTGTAGCCTCTTCTCGGAAGGGTGTTTGCAGAAACAATTAAGGATCTGGAGGTGAGGTCACCCTGGATGACCTGGGAGGACCCCAAATCCAGCGAAAACTGGCCTCATTGGAGACACACAGAGGAAGGCCACATCAAGTAGAAGGTCTTGGTGAGGGGGTGGAGCCCAGGAGCTGGGGGAGAGGGGGAGGGCCCTCTCCTAGAGCCTCAGTAGGGGGCTCACACACATGACTTCCCCTCTGGCCTCCAGACTGTAAAACTGTGAAGCCCCTGGAGCCCCAGGAAACAAACATACCTTCCAAGAGAACCAGAAGCCCCCCACCTCCCTGTGTTCCTGGAGGCATAGGGTAGGTGGGGAGCCAGGGCCGGGAGCCGGGGCAGGGTTGCTGGAGAGAGCCACACCAGGCCCAGCAGCGGCATTTGAAAAAGAAGTGAACCTAGACCATAGCAAAACCGAGAGCGGCCATTGCGGGGGATCGGGCTCCATTGTGGGCCCCAGGGTCTCCTGTCCCGCTAGCGACAGGGCCCAGGGGTCCACACCAAAGGGAAGATGGCAGAAAGCAGATGGCCAGCATGCTGAGGTTTCCACGTGGCAGGGACCCCGCAGTCCTTGCCTGTTCCCCACCCTGATGTCCCCATGCTGGTGACCCAGCAGCCTGTTTCTCATCATGGGAGATCGAAGCCCCCAACCAAGTCCGTCCCCCAGCACTGAAACACTGGTCAGTTTCCTCCTCCGGGTTCTCAGGCCTCCAGCCAGCCCCTCCACCCCTGTGTGCTGCCCCGGGTCTGCTGTTCCCTGGACTGTCCCCCAGTGGCCTGGCATCCCCAAGTACCCTGCAGAAGGCCTGGCACTTCCTGGGTCCTCAGGGAGGAGTGAGTGTAGGAGGACGCAAAGTGCTCTGTAGACCCACTGAAACGAGAGAGAACAAGGCCAGGGACGCCCAGCAGGCTCGGCTCGGCAAACCTCCTGCACCCACGTCCAGGTGGAACTCGACCATGAGACCCTTTGCCTGGCCCAAGTTTAGGGGACACTAGGAGGTGAGTGTCCCCTAGAGATCTTGCCAGCCCCACAGCCCCAGCATAGAAGAAGACCCCCTACAAACAGCAGATGGACGGACGGAGAATGAGTCAGGGAATGAATGGAAGGACAAGGAAGAGAAGGAAGGAGGGACATGAGGGAGGGAGGAAGAAAAGGAGGACGGTTATGGGAAGAAGGGAGATTAGGAGAAAGGGAAGGAAGAAGGGAGGGGGAGGGAGGATGGAAGAAGGGGGGAGGGAGGAAGAAAAGGAGGAGGCAGATGGGAAGGAGGGAAGGGGAAAGGGAGGGAAGAAGGGAGGGGGAGGGAGAGAAGGAGGGAAGGAGGAGGGAGGGAAGGAGTGAAGGAGGAAGGGAAAGAAGGAGGAGGGAGGAGGAGGAGGGAGGGAAAGAGTGAGAAAGAGGGAAGGAGGAGGGAGGAAGCATCAGCATCTGCCACTCTTGCCAAAGACCAAGAGCAGAGCACTGTAGGGTTTAAAAAGGAAGAGGGCTTCTTGGAGGAGGTGGCCGGGAGCGGGCCCTGAGTGCTGGGCACAGGCAGCCTGGGTGCAGCGGGAGGTGCCCTCAGGGCCCCCATTTCTGCCTGGGCCTCTTTCCCTGTCTTCAGGACCACCTTCCCACTGCAGTGGCCTTTTTTATAAAACTGATTTCCTCACACACACACCTCCACTCCCAGGACCCCTCTATCTTGCTCAAATCTATTTTGTATACACATATAATGTATTTATCACTATTGTTTGTGGTTTTTTCCCTAGAATGGAATGCAAATTGCATTTCATACATAATACAAACACTCCAATCCACACAAATCAAATGAAAAGGACCGTGAATGGCTGGTTCATGCATTTCTTTGCCATGTCAGGACTCGCGCAGGGCAGCGTCCACAGGGACCCTGGCCGGACCCAGCACCAGCTCCCTCCATCACCACCGGAAATGCCACCGTCAAGGCAGGTGAGATGAGTGCTTTTTCCCATTTATTACTTCTCCGCCCAGTGTTTCAGGCCGTTTGCCGAGGAGCCTGATTTCCTGATCCGCTGTAATTAAATAATCAATTGCTACTTCCTTAATAACTGAATTTATTAAATGCAGAATATATACAGCGGATCATTCAGGGAACTAATTTGCAAGTCAGAGCTTTTGAGGGATTGTTTAAAGAGAAGATCCATACATTTCATAAATCTGGGATGTGGGGAAAGGAGGGAGAACAGCAAGACAGGAAAATAAATTTGCCCGGCGTGATTTGCATTCAATAAATACATTCCCGTGTCTAGGCTGTGAAGGCCACAGTGGAGGGGAGGCACGTTCATGAGAGAAGCACACAGTCCCCCGGGGTCAAAGAGAGATGGGATGTGAGACAGACCCCATGCAGCCCCATCTGAGCAGCCCTGGGGGCCTTCCTTCCAAGGAACCTCCAAATTCCACTAGGAAATCCTCTGCACGGGGAAGGCCAGCACCCATGGACTTCACAGGCGGGACCGAATCCCTGCCTTAAAAATGTAATGTTAGAACCACAGAGCAGGTCACATTCACCAGTTAGGAGGGATTATAAGGGGACAGAATGCACGAGAAGCCCCAGCTGGTCCTAGCACCTGTGACCGTACTCGGCACACGCAGAGGGGGATGGACAGTGAAGGGAGGTTAGGACTCTGTTCTTTAAGTCAGCTTTCCCCAGATACGGTGTTAACAATGTTCATAGATGCCCCGAGAAAAACAAACAAACAAAAACAGGGTCTCACGATCAAAGAAGTTTGGGAACACTCCAAGAAGTTAATTAATTTCTTTGCTACAGGACTTGTCAGAGCCTTTAAATGCTGTTGGGCAACCTGAGGCTATGGGACATTCGTCCTCTTTCCTTCCTCATCCACGAACATACCGATCAGAAGACTCCAGACCCCACTGCTCCCTGGAACTCGGCTGAGGGAATGCCATGGAGGCTGGAAATCATTGAAGACCCATCTTGCTATTTGTGATGGCCTCTCCTTTTTGCTTGGAGCAGAGGAGATGCTGAGTAGGCAGTCAGGGCTAACTGAATCCAAGCACACATAAGCTCTCCAGGGAGGAAGGCACCCATGGCCAGGTCAAGCCAGAAAACTCCATCCCCTGCTCCAGACCCCCAGAGGGAAGGTCTGGGCAGCACACAGCTGATGTGAACAGAGAAGTCGCACCTGAGGCCAGCCTCCCTGGAGGGTAGGATAGGCCCACGGCCACTAATCCTAGAAAATGAATAGCCAGCTCAGGGCTCCTCTGTTAGGCAGGCCATGCTCAGGATCAAGGGAGCCCACGCAGGGCCAACCTGGGCTGGACACCACCAACACCGTGACAAGACACCCCAGACCATCCTCCATGGGACTCCTGGTATAAGGGGGCACAGGACAAGCTCAAAGACCATGACCACACTCACAGAGCTGTGAGCGGGGCTGGGATGGGGGAGGGAGGCAGACACAGAGGCTGCGGAAGCTGGAGGGCTGGAGGTGGGGCCTGACCCAGGAGTGTAACCCAGCGAGGCTTCCTGGATGCCGTGACATGGGCAGAGGTGAGGAGCCCGTGGCCCAGTTGAGGAGACCGAAGAGGAACACCGAAGTCAGTCCTCGGAAATTCTGGGCCAAATCCTCTTACCTTGAGCTTTTTGCCAGACAAGTAACCTGCACCAGTCCAGGGGGCCTGACACCTTGTACCCCTAGTCCCACCACAGGCCCCAAGACAGCAGCCCAGCCACACGTCAGCTGCTTTAGTCTCCTGCTCTGCTCCAACCTCGGCCCAGTCCCAGTTCCCTCTGTCCCCACCTGTCCCCTGAACACAGCCCCAGCCACACCAAGCCACCTGTCACCCCCCCCCCCAACTGGAAGTGCCTAGCAGGGAGTACCATTCCACAAGGCCCTGCTGAAATGCCACCTCTCTGCCTGCTCCCACCTTCCCCAACACCCTGCATCCTCCCCCTAAGATGGAGTGATGTCCCCTGACTTTCTCTCTGTGCCTCTCTTAGGGGGCAGAGTGCATTTCTGCCTGGTTGCTATATTGGTGCATCACCTCCAGAAAAGCCTGTAGTGATCACAATGGTACCACCCATCCATCCACCATCCACCCAGCCAGCCAGCCATCCATCCACCATCCCTCCACCCATCCACTCATTCCAACTGAAAACCCACTGGTGTGCTGGGAGGCAATGAAGAAACCTGGGCAGGCAGCGGGATCATGTATTTTCCTCACCTTGCTCCGTCTATCCTCACCCCAAGGGCAGGATCTGTGGTCCTTTTCACAGAGGGAGACAATGGGTCCCAGGGAAGTGGGGGTCCTCCTGGCAGCCCTCAGGGTGCTGAGCTGGGGTCAGCAAGGCAAGTGGAGTTATTTGTTGGATGACTACTGCACCACCCCATCAGTCATCAAAGGATCAATGAAGGCAACTTGTTCTTCATAATTCTGGAGAGTGGGGCCTGGAGCTGCAGAGAGTAGGGGCTGGGACAGACGGAGGAGCCCCTGTGGCCCGCGTAGCAGACCTTCACACACACCCGGAGGAGGAAAGCCAAGCTCCCGTGGGGCAGTGAGCCGGGAGGTCCTGGGGCATCCAGAGAGGCGACCCTTCTCCCCCACTCTTAGGGAGAGGCAGTAGGGGCTAGGAGACAGCAGCAGTGAGCACAGTCGGGGGCCTTCTGCTTTTCCCCCACGTAGTCCTCAACCCCCACCAGCTCCAGCCTGGACCCTCAGGGAAACCCTTGTCCTGCCCCATAGGTTGTGTCACCCAGCAGTGACCCCGTGGGCTTGGGGAATGTCCTCTGTTCCGTCCTCAGCGAGGCAGAAGATCACTGCTTCTAGGAGTCGTGGGTCCTCGTCTGCAAAATGGGGACGAAACTATGAAGCCCAGGGGGGCGTGAAGAGTGCAGGAGAGGACCACTAGGAACATGCCAGGAGCCGTGGGATGGCCACACACACGAACGCCTCCTCGGACACTTGGGAGCATCTCCCGGGGACAGAGGGCTCAGCCTCATGGACAGACAGATGGACAGAGGGGCCTGGGTAGGACACCAGGGGCAAGAGGGCTCTTGGAAGGGACAGCAGTGAGAGTGCAGGGACGGATGCGGGGGGAGGCAGCCAGGCCCACCACTCCCACCAGAGGGACACACAACACACGGTTGTCACCTGAGCACCTCCTACAGCTGCGAGCCTGGTGACCATAACCCCCGAAGCCCTGGGATGCCATCCTGGGGGGTGAACGTGGCCCTGAGGACATCCTAACCCAGCAGCCATCGTTCAAATCCCCCAGGCAAGGAACCTGGACTTCGGGGTCCACTTCTATAAAACGGGTGACAATGGCACTTTCACACTGGGGAGGGGGTCCTGAGGATTAATGAATAACATGGGTCCAAGGACATACTCCCCACACCGGCCTCCCCGACCCCGAGGGCCGCTCCCCAGTGGAGGGTAGGGTGGGCACCACAGGCCCGGGGCACGTGGGCCTGACCTCCAGATCTGTGCCGTGGACGCCGTTCCTGCCACACGGGAGGGGACGGGGAGATCACTCGTCTGCAGGAACACACACACGCTCTGTGCCCCTGCCGGCTGCCCATCCCGAGGCCTGGAGGGCCTGTGGCCAACGATCTACACCTTTAATAATCCCTTCCCCCTCCCCGCCCCACGGGCCCCAGATGCTAAAACACCAAACCCCATGCTATTCCAGAAGCACCGAGAAGTTCCCACTGAGCTTCTGAAATCGGTCAATGCCCTGGAGCCGTAAATTAATGGTGACACCGCGTGATGGGTGACAGACCCCGCTGTCTCCATGGCACCGGCAACGCCCACGTGTGCAGAGCGTGGAAACGAGGGGGCCCGGGCGGGGGCCCAGGCTCCACCAGGGAACACCGACTGAGCCACGGTGTGACACGTGAGCCGCCTTCAGGGGGTAGCATCAAGCCAGGGTGAGCAGCGGCCCCCAGCTGAGGACACAGCTCAGGCCAGGCCATCGGAAGCCTGGGTGCCCCTGCAGGGAAGGCCCACTTGTATGATGGTCACCACCAGGACCTTGGCACCAGAGGGCCTGGGTTCAAAGCTCAGCTTGGCCACTTCCCGCTGTGCAACTTGAGGCGAGATAATTAACCTCTCTGAACCTCAGTTCCCCCATGTGTGCAATGAGTATCATACCAAAAGCACCCAACCTGCCTGTTGAGATGGGGTGAGGATGAGGAGACTGTTTGCCCAAAGACCTGGCCCATAGGGAACCTTCAGTGGCTGTTAGTATTCTTTTGTTCTCCCTCCGCTTCTTGTAACTGTAGGCAAGGCACAGTTCTGCTACAAAGATTCAGTTGCTGGGGGTACCTGTGGGGGGGGGGGGTCTCTGTGCGTTGACCAGCTGACTCCTGCCTCAGCTCAGGTCATGATCTTGGGGTCATGAGATCGATCCCCGCATCAGGCTCCAAGCTCAGTGGGAGTCTGCTTGAGATTTGTCTTCTTCCTCTCCCTCTGCCCCACCCCCCCTCTCTCACTCTCTCCAGTAAATAAATACATCTTAAAAAAAAAGATTTAGTTGCTGGTATAGAATGTGAACACGTAGGAAGGGCCCAGCCAGGACCGGGAGTCCGCCTAAGTGGCTGGCTTCTAGAACAAGGACCCTCGGCTTTGGCACTGCTGACGTTTTGCTCTGGATAATTCTTCCACAGCACCCCAGTCTCAACACACGGGATGCCAGGAGCCCCCCCACGGACAGGACAGCAACCAAACACCCATAGTGTCTGTGCCACTGGGGGACAGACGGCAGAGGGAGGGAGCCAGGGATGGAGAAGGGAGAGAGAACATGAGCCAAGATGACACGGCCATTCTCAAAAGCCGAGTTTGAATCCCGCGGTCACGTCCTTGGTTCTCGGCGGGAATGTGAAGGACTCTGATGTGGAAGGGCCTTGGCTCTGCCCTCAGACAGAGCGTGGAAAAGATGGATCTGGGTGTTTTGCCTTAAATAAACTGTTCACATTAGCTCACGACTCGGGGGAAAGTTGCGAAGAGCATGGAGAAGTCACGTGTACCAGACCCAGGGGTGTTTGCTACTAAAGCAAGACTCAGGCCTTATTATCAACTAAAGCCCACACTTGGCTCAGATTCTCCTAGTCTTCATCCAGCGTCCCCTCCCCTGTCCCAGGATCCCGTCCGGGACATCACGTGACACGCGGCCGTCCCATCTCCCCAGGCTCCTCTGGGCCACAACGATTTCTCAGACCTCCCTGGTCTGCGATGATTTTCGTGAGGAGTCCTGGCAGGTGGTCTGTGTGGCGTCCCTCCGTGAGGACTGGTCTGGTTATTTCTCGTGATCAGTCGGGGATCGCGGGTTCTTGGGAGGAAGACCCCAGGGGCACAGTGCCCGCCCGTCCCATCAGGTCAAGGGCACCTGCCATCAACGTGACCGGTCACAGCAATAGTGACCGTGACCCCCTGGCCGAGGTGGGCTTTGCCAGGCTTCCCCACCCCCCAGTTCCCCTCCTGGCCCTCCCACACTGTGCCCTTAGCGGGGAGGTCACTGTGCCCCTTGCATGCCTGGGGACTGGCGGGGGAGGGCCCTCCTCAAGGGCGGCGCATCCCTGTAAGTCACTGGGAGCTCTCCTTATGGGTTTGCCACCAGTCTGGGTGTTTATAAGCTGAATCCCTCAGGATGACAAAGCATCAATTCACTGTGTCCCAAGAGACCGGTGACCCCAAGGCACTCCAGGACGAGGAGAGGACAACTCATAGTGGCTCTCTGCAGCCCAGGGGGGCCACAGGAGAAAGAGACAAGACATCTAGACCTCCGATCCTGGCCTAGACCCTCTGTGCACTCTGACCCCGAATCTCCCTGATTTGTACCCTGCCATGGCACTGTCACATCACCTGGGGGAGTTGGTGGTGTTCTTGCCTGGTGGGACACCTGCTCTGCCTGATTTCCCTAGCCTCCAGCACTCAGTGGGGGCTCGGCACACTCACCCACGGGCAAAGGAATGCCAGTGAGGTGGTCTTTGCGAGCCCCAAGTCCTGGCACTCCTGCAGGAGAAGGGATTCACCCTGGGCTTCACCCCACCCCCAGCTCTGGGAGGCACTACAGACCCTGGGGAGGACTGGACTGCCCCACTGCTCAGCATCAACAGAACACGCCATTTCCAGGGGCCCAGAGGGATGCAGGACAGAGGAACAGAGAGTCAGTGTGGACCTTCAGGACCCCCACCCTCCCCGAGTGCCACCCTGCAGTCCCTCCCCGGCCCAAGGCCTGTTTGTGTCAGCCACAATGCAGGGAAGGCTCCTAGGGGCCAGCAGTTGGATTTGGGGGAAAGCTCACAGATCAGGAAGGCCAAGGGCTTTGCTATTTCAATTCTTAATTATAGCCGTGACCCCCTTAGCCTTCCAGATGCCTCGGAGGCTGAGAGGAACCTGGCCATGGTGATCTGAGCCCAGCAGGCCAATCCAGCAGTGCAGGGGGCCTGACCTGGGGTCTTCAGCCAGTATAGGGGCGCTGACATGGGTCAAGCCATGCAGCCTCCTGCGCTCCATCTGGGAAACAGATAATGGCCAGGATGTGCTGGGTTGGGGCGGGGCGAGGGGGATTTTCTGTTTGTTTCCAAAATTTCAAAACAAAATATTGTAACTATTTTGGATAATCAGCCTTGAAGACCCAGGCTGGCTGAAGATGTTTGTCCATAATGATGTTTGGAAACCTTGCATGTTGGGGGGTTTAGTTGGGGGAGGATCATCCATTCCCACAGGGGGCCCCCATATATGTCTGTCATCAGTGCAGGGATGAATCTCCCCCCCCCAATCCTTTCTCAGGAGCGTCCGGGCCCAGCGGTCCATCACACGGTCACTCTGGGCTTTGTGAACAGAGGGACTGATGGAGAAAGAGGAGCTGTCTGGCGACAAAGTCACATGGAGAGATGTTTAGAGCCCCGGAGTTTACTTTTTTTTAAAAGCAAAAATCAGTTTTATTGGTTTTCTTTCATTCTCCAAGTAATATGATTTCCACCAATAGAGGAATATTTCACAAAGAAAGAGGGGGTTGAGCAATGCCTTCCTGACCCAGCACCCCAGAGTGGGACGCCCTCCCACAGACGCACGCACCCCGCGCCACAGGCTCCCAAAGATGCATGCACCCTCCAGGGCCACAGCACCCCCAGGTCCCAGAGCCCATGGGCCCAGCTCTGCCCCGCCCAGACCCTCCTCTAGTACCTCCTGTCTCCCAGCTCTTTGACCTTCCCATCCGTCCTACCTCAGGGCCTTTGCAGGGCAGTACCCTTGCCTGGAAGACCCCTGCCCTGCCCGCCCTCCAGCCTCAGGTCCCACCTGGCCAGCAGGGCCTCCCCCAGAGCAGCACTTCCCAAAGGCCCCAGCACCTCTCTGATGAATTCGTATTTCTAGCACATCACAGGGGATGCCGGCCCCCCTTTGAGGACCACTGGTCTAGAAAGCTTCCAGCCTCCATCCGAAAACAAAGGAGGCCCCTTGATGGGGCTCAGGCCTGCATATCCCTCCACTCCACCAGGCCACGATGACAACTGAGCAGAGCCCAAAAGCTCTGTGCGGTCCAGGTTGCATCTGTCTTGCTCATTGTTGGTCGTCCTAGGACCGAGCACAGTGCCCAGCACTGGGGGTCATTACATAACTACAGGGTGGAACAGGTTCCACGAGTGTGTTCCATAAGAATGAACCAGGGGTGACAGGAAGGGTCCCCCCCTCCCAGGAGATAGGGAGACAAACGGTTAGGTTGAAAGAATGGTTACTTTACAGGCCTTTTCAAGGCCTTTAGTGGCCAGTGGACATCGCACATCTCGCAGGGACCAAAGAACACAATCCCCACTAGTGTGTGAGCAAGGATTCCATTTTACAAAGAGCAACTTGTGGGGTTCTGTTTGAAGGGCTAATGGCACGCTTCCGCTCACACGCATGCTGACACACTCACACACGCTCACACGTACAGAATAAAAGAACCAGTCTACCCAGCTGTCAGGTCCCAGCCACGCCCTGAGCCACATCCCGAGTCACGCCCCCGCCACGACCCAAGCAGAAACCCAGCCACGCAGCATCTGTCTGTATGGTGGACATTGCCTTTCACCCTGGGGAAAACCATGCCCATTTTTCATCATTATAAACAATTATAAGAAATGTATTCTTGTGTACAAACATTACATGGGGGGCAGCTGGCTGGCTCACTCGGTGGAGCATGAGCCTCTCGATTTCGGGTTGGTAGGTTCAAATTCCATGCTGGGAGTCCAGACCACTTAATAAAATAAAATAAAATAAAATCTTAAAAGAAAAAAAACAACTTCATTACTCTGAAAATTTCAGTCTAAGCATATGTGGGCATCCGGACACAAACCGTAGCACCAGGCGGGCTCTGGAGTCCTGGGCACTGAAGGCTCACCGGCGGGCCTCACTGTGTCCCTGGACCTCCACACGGCGCGCAGAAACTCGAGAGGAAGCCCCCACTCTCGGTGAATTCTCACAGGAACTTGGGGCCCCCAACAAGGAAGGCTCACCCTGTGGCCTGTCCCGGTTCCTATGGACATCCCCTTGCTTCCTGACACTTCCCCCCCCAAAGCCCTCAGGCCCCAGCCTGCCTCTGCAGGCAACTATGAGGTTTGACGTTCTCAGCCTCATGGGGCCCCGTGTGCCTATGACCCAGGCTGGGAGTGCCCTCTGTCTGTGTTCCCATGGGGCACCTGCCCCCACCATCTCCTCCTTGCTGTTGGGAGCCTTGCTGGGAACCCCTCCCCCGGAGGCTTCTGGGACAAGCACACCCCTACCCACTTCACCTCTCCAGCACCCCCTATTACTGGGCCGGGTCCTGGTCGTGCTCTCCTTTCTTCTGTTCCTCCTTTCCAGGCTGTTCCACCTACCCCAACTATGACGACGCTGTCCCTGGAGGGAACCTCATGCCATCTTCCTTAATGACTGGCTGGGAAGCAGCCAGCGATGGGACCCTCTGGGACGTGTTTGGGTTTGCGGGAGCTTAGACAGTGCCCAAGACTGGAGCCTGAGCAAGCAGGGCCTCGGGGTCCAAAGTCTGAGACTTGGCACCAGGCTAATCCGCACACACACCCCCAGTCCTTTCCCACTGCACAGACGGGAAACTGAGGCCCAAACATCTCACGACACTGGCTCAGACTCAGAGAGCTGGTGCTGTGCAGAGCTCGGGGTGTGGAGGGCTGCCTGAGCACAGAGTGTTCCTGCTTTCCCTCCCAAGGAGGGCAGAGGAGGGGCTGGGGTAGAACACGTCTGATAAACACATTACCTGCCCCAAGAATGTGGGCCACTCAGCACCCACTTTCCACATCCTCCTTGCCAGTCTAACCTGACACTGTCCTGGGGAGTCCAATGCTTAGCGGAAATACTGACCTTCCCAGACTCCGTGGCTCTAGAGGTGGCCATTTCTGGTGACCCAGTTCTGACAGCAAGATACAGGCAAAAGTCCCTGGTGGGGTCTTTGGATGGCTTTTTTTTAAAGCTAGGCTCTCCAAAGGCTTCCTTTTGCTCCTTACCTCTCTACCCCTCCTTCCTGCCTAGAGTTCAAATGTGATGCCCAGAGGTATGGCAGCCACTTTGTAAACTGAGAATGAAGCCACACATAGAGGACAGCAGAGCAGGAAGGCAGAAGGAGCCGCAGACAGGAGCTGCCTAACCAGCACTGGTCAGCTCACCCCAGTCATCTTCTAACGTGGGACAGATACATGCTTAACCAGTCAAAGGATCACTGGCTAACTATTCTCACAGCATGGGGCTGAACTGAATTCCAGTCAGGTGGACAAGAAGCAACTGGAAATAATGCCAAAGGGACCAAGAGAATTGCCAAGGACACAGATGTCAGGAAGAGAGGAACGCCACAGGAGCACTCGCCACGTTCCAGACCCCAGTGCGTTATTCTCTGGATGTTCACAGCTACCGGTCCAGGTGCCAAGAGAGTCTTTTACCCAGTTACAGAAGAGGAGCTGAGGCATAGTGAGGGGAGGTCTTCCACCTAGAGAAACGGAAGTCCTAAAAATAACAGAGCCAGGTTCAGCATGCTGGTCATCCTGGCCCAGAACTTTCTTCCCTATGGCACTGTGCTCAGTCCCCGTCCCGAGGACAGCAAATTAGGACTTGAGGGAGGCCGTCTGTACACCACGAGGAGAGATCCTCCAACAACAGGACAAGGCAATAAGTCCTTATCCCCCAGCCCACTCTCTATGCTGTTAATATGAGTGTGCAGATTTATTTAAATTTTTTTAAAAACTGTTCAACTCCCTAGGAAAATCTTAGGCGGACTCCTCACCAAATAAATTCTTGCTCTTAGCAGAGTCTGGAGATAGAGAAAAGAACAGAGCTCAGATGACATTGTTTGAGCCTCTGGATCCAGCCACGCCTGAAGCTAGAGCTCTATCCCAGGAATTTTCCATTATACAAAGTCACATATGCCTTTTTTTTTTTTTTTCCTTATGCTAGTTCCAACCGGGTATCAGTCATCTGCAGATTATGGAACATTGCCTTAATGCACCCATTCGACAGGTGAAGAAACTGGGGTCTAAAGAGATACCCCCAGTCACTTAGCCTTTTGGTGGCCAAGCAGGGACAAGAACCCTGCACTCCTTACCCCACCACTCTAGCGTCCACACCGCCTAGGGCAGCTGGCTCTCAGTTGACCAGCCAGCCCACCCCAGTACCACGGTGGTTCGGGCAACAAGTCCATATTAAGAGATCCCACTCTTGTGGCCTTTGGGGAAAACCTGAACTTCTCTTATTAGGCAGCAAAAGGAAGCCACTGTTCTTGGCAGACATGCACCAACTTTCCAACGGCCCCAAGTACCAATGCAACAAGACTGTGTGTGCCCAGATGTTTCCCGGCTTGGCCTCTGTGCACCCTGACACCCCACGAAAGCACACGAAAGACCTCAGGCCGGCTGCGCCCAGTCCGTCTGGGCCTCGTATGCAGCTATCCTCCACGTCTGCCTCGAGGCCGGGGACACCTGCAGAAGATCAGGGGACATTTGGAAGATAATTATTCCATGAGATCCAAAGATATGTCTTGGGGACATAAATCTCGGGAAGTCTCTATGGAAACACACAAAAATGCATGTTGTTTTTATTAATACTCACAACGAAATATCTCTGAAATAAGCCAGCTTGCTTCAAACCACCCCAGAAGAGCCAGCGTGTTTCCCATTAAACAGGATCTGTGGGGTTTTTTTAATTACGGAATGGAGCAGCCTACAGAAAAGAAACGTTCCAAGTCAAGGAGGCCCAGGTGATGGGATAATTGCTGGGTTGGAGCAGACCTTCGCCCCCTTTCTTATATAAGACCCGTTCTTGCCTAAGCCTGCCAAGGGCCGTCCTGTGCGTGGGGGCCCAGCTCAGCGATGTGCAGAATAAATGTCAGCGGGTTCATTCAGCTCTGTACCAGAGAGAATTCTGCAGGTCCCAGAGCCTTTCTTGCTGTGGCTTACACTGGTCTTACCGCTGCGGGAAGGGAGTCCTGGGTTCATGCTGGATCTCCCATGCGCACACCCTGTGGGGCCTGGAGCAGGATACTTGCCCTCTTTACCTTTACTTCCTCACCTGTAAAATGGGTATATGATGGCACCTGCCTCCCAGGCTCCTTTGAGGCTTCAAGGGGGTAAAACACCTTGGGGTTTTTGGAGGAGCGCCAGGTCCACAGTAAGCTTCCACGGATCGTGGCCACAGAATATTAAGGATGGCCACAATTTCTGGCATGCCGCCCACCAAGAGGTAAAATTTATGTCTCAGGACCCTGGGCAGGTCCACAACACCGCTGACCATAGAACACAGCTGCAGTGACAGCATGCTGGTATCTGGGCCGGGCCTCAGGAGCCGGTGGCTTCCACAGTCTGTCTTTGAGATCACGTGCTCTGAGGCCGCAAAGAGAGTGCGAACCCCCACCTCCTGCCCGCCCCATCCCCCACCCACCTCACGCCAGTCCAGCCAATCCAGCCCAGGCTCCGACATGGGAGTGAAGAAGCTTTGTCACGGATGTCCTGCCCAGGCGAGCCTTGGGAGATGCCACCATCCTCCGACGGCCACCAAGCCAAACAGGAGCCACGCGGATGAGAGAGTCAACCCCTCTGACCGTGAGCAGTGATAGTAAATGACCATTTCACACCCCTGAGATTTGGAGTACTTGTTACTGCCCATTACCTCGGTACCCTAAGAAAAGCCCGCATCATCCCACATACCCCTGCCAGCCTGACTTTCAGGAAACTCGAGGGCCCTGGGAAGTCTGGGAAGAGAGACAACAACCCGCCTGGCCCCCGTGCACTGGCCCCCATGCCCCGATCCCTCCAGACGCCTGGACCCAACAGCCCGGACCCAGTGCCCCACCACCTGGCCCAACACAGACCACGAGCAGGGACCTCCAGCCCTGTCACAGCTGTTCCACCTCTGGAGGGAACAAGGTGGTTTTGCGAAACTTGCAACTAAGTATAGGGCTTCGAATATTCATGCGTGCCACGGAGGAATTACACACCTGGGAAGGGGATGCAAATTCAAAGACAGGGACCTTTACAAATCAATTGGTCAAGTCCCATCATCTGAGAGATGAGAAAACGGAACAGGCCAAGCCAGGGGCCCGCCCAAGGCCACGCAGCCAGGGATCCGGATCACGGCCATCGAGTACTAACTGCCACTGGCACACCAGGCACTCAGGAGGAATGTCTAAAATTCCCACACAAAATCGTGGCAGAGAGGTGGCCTCTGCCACAGGCGCGGAACTGAAGGCCCAGAGAGGTTAAGTAACTTGCCTAGAGTCCCACTGCCGGGCCATACCCCTGGTGTGGTGACCATGAAGTTCAGATTCAACCCACGGGCCCACACTGGCCGGCACCTCCCCCACAGGAGGCCCGGCTCCAAGTTCAACGGACAGGGTAGAGGGAGCCCCAACTGCCAGAATGTCCTCCATGCACCATCCCCCCCCACCACCACCAATCCAGCCCCACCGTGGCCTGCAGGGCCACGGGATCACCCAGCACACACAGCATCCTGGGCTCCAGGAGGCTTCGGCACCTGCAGCCACACACGGTGAGTGACTGAGCAGACATCTGAGCTCAGGCCTGGGGGCTCCTTTCCTGGAGCCTGGAGCCCCACCCTTTAAATAAACAGGAGCAGGGGCTCAGTTCCCAAGTCTCCTGACACCCTGCATGGGCCACCCCCTCCTTAGGAGGGCTCTTCATGCACAGGGACTGAGCTCCCAGCTTTTTAGGCGACTTTTTAGGCAAGAAGGATACAGGACAGGAGTGTGTCACTCGGGGACATGGCAGGTTCTCGAGAACAGGGGGCAATGGGCTCACAAAGCAGTCCTCCACGTGCCTCGCACTTGACCCCGACAGTCCTAGAAGGAGAGCCCCATGGACATCACTGGCATCTCCAATATTAAGATGAGGCCCATGAGGCCCAGCACAGGAGGAAAGCTGGCCATGACCCTGAGGCGCAAGGGCAAGGCCAAGGCCCAGCCCCTGGCCCGCTCTGGGTCTTGACTCTACGTCCATACAGAGAGACGGGGGCCCGCGCCAGCCCCTCTAACACCCCCAGCATGTGCCTCCCAAATCCTCCAAGGAAGATGGAGAAGTCGTGTCTCTCTGAAGATGAACAAATCTGCTTCTTCCTTGTGTTTGACGAGGCCGCTTAGAGCTGGCCAGCAACAGAAACGCTCCAAGTGTTGGAGGAATGTTTTTCATTACATTTTAAAGGAGTGTTTGGGTACAGACACTGCATTGTTTATTCATTCCGATAATTTTGTTTTCTGAGTCGTCTGCTGAAAACCGGATAATGGATTTCATTACCCAGAAACATTAAAGCCTCCAGTAGACACAAACAGCACTGAAGGCAGAGAAGTCCGTTTCCCGTGTGTAATTCCCAGTCGGTCACGTCAGGCTCCACGGGGGAACCCGCAAGAAGATGTGGCTGCATCCCGGCCACGCAGCACTCCCCCAGCTCAACCTTGCTGCTTGGGCTCTCGCAGATGACCGACGCTCTCAGAGGGAGCATGCAAACGCATGGCAGGGCAGGACCCCTGGCATTCAGAGCAAGGTTCTTGCCACTTCTCGCGCGGCTCACACATCTTGAGCACCCACTATGTGTGCCATGGAGGAGGCAGGGAGAGGCAGCAATCAGGGCGGGCTGCCTGGAGGAGGAAGCAAGTGGGCAGAGCCTGGAAGGATGGGAGGGCCCTGCCTGTGGAGACGGTAGGGCAGTGGGAAGAAGCAGCAGGGTCACAGGGGAGGAGTGCCAGATGCTCACTCTTATGACCCCGCAGCAGCTCGGCCTGCAAACCCCACACACCCACGCAGGAGGGACGGGACATCCCTGTACTGCGGGCATCTCTCGTAGGGAAGTAAGGTATGCTCCGAGGGCCCCAGTGCTCCGGGAATCAGGCAATGATATGCTGCTGGTGGTTTCCCTTTGCAACTATAGCTCGGGGGGTAGGAAGTTTCCTCTATATTCTCTACACATCTTAGAAGCCAGGGAAGACACCCACCCTGATCATGTCCTGAGTTCAAACCCCAGTGCTACTGCTTACCATTTGCAGGTCTGGGCAAGTGAGCCTGAGTTTCCATGTCTGTAAAATGGGCACAGTATTCGTTCCTACAGCAACCCCTTTATGTGAAAACAAATGAGTTCATGCTTACATGGCTCCTGGATTCACCCTTGACACAGAGGAAGCACCAGGTAGGCATTCTCTGAGCATCCGGTGTTTGTGGTAATGCCACACTGGGACACAGGCCCCAGCAGAGCAAGGTATTTGTGCTTGGTGAGGTCGTTGGTCTTGGCCGAAGCCAAGAGGCTCGACCATGTCTGGAAGGGAACAGCAGGGCCTGAAGTCAAGGCTGGGCTGAGAGTCCTTGATCAGTACCTTCCCAGCCCTGTTCCCATGCTGGGCATCGGGAACCCGGGAGCCAGGGTTGTATAAGGTAGACAGAAGCATCCTATCTACTCCCTGCTACCCCCATTCAAGGTCTCAAGCCCAGAAACACATCAGAGTCTCACAAACTCATGATTCTCCTCGACTGTGGTCGTCCTGGGTCCCTGTAATGGGCTCTACATGCGGACTGGCCCAGCGCCAGGGAGCTCAGTGGACATTGCTCCCACCCTACTCCTTCCAGAATTAGACGTGCATTTCTGGAGCTTACTGGACACCATGTGCCTCTGACTCCTTGGCCCGCCAAGCTCCTGGGCTCCCCCAGAAGCAGCAAAAGCCAGAATCTGGTCTTTTCTCATTGCCATACCTATAACCCAGTGGTCTTTGGATGCCTCTTCAATGGCAACAAAAGGAAAATACCCATAGGAGACGCCATCACAGGAGGGCTCACTCGTCTCTGGGATTTGAGGAGACCCCCCCCGAAAGGAGGGTTTGGGGGACCACCAGTCTGCGAGTCTGCAGGCAGATGGTGTGGTCACCCCAAAACTGAGCTCCTAGAGGACCCTAAAGGATCCTTCAGATCAAAGATGGACGACCACTTCTGAATCTTGGCCCCACGCCTGGCCCCACACCTGCCCCCGCAGCCCCTGGCCTCACCCCTTCCACAGGCCCCCGCACGGCTGCTTGCATCTGAGCCAGACCTCTGGCCCCCACATGGCTCCCAGGCGTCTCTCAACCCTTCCGGCTGGGGCCCCTCCCCACCCTCCTGCGCGTGGAAAAGGCTCGAATCCATGGGCGGGCCAAACTCGGACTGTCGGTTCCCGCTTCACTGACAGGGGCAGCCCACGGTCTCCAAAAGGCGAAAAGAGGCTACTCTGGGCCGACCTTTGCCCAGTTTCAGACAGGAAAGCCTGAGCGGTCTCAGCGTTAAGTGCCTTTTGGGGCTCTGAACAAAGTGACGTCATACACAGCCCCACCGTGCACACGGCCTCCCTCGGTCCTCGGCACAGGGAACCTAGCCTGGTGACCCCAGACTCGTTACTTGCTGCTTCTGAATACTGGTTTCCTCATTTGTAAAGCCGGGTGGTCCTACCCTGGACCCCTGGCTGGGACATACAGTCTCCACCCAGCACAGGCCAGCCCCACAGCCTCACTCCAGGGCAAGGGGGCGTGGGGAGCCTGAGTCCCCCGGGAACCAGGGCACCAGCCGCTCCTTGGGTTCCCAGGACTGCCTCCTCCCCTCCCTGACTTCCCACCCAGTAGGCCAAGGAGGCCAAGGGCCTGGCTGGGCTCGGCATCCCCAATCAGCCTGCGTGATTTGCATATTAAGGCACAAGGTTTCCCTCATCCCCATTCTGGAAACCTTCCACGCCACAGAACAAAAACACAAAAAATGGCTGAAGGAGCCTGTTTGGGCTGCTCGTAGGCTTTCCTCATTGTCCAAAAAAGGATTTCCCGTAATTGTTTCACCAAGAGTGCACGGAGGTGGGCAGGGCTGGGATCAAGTGGGTGGGTCCGCTGGGGGGCTCACTGGGACCCTACATGCTCAGGACGGGGGACACAGGGCCGAGGCCTGATCCATGCTGTGCCAGCTTCATGCCTTCCATCCCGCCTCAGAACACGTGAGTCATGAAAAGGGCCTTCATGCCCACTCCCTGCCGCACTTCCTGGGTAACGGCAGGTGGCCTGAGGGGAGAGGCAAAGAGGGCCGAGGTGACTCAGCAGGACAGGGAGATCATGAACCAGCCCTGAAGAAAGACAAGTGTTTTCTCCCTGCCTCCCGCCTGCCCAGTCCATCCCCAGAACCCCATTACCCAGTCTGCCTCTCATGTGCACGTGGAAGAGGGGAGAATCGCAAGTGGGAAGAGCAGGCAAGTGGGGTCTGGCTGTGCTACACTGGAGGTGCGAACATGCACCTGCTGGCCTTAGAGAGAGGCCCACCTGCCGGATGGTGTCCATGAACTTGGATGTCAAGAGGGTTCCCGCCACCTCAACTGGTAAGAGCAGCTCGCAGGGTCTCAGGCCTATGTGCAGACAGTGTGCTGTGTGCTGACACCTGCTTTCCTCCTGAGAGTTGGAAATTCTGGCAAATGCTAGAATTTTCCTGAGCAGCTCCCAGGAAAAACCGGGGGCACCAAGTCTCAGTGGGCTTGCTTAGGGGACACTTAAGTGGGTTGTCGTGACCAGATGTGACTGTACCAGGAAGTGGCCCTTTGGAGCTTACATCTGCCTTTCTCCAGACTTACATCACGAGCCTCTTCTCTTGGCTTTTTGTCCTTCAGCAGTAAATCCTGAACAGGACCATACACCCAGGCCCGTGAGTCATCCTAGGGAGCCAGGAAGCCTGGAGATGGTCTTGGGGGTCCTTTCTCTGAACCCCACTTTCCGGCTAGACCTAGCAAGGGTGAGGTTGGCTACGGTTTCTTTATCCCTAGCCCCATCCTCACCCAAAGTCCAAGACCCACATCCAATATCTAGCTTTTGCCAATTTCTATAACTCAGGGAGTAGCCTGAGCGCTGCTGAGACCAGAACATTCTACACGATGAGCAAGAGTATAATTCCCCAGAATTTGTATAAGAGGGCATGTAAGCAAATTGGGTCCCGGCAGGCTGATCCCAGCTCCCACCCCTGCATGGAAGAAAATCCCTAGGGAGAAGACTGGGGGCCAGAGCTCCAAACTCGAGGTTGGGAACCCCAAAGAGGACCACACCTGACATCCCTCTAAACTATCAGCATAGCCTGCAGCCAGCCTGCTGCTGGGCTCAATGGGAACATTCCATTATAGCCACCATTTCCCAGACACCATGCTTTGGAGGGTGACAATTATCCAAGCATATAGACATGTTTGCAGCTAAGTCTAGTACCAGGTCAACCAAGTGCCTGCTCAAATTCTGGGGGAAATAATGAACAGTGGAATCGGGGGTGGGGGGCAGGGTGGAGGCATCCTTCCAGAGAGCCAGGAAAAGCTTTTCACAAGAGTAGATATTTGCACTGGGTCTTGAAGTATGAGTAGGCTTTGGAAATCAAGATGGTGGAGAAATTCATTCCAGAAAGGGAGACCACAGAGGATGTGAAAGCCCAGTTGGCTGGCCAAGATGGTGAGGAAAGGCTGGTGGGGGCCAGCAGGTTTGGACAATACACACTGGGCTCAAGATTCAGGGGTTGATTCGGAAGGCAGTGGAACATCCGGACAACCCTCACTGACCTGCTTCCACAAGGATGAGGCTCACTGGCTCCCCACAGAAGGCAAGTGGAGAGCCTGGCTGAACCAATAAGATGGCCAGGCTAAAGCGCACCGGGTGGTGTAACAACCAAGAGAGACATCCCCAGTCAGTCACCTCCTCGTCAACCGAAGTCGCAGACCTCAGGCCGCTATGCAAAGGGCCAAGGTGCCAAGCTGCAGACCTAGCAAAGGAGAATACAGGACCCACAGTGCAATCTGGATTTTGGATAAACAACAGATTATTCGGATACTTTCTTAGTGTAAATATGCCCCAAGCCATATTTGAATTTGAAGTTCAAATGCACAATAATTTCTAGATATAAGTATATCCCAAATATTCCATGGGATATACTACGTCTAAAAAGTATTCACAGTTTATTTGAAATCCAAATGTAACTGAGCATCCTATATTTGATCTGGCAACCTCAGCTGAGGGTCAAGCTGGCTCTCAACAGCCATGCGTCCTGTTCCCAGTGGCTGTCCTCAGGGGCTTCTACCAAACAGCCCCGTGTGCAGGACCTCACGTGGTACCGTCCTGGTCCATCTTACCTCCTCTTCATGAGAAGTTCATCGGTCCCGGCTTCAGGATTCTAACCAGACTCAGGGCTGAGAAGGTAAAGCCGCTTAAGAAGACAGTGTCTTTGTGATGCCGCATGACCCGGCCCCAGAAAAAGTGGTGGGACGGAGTTTGTGGGGTGGCAAAGCCTTGGAGCAGGGCCCAGGCTTCCCACCTTGGCTCTGCTCTAACTTCAAGAACCAGGAAGGGAGCAGTGATTTGGCAGAATCAGGAGCAGATAATCGCTTCTAATTACCATCCTTCCAGGCTCTGAGCTCCCCAGCGAATTAGAGTATATCCTTCATTCCAGCTGACATCCTCGATAGCGTCACATTAGGCATCAAACAAATTATGAATCCCCAGGAATGGCTCCTCACCGTTGTTTGCTGGTGAAACATCTTTGCAGAAGTAAAACCCGATTAGAAGGGTGCTCTTCAGTGTTCTCGTCCTCTGCCTTCCTCCCGAGAAGGCAAAGCGTCAGTGCTGCTGTGCAGGGTCCCGTGCTGGGTCCCCGGGCCCAGAGACAGGGACACAGAAGCCTCCTGCCCCACCAAGGACAACGACGCCCAGAGATACCTGAAGCCACCCAGTCCGTACACCTGGTGCTTTGCTCTGGGCTTTCCATCGAGCTTGCCAGGACACCAGCTCCCACGGTGTTCATGACACTCCTACGGTCCTGGGGCAGCCTTTTCATGGCCCACTGTCCAGTCCCCACACCCTGGAGGGTCTGGAGCTGAAATCAGGACCCCCTTCCATGGTGTAGAGGCCAGGCTCCTTTCTCAACAACCCATCCTGCCCACGGAGGAGGAAACCAACATGGCGGCCCTTGGGTCCAACGATCCCAGGGAGAACATCCGTCTTCCCAAAGCGGTTTGACAAGATGGATGAAGGCAGCATCGGGCCCTTAACCTGCTTTGACAAATTCTTAGGCTTTTATCTTCAAAGACAAAGAAATCAAAGAGTGGTTTCTTTTCTTTTTCGTTCCCTTTGCTAACATCCGAAAGGGCAAAGTGGTCTTTTGAGGACTTCTCACCCAGAACCTCTGTTTTCTACTTCACAGAAAGGATGTGGAACCCAGAGGGCCTAGTCTGCTACCTGGTTTAGGTCGTGCCCATAGACCAGTCGGGCCGGGCCCAGCTCCTGGAAGGCCCTGCTGATAGACTGTGGCCAAATCTGTCCCCTTAAAGTCCCTTGACCAGATCCCACACTCAGAGTCAGAAGCTGTGACCAAGAAAGTCACCAAGGACAGCCTGCAGAGGGACAGCAGCCTGGGCCCAACTTACATTTGGACAAGGGCAGGGAGGTCAGGAATATTCAAAATGAAAACCCGAAGCTCTTCAGGAAAACAATCATCAGAGAGACAGAAAGAGAAGGCCATCTTGCGCCGGTCACCAGGGGGTGGCTCATTCTGGGCTGAGAGCTCCAATTAGACATGTCCCCTCTGCAGGGCAGCTGCTCTTGGTGGAGTACTCTGCCCTTCCCAAAAGGAGGCCGGAGCTCCCGGTAGCCACGGCCCTGCCCCAGTCCCATGTGTTGCTGGCCCTGGTCCCGGCAGAAGCCCAGGAGCTGCCCATGTGTCCATACCGGGCCCCAGAAGTGGGGAAGAGAAGGGCCCCCTTAGCTGACCACAGCAGGCAGAGCACAAAGCAAGGCTCCCCAGAGACTGGGGGTCAGAGGACCAGAGCAGGGAGGAGGAAACAGAGCCACATGGCCAGGATGGACCCGAGAGGCTCAGCTGCAGCCTGGGGAGCTGTGGCCCCAGGGCCAGGGAGATGAAAGCACTGAGCTGGTCTCCGGGAGAGAGGAGCTGAATCCAAACACAGAGCCCACATCGGGATGCCAGGCTCACACTCACCATCGTGTGCTCCTTGCCACAAGCACGACAACGTGTGCTCCTCGAGACCATTCTCTGCATAGCTTCCACTGTCCCCCACCCACATGCACATGTACACACTCATTCCCAAGAGCAACCAAGCTGTCCCGGGGCCACAGCACCGCTCAGCGCCCAGCAGAAGGGCCGTGTTTCGCGCTGCCTCTCTGAGCCCAGCTGTCCCCCCCATCCAGGAGTCCGAGAAATCTAACAGTACCAAGAGCCCTATACCTACACTTCTAAACAGAACAGACTCCATCCGGATTCAGTGTCATCCGCAGTAAAGAACACCACCGGCAATATCTAGAGCCTTCTGTGGCACCCAGGGGTCCCCTTCAGACCCTTTGCAAAGCCTCCTTCTCCCCCCCACAGGCTCTTCTAATTAAATCTGGATTTTTTTCCTCAAGCATCCGCTTCCAAAACTGATAAAATCGTTGTTTATTCTTTTGAGCATGCCTGGCTCACCGAACAGTCATATTACTGTAATTTCATTCAGGCTCTGCAAACCAGCCTCCCCGTTCCCACCACGAGTTCAATACAACCTTGTCTCTCTATTGCCGGTGCAGCCGAAAGAGCATTGTTTCCGAAGGAAAATGCACTCCACGTTTCAGATGACAGACGTCCGACAATGCCCTTGGTCCACAATCCATTAGTATCTGTAAAAGTTCTGAACGTTTCGGCACTATGTTCTTTCACTTGCTAGTTTTCTCTGAGAAGCAAAAGAACACCCCCTCCCCCGCCGTCAAAAATATCCCATTTCAGATGGATCACGGTGCAAATCTGAGAGAAGCACATAAAAGAAAAAGAAGAACAAAGCTTCCCTTCCTCGGGCCCTGCGTTCTCCTGGGTCCAAAGGGCTGTCTTACTACGCACAATCTGATGTGGACCCTGGCCAACACCCCCAGAGTCTGGCATATTGCTCCCGCTCTACAGATGGGACAGCCGAGGCTCAGAGAGAATAAGACCCGAGACTGAACACTCCAGGACACAGAGTCGTGCCTGTGCCCCTCATGCAGGCTCCAAGCCCCACTCCTGGTATACAGCAGGTGCTCAAGAACAAGGCTGAATGAATAAATGGATAGATGAAAAGAGTCAACTATGAAATGCCGGAGTCAGACTCCCGGCCCAGGCGCACGCAGTTCATGCTACCTGCTCCCGGTCTGTAACTCCATCAAGATAGATGGGGGTGGGGTCCTCACCGGGGGTGGGGGTGGGGGGGGTCGCTGCTGATGCCTGAGAGCCAGGAGGTGCCCCCTCTGCGGGAGAGCTCCGTACTCACAGCCGGAAAGCCACGGGGAGAAAGCTGACTTCCTCCGATAACAAGATAAAAAACGTTGTAAGCAGGACTCCCTCTGGATGGTGAACTTCGCCGTGCATTCTGAAAAGGCTGACTATTTTTATTGCAATCAATTTTGTTAACGCTGGATTTCCTAAGTGGATGAAAACTGCCCACATTACCTGCTGTTTGTCAGAAACTCCACACTCCGCTTCCATTCTCGGTTGGACTTGAGGTCCCGACTCCTCCGTGTCCCCACCAGCGACAATGAGTAGTCGCCATGACACAGGGCATAGCCACAGAAGCCAGTGTAGTCAGGAGGGCGGAACTGGAGTCCGCTTGTCCCTGGGAAGCCAGCCAGTAACCAGCCCCCGCCCTTCCCTCTAGGCATGGGGCCTCCTTCTAGAAAACACCACTGCCTCTCCCTCCGGGGAGATGTGAGATTACGTGAACCAACTGTTTTAAGGACGTGGGCTCCAACACCCCCTTGCCCATGTCTGCCCCTCCACCCCGCCACCTCTTGGCCTCGTCTCCCGTCAACAGACTCCACTGGGCCTCACACAGACCCATATGACCCTGCCTCAGGGCCTTTGCACCTGCTTCCTGCTTGCACTGTTCAGGCCCCAGATGACCATAGGGCTCAGTCCCTCCTTTCCCTCACAGCACGTCTCAAAAGTCACTTCTGCTCTCTGGTCACTCCCCTAAAATGTCAACCACCCCCATCTTCAGACATCCCCTCCTCTACCACCCGGTTGTCTCCACTGTACCCCATCCCACAGGTGGAGATGCGTGTGTGCGTCTGCTCACCTGTGTGTGTACAGCACGCCCCTCTCCGCAAGGACGCCGGGGAGAAGGGATTTCCACCGATTTTGCTCCCTGCTTTCATCACCAGTACCCAGAATGGTGCCTGCATGCCAAAAGGTGGTGTCCACACTTGGGAAGTCATGCAGTCTTGGCAAGACTTATAGCCGATGCTTCCCAGGGGCTCGCGCCTGCCCACAAATCCCACCCTGGCACTGCCCCACAACGGCACAGGACCTGCCTGCCACGAGCAGCCACCCTCACAATCCACACACAAGGCATCGCTCAGCTTTCCAGCAGATCCCAGTCTCCACCGGCTGAGTGCTCACGAACACGGTGCTAACAGACCCCACGGGCACACAGTCTCTCCCCTGAGACCAGCCAGGGCCTGGCCTCTCACCAGCCATGTAAGCAGCCAGAATAGACCCCTATGGCATTGGGGGTTGGCCCAGGGGTTTGGCACCACCCTCCCCAGAAGCTGTCCCCTCTGAGGCCTCTAATCCTCCCGGTGCAGTTCCCATTCACTGCATCCTGGGCTCACAGCCCTGGTGGCTTCTCTAGGTCCCACCCCCATGGGGGCTTCAGGTGACAGTTAAGTCCTCTCATCTCCTGTGGAGTAAGTGCTCAGTACCAGCCAGGAGGCCAGGCCATGGTCACCCCAGATGTGTTTGCAGGGCTCCTGTCCCCCTGTGGCTTCTGCAGATCAAGTCCTCAGTGGGTACCCGGCCCCCGGGCCCATCCCTCCAGCTCTCCCTGCTCCAGCGCCTTCTAGGCCTTCTCCATGCCACGCCGACTGGCCAGGAGGGGCATCGCCACCTGCGGGTGCAGGGGAAGCCTGCCCTCACCCCCCGGGGTTGGGCACACTCCCATCTCCAGCCTGCCCACCTCCACCAGGAAGCCGTGGTGACATGCCAGCCTGACCTCAGACTCGCGCATCCAATTACAGCCCCGCTGCTCTCCAGACGTACAGCCTCAGGCCGAGCTCTACCCTCCCTGTCCCCCGTGGGTGAACCCCAACACCTGGGTCCCGGCCCTTCCTTGGTGCCGACAGCCCTCCATTAAGTGGAATTAAACTGAGTGCCCTGGTTTCACCCATGGCATCCCTGCCCCCAGCTGGGGAGAGGGGCCACCGATGGGGGGGCCATAGTGACCCCCCCTCCCGGCAGGATGAAGGGAAGGCAGGCTTCTGCACAGCATGGGGCCTCCTGCAGAAATGGCAGCAGCTGGCGAGGGCAGCCCTCCCCCCGCCCATTATGCGAAGCCCCACTGCCAAGGACTCGGATTGAAATGTCGGAGCTGAGCGGGAGTCTGAAGGTCACGGACCACGAGGCTTGGCAGGGAAGCAAATTAAGAGCTCGGGACCAGAACCCTGGGGGGCTGTAGAGATGATGAAAAGAAGAAATCCGCCATCCTAGGCTGCCATGGGGAGTGACATAATGAGACCGGCACGCCAGGCCCTGCTCGCTAACTAGCACTCCCAGGTGTCCGGGCACCAGGTCACGGGGCCCCAGGGGCCAGGGCAGCACCTGCAGAGAAGCTCACCTGGGAACCAGCCCTGAGAGGGCTCCGGCCTTGGCAGCATCCCCAGGCAGAATTCACGGTGTCACCCAGTGTCTCTGCTTCCTCTCCACTGCCCCAGCCACTGCCCCATCTGGCCTTCCTCCTCCTTACTAGCCCTGCGAGAGCCCTCCTCCCTGCCCTCTCCCAGGCTTCAGCTCCAACGGGTTCCCCCAAACCTGCAACCTTCTCTAACCTGAGCTACAGGATGGATGTATGAATGGACAAACGTGAGGACAGAGGGATAGATAGAATGGATGGGCAAATGGATGGATGAAAGGCAAAGGGAGGGAGGGAGGGACGGACAGACAGATGGATGATGGATGGACAGATGGATGAACAGGTAGATGGACAGATGCTGGATAAATGGGTGAATGGATGGATGGATGTTGGATAGACGGATGGAGGGAGGGAGAGAGAGAGGGAAGGAGGGGTGAATGGATGGGTAGATAGAGGAATAGTTGAATGAAGAAGATATTTGCCTCCTTCCTACATGAACGTGATGCCACTGCTCTGCCCCCAAGCCCTTACACCCTTGACCATGAGAACATCATGTAAATTTAATGCTCGCAGCCTTGACAGAAGCTCTGAGTACATTTCTCACCCTCTGAGTGACAATCAGCTGCTCTCTGTGCCCCGAAGATGAGCCAAGTAAGGTTTGGTTTGGCTTATGGCAGGAGGGGTTTCAGGCAAGCTTTCAGAAAAGGAACTTACGCACATCGATGCTGGAAGATGGCAACCCACTTCACTAGGGACTTCCTCTGGGAAGAAAGGCCAATTCTAACACGATGGCAACTCTCTTTCTGGAAAATGTCTAAGAGCCACTTGGACAAGGTAAGAGGACGGATGCCTCAAGGTCCTCTTGGTTCTGAGACCTGGTGGCAGGAAGGTGGAACTTCCAGGTTTGGGGGTGGGGGAGTCTCTGTCAGCTGCCTGTCAGGGAAATCATGAAGGATGGGAAGGATTTTGCTGCGTGGGAGTAAGAGGAAGAAAGGCACATTCTGGAGACAGAAAGTAGTGCAGGGAGAAAACAGGGCCATCCTAGGAGAAGATGCTCTAAGCAGGACAAAACGCCCCCTTTGCCCAGAAAGCAGAAGCGATACCCTATGGGCAGCCCTGCAATGGGGCCCCGAAGTCAAAAGGGACAAAACAATGGGAGCCACAGGGCCCAAGGGCCTCTGACACGCACAAGGCCACGGCAAGAGCAGTGTGGGCAAGGCCGCACCTCGGAGCCCACTCAGCAGCAGAGGCAGGCAGCCTGGACTTCAGGCACGGGTGGTTCCAGCCCTGACCTGAGCAGCAGCATCCACAAAGGACACCAGCTGGCTGATGAGTTTGTGCAAGGGGACACCACAGGGCCCTCGCTTGTTCTGGGCGTGGTCCTGGGCCACCACGGTCGGGGGGACCCGGGGGGGCGCACCTAGCCATGCCACCAAATGACTACCACCACCGTGGAAATGGCCCAAAGTCTCAAGCTCTTCCGATGTGTCTCCCCACAGCCCCGTGAGAGGAGGACGAAGGCGAGCCACAGGACACAGTTACAGGACAAGTTACTCAGCAGAGAGAGCATGGCGGCCCCCACCACAAGGGGGACCCCACGGCACCTGCACCCATCATGTCCCCCCCCAACTCAGCACCTCAGAAGGGGACCCTATTTGGAAGTGGGGCCTTTAAGGTGGTAATTCAGGTGAAGGAGGCCATTGGGGTGGGTTCTGACCCAGCCTGACAGGTGTCCTACAGGAAGCGGGGAGACACAGAGGACCCAGGAGAAGACTCCACTTACATGCCACGGAGGGGGGCCTCAGGGGACCAAGCTGCCCACGCCTGGATCTCGGACTTCCGGCCTCTGGGACTGAAGCCCGAGGCCACGGCAGCCCCAGTAAACGAGTGAACACCCACTCGTTTACTCCCCTCCCTGCGTCCTCCCGGCAGTCTCCAAATGCCCCCCGCCCTGGTCACCCTGCGTGCCCATGGGACCTGGCCCCAGAGAAAGAGAAAACTAAACCGTCCCCCCTCCCCCACACGTCCTGCCCATTGAGCCCGTGGGCCCTCCTGGAGCTTGAGCAAATCTCTGGACCAGGAGGGTCTGGAAGATAGGGCGGTGCCATGGGGACAAAAGGGCAGCTCTGGCCCTCTGTGTGGGAATGGGAGCAAGCCTGTTGTCCCCTGCAGAGGCCCCAGGAGACTCAGGAGGGAGGAGAAAGCGGGGCGGTAGTGGGGGGTGCCGCCCAGCTTCCGTCTCAGGATTGCCCTCCTGAGAGTGTGGAAGTGTGTGCACAGGTAGCAGTCATGTGTACAAAAGGCAAGGGCACACTCAGCGTAGCCAGCCGCCCCTGGGGCATGATCCACGAGGCATGGCTCCTTTCAGCCTCAGTGAACCAGCCTGCGAGCAAAGAAAGCATGCCATCCAGTTTGGAGGCTCTGGAACCTTGGCCCAGGGAGACCCAGAAGTGAGAAGACGGGGCCAGAAAGAGCCCCATGCTCTGGCACTTCCTGGGGGGTCCTGGAAGTGCCAGCAGGTGTGGCTCCCCCAGGAACCTGAGCAAGGCCCGGCCATGACCTCATGACAGGTGTGACCCCCTCCCCCCACGGGCTGCAGCTGCATTTCAGCCTGGGTGGGAACCCACAGGCAGGAGGTGGCCTGTGCCAGCCGGGGACAGATGGTGGTCTGAATTAGCCATTCATTTTCTCAGGGGAAAGGCCATGGCCTCTCTTCGTCCTGTGTGGCATCGAGCAGGCTGTCACTGCCTGCAGACCCACGGCCCTGTGCACAGCACTCGTTAGGACTAAATGCCCTTCCTTCCCTCCTCCGACACTCTGATCAGTGGGGACACATGGGGACCAAGCAAAGCCAGGCTTGGGGTCAAGAGGACCTTGTTCAAATCCAGATTCTGCCCCCTGGGCTTTGCAATCTCAGCCACGTGACCTCCCCATGCCTCTCCCATAAGCAGGAGAGCACTGCCCGTCTCCCAGGTTTGGAGCAGAAATGGTCCCGCATGCACCACATGCATTACAGCACACATGCCACCAGCAGTGACCTTACAGTCCTGACCTTCCCGGCACAATGGAGCCCCTGCTGAAGACCCAGAGGTTGCCCTGGGGTCCCAGGCCCTCCAAGGCCATGATTCCTCACTATTATGGTTTTAAAACACGGCCCCCATCATCCCACTAGATGGTCGAGGTTCCCTCCCCTGGAGTCTGGGGAGGCTGCCGACGGGTTGTTGGCACAAACGATGCCGCATGACTTCCAAGGCTACATCCTGAAAGGCCACCACGCCCCTGCAGGAACCCGCACGCTGGAGCCCAGGCCCGCCTCGTGAGCAGTCCCCAAGCACCAAGGCCACCATATGCCCAGAGGGGCTGGAGCAGGCCCAGGGCCAAGGAATGCTGGAGAAGGCCAAGAGCCCATCAGCTCCTGCCCCCCACTGGCTGCCCCACCCCACAGTTCCTGGACCACAGTGGGGGCCAGTGCATCCCATCTCTGCCCCCTCCCAGGTCTAGACCCAGCACATGCAAAGTCCTGCCCCGACCATTCCCATGCTGGCCAGGCCGTGCTGGTTCAAACCACCAAGAGAGGAGAAGCAGAGAGGGGTTCAAGCTCACAACACCACCAACACCCTGCCACACCCTGTGGGGGCCCAATACTGCAGACAGTACTCCTTCCAATTGGACAGACAACAGCTGGGGCCCGTTCTGAGCCAAGAGCAGCACTAGGTGTGGAGCACACAAGGATGAGGAGGTAGGCCTTGGTCCCACCGGCCAGAGCTCCCTAGTTGACGGGCTAGCCTTGGACCCCATGTTTGGGGAAAGTCCAACCATGAGGGAAATGCGTACATAGCAAAGCACCAGGGCGAGCAGTGGGTATGAGCAACTCTGTCTGGGGGGAGTCGGGAAAGGCTTCATAGAGGAGCCAATGCCCTATTAGGGTTTTAACGAACAAATAAGAGTCTGCCAACATAGTCTGTGTAATTGGATCATATTTCTTCTCTCTCCTTGCCTCCCTCTCTTTGAATCACTTTAAGGAACACAGACCCCAAACATCACTCCCCATAAGGTGGAGGGAAGACTGGTCTGTTCACCATCATTTAGAGGAAACCTCGAAGCAAAGAGGTCAAATGTCTTGCCTGAGATAAAGATGTCATTGATGAAGCTCGGGGTCCTAGGGTATGCCCACCCAGCCCCCAGCAAGCAGGAGGGACAGGATCACAGCCTCAGGACCGTCCTGAAGGGGAAGAAGGGAAGCTTCCCTCCTCAGAGCTCACCCCACTCACCCGCGCCCACTCATCACAAATTATTAAAAGCAATTCCACACTCCTGTTTGGTGACTGAATGGTGCGTTTGCCGTCATGCTCGACAAGGCTTGAGTTGACAGGTGCAGAGGGGAAAATTCAACATCGTCAGACCTGCCTTCCCAGCCAGGTTCCCAGGGCCACCCCTGGGGCTGAGTGCTGCAAGGCGCGGGACCTCCTGGCCAGAACCCGGCTTAGTAGGAGCTTCTAGCCTCCCAGCAAGTGGGCCTGCGCCTGCTCCCTGCGGACCAAGCCTAGGGGCCACCACACCCCTCACCGACTTGCCCCTGTGGCATCTACACTCTCTTTGTATGTCTCTCTTCACTGGCTAGAATAATTCATAACAAGATCACACAGCAACTGAGTCCCGACTCTGCGCCTAGTAGGCCTGAGTCATCCCATTGAACAGATAAGAAAACTGAGGCCCAGAGAAATTACCCATCTCACATGCTGCTTAAGAACATGGACTCCAGAGCGGGGTGACCAGGTTCCAATTCCAGGGGTGGCCACTGAGCTGCGTGAGCCGGTGCAAGTTACTTGACCCCTCTTGTGCTTTGGCTCTCCCATCTGCAAATGGGTGAGAGCTGTACCTGCCTCCAAGGATGCCATGAGGATGAAGGGAGTTCGTTCACGGAAAGTTCTAGCACCAGTCTGCAGCAACAAAGCACTGGATGAGTGCATTTCGAGGGTGGAGGAGGAGAGCCCCCTGCCCTGCCACCTACCTCGGGACCCTCCCATAGATCCAGGCACGTCCCCCCACCCCTCCACCTGTGGACACCCCACCTTCCGGCACCTTCCGGCACCCTCCAGCGGGATTCAAGGCTCCTTGCTCAAAGGCCCTTCTGGGAGGATCAGTGGAACTTTCACTGAAGCCAGCCTTTCAAGTAGCCACCTGTGGTCAAAGAGTTTGTCCTGCCAGAGGTCACACCTCAAGCCTCACACAGGGAAGCCCAACCCACCGGCCAGGCCACTACTGCCTCCCCGGGCAGGTACACAGCCATGGGGCCTGGAGCAGGGGTCCCTGTGTTCAAGCCTGCCTCTTCCCAACTGTAAGGTTTACTTGTCCCTGGAAACCAGGGAGCCCCTCAGCAGAAGCCTTGGGTCCCAGAGCACCAGTCCTCCCAGGACACCAGTGTGACCACTGCGGGCCCGGGCCTGGCCCCCTAGCAGTGACCCGGCATTTCCCTGTGACGAGGACACTCGCTGCTTCAGGCGCTGACCAACAGAGGACCCTGAGAAACAAGTCACTCCTGAGTCACTGACTTCCCCGGCCAGCATGCTCAGAACACTCCACAACACCAGGGAAAACTGCGAAGACTCAGCGGGACACGTCATGAAAGCACTAATGAAGCCAAGATTCCTGGATTTCTCTTCTAATCTTTTAGTCCAGCTTTGGCAACGACACGGGCAGGAACAAGGTAACTGCAGCCACTGGGAGATCACAGAAAACCACTCAGGGCCGGCCTCGTGTCCCCAAACAATAGCCTCTAACAAGCACAGGGCCACACCGGAACAGCTTCTCCCACGCTCAACTGTGCAGTTCCAAAGCCAATGGGAGGCCGGGTCGAGCGGGTCACACCTGCATGAGGTTCCCACTCCGTCCAGGCCCTGGGGGTGGGCACACAGCTCTGCACCTGCAGCTCCCTGGCCTCCCCCAGACAAAGGTGTCTACGTTCTAGCCATCAAGACCTTGCACGTGCTCCCCCACCACACGCCATGCCAGAGCAGCCCGTGGGCCAAGTGTGCCTCCTCCAAAAAGCCCGCCCAGCCCAGCCCTTCCCGGGAGGAGACCCAAAGGGCCCCTGTGATGCCCGTGTCTTTGACTTCATCACACATGAGGCACACTGCAATTCTAGGATGCATGGTGGATCTTTCTGCAAAACATTACCACGGCTCATTCATGACCTTGGACCTGGTGACTCCCTTCCAGCAATCCGGTCCTAGAAAAGCGTTAGACACGTGGATAGGGTGACAACCAAGGGTGCTGGTTTGGTTCACGGAATCAATAAACCTTCTAATAAACCACGAGCATCCTTCCAGGGAGGACAGCGGGAAAATGGCTCCGAACGATGACAGGGTCGCCTCCAGCTCTCGGAGGACTTCCACTGACGTCAAAAAGGGGTCCTGGGGTGACGTTAGGTGCACGAAGAATTCTACACTTCCCAGCAGGGCTCTCTGGATCGCACAGAAGAAATGGGGGCGGGGCTGGAATGGCTCAAAGGACCCAGAGGACACTGCCCTCTGAGGTATGGGCTTATTAGGTAATTCTGGTTTCCTTTTTTTCCTCTTCCTTCATGCAAGGTTGAACGTGTGCATGGGTTACATGAGGCAGAACACGTGGTCTTTTGTGTCTGGCTTCTCTCGCTGAGCACCCTGGGCTCAAAGCTCACCCATGTCGTAGAGGCGTGTCCACACTCCCTTCCTTCTTCTGACCCAACAGTGGGAACTCTGCTGTGCAGACAAATGTCATTGTTTACCGATTCATTAACCAGGCGGCATTTGGGTTGTTTCCCTCGGGGAGATGAAACATAGCGCTGCTATAAACATCCGTGGGCAGGGTCCCTTCTCTAGGTGCTCATCTCCCAGCAGTGAGGTGGCTGGGTCACGTGCCACTGTCCTTCCTTCCATCCGCCACACATGCACAGCCCAATCTCTGCTCAGACCTGCAATGCTTCCTTCCCCCACACCTCCGGAGACTCGCGTCTCTCACCTCCCCCACGGCCCCCTTCTCTATCACCTGCATGTCATCACTTGTCTGATGGTCTCCCGAGCCCTGAGCACCATCTGATTTTATTTAGCTATTTTTTTAGGTTCGGTGTCCCTCTCTTCTTCTAAAATATCATCTCCACGAAGACAAGTATCTATGTGGCATGGCTGTTACCAAATCACTACCACCTAGCACAGGGCTGGACCCCCAGAGGATACTTAATACATCTATACTTAATTTAATGTGACTCAATCAATTCCCCAAGTCTCAGTGAAATGCCTCCTCTTCCAGAAAGCCCACCCTGATCCTGCTGTTCTGCTCCACCGGCCTTGCTTGGCATTTACCTATCCATCTGCTTGCTGGACTAGGGATCTTCTGGAAGCCAGAGCTTATGTGTCTCTCTCTGCATCCCACATGCACACATGAGCCTGGTACAGAGCAGAAGCCCAGGGAGTTTTGCCTCTGACCAGCCCTGTTGACACTGCTTCACGTTCTCAGAGTCCACACACACGCTCAGAGAATCAGGGGAGTCTCACCTGTCCCGAATGCAATTCGCACTCCTGCACACCCTGAGATGGAGGGCCCTGGGGGTCCACAGGGGAGGTCACCATGCCTGGGAGAGGCCTCTCCCAGGGAGGTGTGGATCCCACTTCCAGAGAGCTCATTCAAGATGTGGACGCCAGGCCCACCCTGCTAACTCTGGCCCAGGACATCTGAGGGAAGTTTCAGCCTCGGTGTTCATACCAGGCTCCCTCTGGAGAGTTGGAGACACACCGAAGTTTTGGAGTAACTCTTCAAGGACCTCAGTTCAGGGACTCAAGGGAAAAACAAAAAAGGTGCTTCACGTTCTGCCCAAGAGGGCCTGGGGACATCTGGTCAACCACAGGCCTGCTGCCAGTTCTGTAGCGTGAAAGAGGAAGTCAGCATGATCAGACGTGTAACAGGGCACACCCCCTCGAGCTGACGCACTTGTCCACATAAGTAATTATGATTTATTGAACAACATTCTGCTTATTAGAGCCTTCTCTCTCTCTCTCTCTCTCTCTCTCTCTCTCTCTGTGACAAATCACTGGGGCATTACTCTGTTTTGAAAAATCATTCCTTAAAAAAAAAAAAAAAAAACTGTGTGGGTGCCACTTAATTAATCATTTACTTTCTAGAGCAACTTGGAAACATAAAAGAAATTAAATGTGCAGTGTGCTAAAACGGTTTGTCGGAAATTTCACACCAACCCACCCCCGAAATCACTTCCCACTGCACAGTATCCAAACGTGAACTTGAGAAGGAGCCGGAAAACGGGGGGGGGGGCGTGCAGGCACTCGGAAGGCCACTCTCTGGGTGCAGAAACATGTGTCTGCACAAGGATGCTCCAGATTGGGGGGGGGTTTCCACCAGCCCCTCTCCCCGTGAGGTCTGCAGCCTGCCCCTTTGCTGGAAATGATCCCTCTGGTCTCTTCCTGGGAAGGCTGGGCTTGAGAAGGGCTTTTTGGAGGACACATCTTTGCTCTATAATGGTGTGTGGCCAGCTTGTTCAAAGTCTCAATGGCTGGAACAAGGATGCTGAGTAGATATTTCCAGAAAATCAACTGGAAGGGAAACCATAGTCTCAGCCTGCCTGGGACATGCCCCCCCACCCCGCCCCGTGAGCACCAGGAGGCCCTGGGGTGATGTTTCACGGATACAAATGGGGTGGGGGGCAGACACATCCGTATCAGAGAAGAGTCGTGACATTTCTATCAGGATTAATATTCACGACATTAAAGGCCTGCCTTCTCGACCTTTCCCTCTGAGTCCCCTCTGGCTTCAGAGATTTGGAAACACACACAGGGGACAGCATCAGCCTTCAGTTAAACACAGAAAAGGCATCCAATCCTTTTTCGATGCCCCGATCTATTTCCATCCCAGGCCCTCAGCAGACACAGAGAAAAGAATATGCATTGTGTTGAACAAGGGGACAGCATTTGAAAAGTCTTCCGATCTCTTGAGAGAGGAATTATTTCAGCGGGCTAAAGCCGATATCTATAATTAATATCCATGAAAAATTGAACCCAAGGAGAAGAAAAAAAAAAAAAAAAGAACTTTTTCAGGCTAAAAATCCTCCTGTGATTTCTAGGTAATTAACAGTTTGGCCTCCACCTGAAACTAATTTCCTTTCTGGCTACCAAGGCCATTCTTTGAGGGATGGAAGAGAAGAAAGCTATTAGAATCCATTTACGGAGCGCGGCGAGGAGGTGAGGACGGGCGGAGAGGGAGGCAAGCAGGCCAAGTGCCATTAGGAGCACGGGATCTCCTTGCACGGATTTCCTTTGCGTTTCATCTGACTTTCTGCTTCAGCCAAGTCCATCGGCTCACAAACCTCCAAAGATGACCATCTGCTTCTGGAGAGGTCCTGCTGACTCCTGGCTGGTCCAGGGGCTGGGCCCGAACCCGCCACTCATGCACGTGTGTATGGGGAAGTCAGGCCCTGGAGAGGTGCCCTGGTCTGCTGGCCATCCCTTAGCTAACAGGAGATCCTGTTCACCCTGACCCCAGCTTAGCAGTCCCCTCCACAAACCCCTCAACCATCAGCATCTGAAAAACATTGAAAACCCACCCAGCCCCCCTCCCGTGAGCCCTGCCTAGGTCCTCTGGCTCCCGTAGGCAGGAATGACCCACCCAAAGAACCTTCCTCATGGCTTCTTTCCCTGAGCCCGACTTAACTGCTGGGTATTTTTCCTTCTTGTTCATTTATGCGCTGTTGTCACAGACACCCACGCACAATTAAAGAAGAAGTCACTTGCGAGCAGAAGCCAAGGGCCACAGACAATGCTGGCGTGGGCGCGCAGACCGCAGCCGTCCACACCACCCTGGGGAGCCGCCTTCCATTTGTACCTGCTCCAGAAGTGTTTGCTGATTTGCTGTCATTTAAAGTTGGCCAAATTTTGCCTCCATATTGATTTAAAACCTTTGTCTTCAGGAAAAGCGTGCAGACTCAGCCTCGTGGGATACCCACATAGTTCTACAGACAGAAGGATGGGCAAAGAGGCCCAGCGTCAGGCAAACTGCTTAAATGTGCTTTAAAAATAGCTTTCCTCTCATTTATCTGCAACACGAGTGTGGACGCTTCTGTTCACCATCCATCCCACAAAGGGTCACTGAGACCCACTCTGTCGGAGGGCCATGGCCTGAGCAAGGCTGCGGGGTCCTTGAGGTCCTGAGGCAGAGCACAGTGTCCTGGGAAGGTGATGGAAGGCAGACTATCATGTTCTCCAGTGCCGGCCATAGTGGGGCCAAAGCAGGTGAGGCCCATGGTTAGGAGGCCAGGCTAGGTAAAAATGGCCCATTTGCAAAACCCAGAGACAGATGGGGAAGGGGGACCCAAGAATAGTTGGTCAGAGCACCATGTAAGGGCCGGGAACACCGGTGGGAGAGGAAGGCAGTGGCACCTGATACCAGCCCCAAAAGGTGCCCTTGAACCCTGAAGGGACCTTGCACAGGACTTGGCAGGTGGTTTTGAGAATCTGGAGATGGGAGGTTACCCTGGATGTTCAGGATGGGCCCTGTGGGATCACAGGTCCTTACAAGAAGAAGGCAGAGAGAGATGTGACTCAGAAGGCCATGAAATGGAAAGCAGAGCTCAGCGCGGGGAGGAAAGGCAGCCCTGGGCCAAGGACTGTCAGAGTCATGGAGGTGTGACCACAGAGCAGAGGCTGGGGCGGGCAAGAAAGGGGCCACCCGCCAAGAAATGCGGGCACCTCCTGAAAATGACAAACACAAGGGATCTGGAACCTCCAGAAAGAATCTGCCCTGCTGACTCCTTGACCATAGCCCAGTGACGCTGACTTTGGCCTTCCGAACCCCAGAACCCCAAGAGAATACATCTGTGTTCTCAGCCACCAAGGGTGTGGGAGTTTTTTCCAACAGCCCCAAGAGCCTACACAGAGAGACGTGGCCTCGAGCGGAGGGCCCAGCTGTAGATGCTGGCCCCCTGCCTCCCACCCACCGCTGGCCACCAGGTGGACCTGTCCAGGGCTGGGCAGCCTCCGCTGTGTGGTGCTGCTCCACATTCACGAAGATCGCCCCCCACACCCTCCTTCCAGCGTTTGCCATCAAAGGGAGGCAAAGCTGCCCCCCCCCCCGCACACACACAACCTGGTCCTACCCCCAGTCTCTGAGTCGAACAGACTCACAGCCCAGAAACCCAACCAGCAGACAGGCATCCCCACATCCATCAGACGACCCGCCCCACCTGGGGCGGCATCTTCTCACTGCAACCCCAGCGGGTTGCTGACCTCAGCCACTCTCAGCAGAGACCAGACATCCTGGAATGTGCTGTCTCAGCAAGGGGTGAGCCTCCCGTCACTGGAGGGATCCCAAGACCCTGGAAATGCTGAGACCCTGTGAGTCTGTCCTGGATCTCCTCCCAGCAGCCATCCTGCACATAGTAGGTGCCCATATGAGTGAGTGAGTAAATGAACGAATGGGCGGGTGAGTGAATCCACTTGACAGCCTCCCCAGCCGACAGCTGTCCTCTTGGCAGAGGCGCCGCACGCAGGGCTGGCTTCCTTCTCGGAAGAGCCGAGGAGACATCTGTGACTCACCTTCTCCCGCGGCTCCCGTCAGACACCAACAAAGGCTTGCAGCCAAGTCCCTCACAGAGGGCATCCACTCCCCGAGGGAACGTCACGGCTCGGGCACAGGATGGTCTCGGGGCCGGGACACTCACGCTGTTAGGGGACCACTCCCTGGGCTGCCTTCAGCCCCCGTCTCCACCTGATGGGGCCACCTCCCGCCCTGCTGCAGCCTTCCTGGGGCCTGTGCCTGGGGCTTGAGGGCCACCCCCACTGCCCCTCACCCTGCCACCTGTGGCTGCAAAGCTCTGCCCACCAGCCTCGCCCTAGGGAACCCACAGGGCACAGAGACCAAGAAGCAGCCCAGCCATCCCGAGGTCAGGTGCAGGGAGGTCCTCTTTCACTTGCAAGCTCTGTGGAGGCTGACACAGCCCCAAGCAGAGGCAAGTGACCTGGACGACCTGGTTTGGGGCTTCAACAGACAGTAAACCACCAAAAGCAAGGTGATGGAGGCCATCTTGACCTCGTCCATGTAACGGAAGTAGAGATGACACTCTGGGAGGTGGGAGCTTTGGGAGAGGGGAAGGGACGCCATGAGACGGTGCCAGATGCCCTCCCAAGGTGGGAGTATGACCTTCTGCCCACAAAGCCAGTGGAGACCAAGGGTACAGCCCAGCCCCCTTCCAACTCCCCATGTGCTCCCTGTAGGGTGCTCCCCAGAAACGCTCCTGCTTAGCCTCAGTGTACGCAGCTCGAGGGTTGGGCATGGGGTCTGGGCTTGGTGCTCAGAGCATGTCAGCCCACCCAGCAGCACCACCCAGCAGGGATGATGGGTGCAAGTCAGACGTGTGAGCTTTAGAATCCCACTGGGGCCCAGCCTCAGCTTCTCACAGACCCCCGACCCGAGTGGGCCATTGGAAGGAGGCGAACACACAGGGAAGCAGAGCCCAGATACACAGACAGAGACAGAGGGCCTGGGGCCAACCACAGGGCCCCTGGAGCCAGCCACACCTGAAGTCATTACCCTGGGCTTCCTGTATCTGTGACCTGTGATTCTACTTTTCACTTAAGTGCCTTGGTTTCAGGTTTCTATGACTTGTCATCAAAAACCCTGCTTAGGGCGCCTGGGTGGCTCAGTGGGTTAAGCCGCTGCCTTCGGCTCAGGTCATGATCTCAGGGTCCTGGGATCGAGTCCTGCGTCGGGCCCTCTGCTCAGCAGGGAGCCTGCTTCCCTATCTCTCTCTCTGCCTGCCTCTCCATCTACTTGTAATTTCTCTCTGACAAATTAATAAATAAAATCTTTAAAAAAATAAAATTAAAAAAAAAAAAACCCTGCTTAACGCACTCCCTTCCTTGCACAGCACTGTAGGAGCTACAGTTAAGCGTGGACATAGGAACAGGCACCCCAAACTCACCTACCCTTCAGCCTGGGCAGGAAGGTCTGACCAGTCGGCTGGAACACAGGTGAAACCCCATGGTGCTGATGGTGCAGCCCAGTTGGGGTAGGAAGAGAAGCCAGGAGGGCCAAGCGAGAGGAGGCAAAGACCCTTAAGTTGTCACCCCCCAGCACCCACCCTGCACTCTGCCCCATTCTTTGCCCTCTGCCTCCAAGTGGAGGTACAGGGAGACAGGCCTTCCAGGCAGGGGAGCCCTGGAGACTCAGGCCATGGAAGGGGACTTCCCCACGCAGAAGCCTGGGAACATTCTTGACAGAATTATGCAGAAACAGACACCCTTCATTATCTCCTTGCACTGCTCAGAAAAAAATGCCATTCTGCTTTCTTCCAGGTGGAACGGGAATAAAAGGGATTAAGGATTAGCCAACAGCGGCTCAGGCATTC